>NC_070602.1:11179807-11499230 GCF_027172205.1 Podarcis raffonei
TTATCACAGTGTGGTACGTTGGCTTGACAGCCATGAACTGAAAGTCTTTACAGAGGGTGGTGAACACAGCACATGATACCATGGGCTGTCCCCTGAGCCCGCTAGATGACATCGCAAGGGATCGTGAGAGTGAGAAAAATTCTCAGAAAAATTCTCTCCCAGGCATCCTCCCCTAGCGTCCCTTATCTCTCTTCTGATCCCACCGATCAGCTGTTTCCTTTCAACACTCTCTTCCCTCTTATTTGCCTTAGTGTCTTTTCCTTAGCTGGAGCAGTTTTTTGCTCCTCCTTTTCTTCTAATTTCTCTCCTTATTGCTTTAGTCTTCCTGTTTTCCCCCTTTGCAAGTTTGCTGTCTTTACCTCCCCGCTCCCAGGCAGCCTCCTTTATCTCTAGCATCCCTTATCTCTCTCCCCGATCTGCAAACGATCAGTGGCTTTGTTTCAACACCTTCTTCCCTCTTTCAAAAAAACCAAACTAAACCAAAATATGACCTGCTTTTTGCCCCTGGGCAATTTGGCTCCAGGGACCCTGCATTCGCTCCATAAGACGCGCAGACATTTCCCCTTACTTTTTAGGAAGAAAAAAGTGCGTCTTATGGAGCGAAAAATACGGTAACTGCCACACTATTTGTGCTCCACATTAGTGAATCTGAATTTCCAATTTTGCCTCTGGATTCACCTATAGGCCTTTGACCCCTGGAAGGTTTCCCAGCAGGGAAAGTGGCCCTTGGGCTGCATAAAGGCTCCACACCCAGCAGAAACACAGTCTCACCAGATCAGTCAGAGTTGCTAAAGCATGCTGGTGTGCTCTGGTCCATGGGATCACAAAGAGTCGGACACGACTAAATGAGTAAACAACAACAAAGCAGGCTGGGCCCTTTAAAATGGAAGGGCTCCTCTCACAGAAGGCAGAGCTAGCTACTGACCTGGAGCTGAAGCTCCTGTTTAAGGCTCAGCCTGAGGACTACTGCTCTACTGCTGCTGAAACAACATATGAACTCCACTCTTATGAGACCTTCAGCCTGAGCCCTGCAAGGAGCTGTCCAAAGTACCACTGCAAACTCTTGCATTGCCTCATTACTGCTGAGGCCATAATTTAAAACAGGACATCAAACAGAAATAAAACACATGCTTTGGGCTTCACTGGGGTATTCAGGCGGCAGCGGCAGCAGCAGCAGCAGCAAGTAAGTTTGAACAACTTTGCAAAAGTTCCAGTGTTGCAGCTTTAGGGCTTATATTGTTAAAGGCCAGAACAGATGTGATGTTTAATTCATAATGGCATTTGTCACGTTTGTTTCCCCCCTTTAAACAGCAGCCGTGGGGCGGGGGGTGAGAGTCCTTAACTGGGACCTTGGGGTTTAACTCTTTCCCCCAAGCCTCTGCAACAACAAAATTGCTCCCTAAGGTGTTGTTAGCCCCAGAAAGGAAGCTACTATGGACTTACAATACATGTTTGATTTTAACAACAGAAGTTGGGCTCTGTTATATGTAAGATACTTCACAGAACTGGCATTTATTTTCTTTTTTTAAAACATGGTAAGCAGAAAACGTTTTGTTGTATAATTTTTTCTTTTGGGTGGTTTGATTTCCAGCTCCACAATTAGAGCCTGGAATTGCAGGAGCACAAACCTACAAACGAAAGCGCCGTCCACAACATCTGGAAGAGATGGTGTGGCCATAAGTGAGCTCATATGCTTGCCTGAAAGCCCAGCCAAGTGAAGGCTCCCATACCACCATTATGGGTCGCAGGCCCCTTTTTGTACCGCAGCATGACCAAGCCTAAAAGCCACGGTGACTGCAGAAGCCACCCTGGAAGGCGTCAAATGCTGAATCAGCCATTTCTCCTTTCTCCCTGGCTTCTGTGGGAAGTCTTGACGGCAAAATCTGGCAGCAGAAAGAAACTGACGGGGATTCTTGAGAGACCAGAATAGGACTGGAGATGGGGAAATGCCTCAAAATCTAATTACTTCGCACTTCCTTGCTAGCAATCTCCTTCTGTGCATCTCGTTGACATTTTCGCTGCCTTCTTCCTCAGGGTGTGCTGTGTAACCTAATCCCTTTGGCAAGGTCAGACGGTTTGTAATCCAGTTAACACAATTCATGTTTTTAAACCCTCCTCCTTTGTTTTAAACCCCACATGGTGGAGTGGGAGAGAGAGAGAGCCTGGGCATGTCTCATCATCTCTTTAATTCCTCCCATCATCCCTACCCGTTTTCAGCCAAGCCTGAAAAATTGTTCTGTGTAACTTGAAACCTTGCTTTCAACATTTGGAGTGATACTTTTATCAGGACAGCTGTCACCTCATATACTCCATGTTATTCATTCTGTGGGACCTGCATACCTAAAAAGGTCTCCCATCAGGAAATGTGATTTGCTGGTGTGATGGTGTCCCAGTTTTGCTAGAGCAGCTTTCCCCACCCAAGTACCCTCCTACCATCTTAGACTGCAACTCCCATCAGTTCCAGCCAGCCTGACCATGGACTTCTAGTCCAAACATCTGGAGGGCACCTGGTTTAGGAAGACTGGGCTGGAGTGTGACAAAGAGAGGCAGCTCAAAGATTGGTGCTACATCCTATCCTATCATTATGCCTGTGGGCAAAGGGTTTCAGTTATAGATCCCTGGTAGGCAGAACTTACAGGTAGATATGTGCAGCTGTTGGGGAAATAATCGCTTGTAGGAGCAATCATAATTTAAAAAACAAGGAGGGAGGGGAGTGTAACTCCTTCTCTACTCCAAATCATAACCACTTGTGGCTCCACACACATACACACAGAGAAAGAGAGAAAGAGACATAATGGAAGACATATTTGCCCCTATTATGAATATCTAGAATAATGCTTCCCAAAGTTGAGTCTCCAGCTGTTTTTGGACTACAAAAACAGCTGGAAACCCAAATTTGGGAAACATTGATCTAGAACTATGTTTAATGTCTAGTTTCGTCATCTGCCCAGTGCTAGGGATATTGCTGTTGGTACAACAGAGTTCCCAGGTACAGACATTTCCCACACTGCATATGGATGTATGGAAAGCTTTTAATGTTTGATGTTTCCATGTGTTCCTTTATACTTTGTTGGAAGCTGCCCAAAGTAGTTGGGGCAACCCAGTCAGATGGGCAGAGTACAAGAAAATAACATTCTTATTATTTCACTGGTAGGGTAGAAAAGAAGGTGTTTGCTCCACAGACACCATTGGGGTTGATGTTAAATTCATTTTCTGCCTCTGGTGACCCCTCTCTCCTGTCACTGAGGGTCAAGCTTGCTGCTATATGCATATCGCCATCCCGTCCTCTGCATATGAGGAATCCATGCTATTTCTTGAATAGCAAGAGAAGGGTAGTGGCTCATTTTACAGACTGACTAGTGGGGAGTGCCCAGCACTGCCTGGGACATTTAGGAAACCAAGAAGTATTGTAATCTTTAAGTGAGTTTGGACCAAAATAGGTGAAGTCACTCCAAAGTCACATTTTGGTCTGCCACCTCGATTCAAAATGGCACCCAGCTTGCGAACAATGAAGACGGCTGTCCCCACCTTGGGAACCTTCAGGAATTCCTCATCTGCATATGAAGAATCCATTCTGTTTCTTAAAGTGCAACAGAATGTTGGCAGCTGATTTTATAGACTGATAGTGGTTTGAGAATGGACAAGGGTGGTGAGGCAAATAGCTGTTCATCGTGCATTTGGTTTACGTTAGTGTTTGTGGCTTAGATCTCATGTTTGGTTTATGTCTTGGCATGAAAGTGCTTATTTATGAATAGCCCAATTGATTTTCCAAGGTTAAAATCCATAGTTTGGATCATGCAGTGGAAATCTACAGCATTTCTGTTTCATTTGCAAACCCAATAATTATTGTTGCATTGAAGTTCTTGACATCTATGCTAAAGCGTTTTAAAAAATTAACCACCATGGAACCATACAGCACAAATCGTTTTTGTTTTATAGCATAGTACTTATTTAATAGCCTGGTTCAGTAAAATTGAAGTGTTCTTAACTGTACAGGCTTCAGAGGATTCCCTGCAATCCACTTAGTGGGTGGCTCTAAGGAAATCCTCTTATTTGGACATAGTTTTGTCCTTCTGTCAGAGAAATAAGAAACGTCCTTAAGGCTGTGATGTCATCAGTGCCTCTTTCAAATTATAATCTCAAATCAATGCATTCTTTTAAAGCTAAAAACAAAAAAGTCACGACTTCTTCCACTGCAAGTAGCAGTATGCAATACTTAAGATGTAGGGCTCAGTCCAGCCCTTTTAAGCTTTCAGTGGGAGAGTTTTAAGCACACACACTCCGCCGGAATCAGTGGGGCTTAAATGGGCTTAACTTTGGCTGCGCCTTGCCTGTGGTCTGTGTCTGCCCCAGCACATCTCTCTTTAAATCTTGTGTAGCTGGTCACATGATTATGAGCCTTGCATCGGGAACTCTTGTGCTCTTTGCAAATACGTTTTGTGCCAGATTCTGCACAAGAAGAAAGAGCTGGATTTTTTAACCTTCCCCATGCCCCTGCTTTGCTGGTCTCCTCTGCCTGAAGACTCTGGGTTGAGCTTTCATTTCCAGGTGGGCAGGGTGGAGCTGAGCGTTTAGCCTTGTCAGGTGAAGGAGGCCTAAAAGGAGTGAGAGAGGGTCATCTGCTGCCGTTTCCATCAGCAAATATGAGATCACATTAGAGGCCACTGGGATACTTACTGCACAGGCCTCTGGGACAATTTTCCATTTCACAGTAGGAAAGGTTAGCTATGGAGGATGCCATTCTTGTGTGTGATCAGACAATGTTCCTACAGGGCAATGAATGATTGCCCTAGAGACTCTGGAATGGTCTTGTACCCCACACCTTCAATGCAAGCTGGCATTCCCACTGTAGCTTCCTATGGCAAGCAGTTCTCCTGTTGGGAAATTAAATATGTCTCCGCATCTTCCTATGGTGTCAATGTGCCCTCTGCAGAAAGGAAAACTTTGGCAGGTGCCCAGCCATGCCGCATATGATTAAGAGCTGTAAAACAGCTAGAAATCCATTTTTTAAAGGGCAGACAATATAAAACCACAGAATCAATAGTGTTATCAAGTCCTAGTCTGGTGATAAAAAGCCAGAGAACTAATTCCCAGAGAAAACAGGTTTTCAGAGTGTACTCCCTCCCAGAGGTCATTCCAGAGCTTTGGTGCTGCTCCTTAGAAACCCTTGCTTTTTCCTACTAGTTTTCTAATTTCTCTAGAAGGAGGGCTTCTGAGCAGAGCTTTAGATGAAGATCTGAATGGTCAACAGACAGGTAGAAATGTAGTTGTTCCAAACATAGTTTTACAAAGCCCAATCCATAAGCAACAGGTATGTGAAACTGCCCTTGCACTGAACTACACAACTGATCAATCTAAGGCAAGGTTATTGATTCCTGACTGTTACTAGCTCTCGAAGGTCTTTGGTGGAGGTCTTTCCTTGCCCTCCTCCTATCTGGAATTCTGACCACAGATACGAAGGATTGAACCTAGCACTTTTTACAAGCAAAGCGTATGCTCCTGCGCTGAGCACCCCCTCCCCTTCTTTTGCAACCCTTGTGCTTATCTTCAGAAGGCCTGGGGCAGGGGGAGGGGGAGGTGGCGGCTGCAAAGGGCATGACAGGTGCTTTTAAGTTTCAGGACTGTAATTGACTTGGAGACTTGGTCGAAAGCCGCAGAAGGTGCTAGTTACGCTGGAGCGATTAGAATGGGCAGGGAAGGTGGTGGTGGGTGCGCTTGTTGCTCCTTGCCCTTGTTTAACCATAAAGGCGCTCTCTGATCTGCTTACAGAATTAATAGCCTAAAGCGTTACCTCCTTTAAAAATCCAGAAGCCTGTTTTTTACCTGTACCCTGCAGGCTTTGACTTCCTCTGGAAGGAAAAGAAGAAGAAGAAAGTTGAAACTTGCAAGGAACCACATCAAAACCATTCAGACCTGCTGTTTTAAGATCGTGGGCCAAAGGGTGGTCACATCTGTGTTTATGGAATATGGCGTTTCAGACATTTTTATTAAATATGAGAATATTGTTCAGAAACTCTTTGGAAAAGTTGAGCCGAAAGGGGGTGCCTCCCCCCCCCCCCCCAGCTGACAAAGAGCCAAGAGTCAGGAGCTCCTTTTTTCTCTCTCTCTGCCTCTGGAGCAAGCTGTTTAATGGACAACAGATGGTCATGCTCAGCAGTTAGGGCAGTTCAGCTGGTTTCGGCGATGATTGCAGCGGAGTTTGCTGTGGTACATCGGAACAGCTGTTTTTCCTTTCTCAAATTTGAGCATTACAGTGGATGTTTATTTTATAACAAAACAGTTTTGTTTAGAGGGGACATAAAACCTGGGAGCTTGGATGCCCCGCGCATTCTCAGCAAATCTTTGCACGTAATGAATGCCTGTCAGACAGTCTGAAGAGTGGCTATTTGCAAGCAGGACCAGGAGCCATCAATTACTCCCTATACATCTTCTCTCCGATATAAGTCATGCTTATTTCGGATCACTTCCTCTTAGATCCTTTTCCTGCAATTTGGCAGTTGGCAAATGACTTCTCTCTGACTGCCACTGATGGAGGAAACAACTGGCACCAAATTCCAAAATTAGTTTAAAATTAAAGTGTTGACATAAAAACTGTTCCACAGTGCATGGAAATGGCCTATTTTCCAACTGGCATATTAAGGATTTGTGTGCGTTTCAGGCACTTTCCCCTTTTCTGTTCTACAAAACGCTAAGAATAAATTTGGGAGGATTAGAGTAGGAAAATATACCCCAAAGCTCAAACCGGTTAAATTAACTTTTTTGTGTGTGGGGAGTGGGGATGAAGAAATGTAAATGACCCAAAAAACTGAATTTAGTGCTGCAGAAAGCATTCCCTAATCAGCATATGGTTTGCCTATTAATTTTTGAATAATGACTTTAAACAAGAGTAGGCAGAAGGTTGCTAGTGGCCCCACTGGTAGGCCACCCTCTTCTGCCTGCTGGTTGCTGTGATTCCTGCATAGTATGTCAGATTAGGGGGACCTCGAACTGGTTCAATAAAGCACTTCTTTTGTCCTTAAGTGAGAATTTATACTTAGGTAACTCTTGTATGAGTGAGCCCCACCATTCACTTTAGCAGAGGAGGCATCTTAGTGCACACACAGCCTCTCCCACACTTGAACTAATGGGTCTGATGAACTGTACCCACGGGTACTAAAGGAGCATGCAGATGTAATCTCAGAGCCTCTCTCTGTAACCTTCGAGAAATCTTGGAGAAAAAGTGGACTAGAAGCAGGCAGTTTTTGTCCCCATCTTTAAAAAGTGGGGGAAAGAAGAAGACGACTCGGGTAGCTACTGATTGGTGAAAACTCTGATCCTAAACCTCCACAGCCTTGCGACTATACTCATTCATGAGAAAGTATTTGGGACTAAACCCCCAGGAGCAATCCGTACCTGCTGTCATGCAGGACATTTTCAGGAGAATAAAAGGCTAAGGAGTAAACCCTATACAAATCCAGAGTGCAGTCCCTAAGGCGGTTGAATGGCACCTTGTACACCTCCTTCTGGCAACTCCTGCAGCCAAGCTGGTGCCAAACGTATTGCTCTGCTTTCCTTTGGACCACATCAGTGAATCCAAGGGGGAGGGAAGATTTGGGCAGCCCAGGACCTCCATACACGCTGCCCAGTCTTGCACCCCGGGGAGGTCACTTCGGTGCTTCAAAGACAAGAGTGTGTAGAACGCTTGGCTAAGATGGGGGTTCATATCGCCACTTTCCAAAGTGAGTGACATTGGGCCAGTCACCCTCTCTTAGCCCAGCCTAGCTCTCAGGGGCATTGTGAAGCTGAAATGCAACTAAGAGAGAACTGTGTACGTCAGTGGAGGTACCATAGCTGGGAAGGAGCCATAGCTCAATGGTAAGAGCATGTGCTTTGTTTGCAGGATGTCCCAGGCTCAGTCCCTGGAATCTCTTAGTGTGCCTGAGACTCTGCAGCCACTGCCGGTCAGAATAGAAAGGACTGACTCAGATGGGCAATCTAACGCGGTATAAGGCAGCACCCTGTATTTCTCTGAACAATTTGGAGGAAGTGTGGGATACAAATGCAATAAACAAATGATGGGATGTTGCTATTCATTAGGCAGGTTGTCTGTCTTAATCTTCAGGGGAAACTAGTCAGGGGAATTGTCCCACTCCTTCGCTTCCCTGCATTTCCAATCAACTGCAGAAAAAGCATTGGGCAGAGGAATTCCTGCTCCTTAGCAGGATATTTTGGGTGAACAATTCACCAAGCTGTTGCGTGCACATTGCAGAAAGCTAGCACTTGGTAAGTGGGTATCTGAGCTCACTCAAAGTTGGTAAAAAGAAATAAATCTATGGGACTAGCTCTGCCTTCTGGGTTATATGGTCTCGGCGGCCACTCCCAGTCACCAGTCCAGCTGCCGCATTCTGGATTAGTTGTAGTTTCCGGGTCACCTTCAAAGGTAGCCCCACATAGAGCGCATTGCAGTAGTCCAAGCGGGAGATAACTAGAGCATGCACCACTCTGGCAAGACAGTCTGCGGGCAGGTAGTTCAATGCTTCTGAGAATTGGCAGCGTTGACAAGAGCTTATTATGCCTGCTTCACTTCCAAGGATTGAGTGTTATGGGTCTGTGTTTCCCCCCTGTAGTTGTAGGTTTGAAAGGGGAATAGGGGTCTCCTAACACTTCTCAGCACCCTCGACAAACTACAGTTCCCAGGATGCTTTGCGGGAAGCCACGACTGTTTAAAGTGGGATGAGAGTGCTTTAAATTATAGTGCAGATTGGGCCTCAGTCAAATGCTCCTTCTCAGCTGCTGTACTCCTACCTAGGTATCTTACAACTGTGTCACACACATATGTATGTTCAGCAATACACAAAGCAGATGCTGCGATTGGGCTGCATTCGCGCTAGTATTTGCCAGTCACATGAGGCAGGGCAGCAGCTGTTCAAATGTTGCATGTCCTTGACTTGGAGGACTTTTTAAAGTTCCTAACCTCTGATTCCATCACTTTGTATTTAATTGAGTGTTTGCCATTGAATCATATTAGCGGTGATTCGCAAGGAGGCAAGGTGGGGGCGGGGGCCAAGCCCTTTTGGTGTCTTCTCCTCACTAATTAACTTCAGTGACAAATTGTGTTCACACAAGAAACAGCAACAATAGAAGAGTATCGTTAGGAAAACCTCATTTCTCCCCCTTTTTAATTTGGACGGGCCCCATCTTGTGAAAGATTGCTTTGTTAGCAAACCAGTTATCAGAAAGACCGCACTTCCGAGATGATTAAAGCCAGGGTTTGAATCGGAGTTGATTTGGAATGAATGCACACCCTAATTAAAATTTCTGTTGCTTCTATTTAGATGAAAATACTGGAGATGGTGAATTAGATCTAAGTGGAATTGACGACAGTGAAATAGATATGGTAAGAATGCTTCCTCTTTCTTACTCTGCCCCCGCCACCAATAAAATTGTCTCTGCATGCAATATGCATTTTGTTTTACCGGGAATAAAAAATATCTGCTTTATTCTGCTGACGATGCATGCCACAATCGCTTAGATTATTATTTTAATTTTAATTGGTGGTACCAGCACCAATAGCAAGACATTAGAGCAACAGTGATGAGAAACCCACACAATGTCAGGTGTAGATTACAGATACAGAGCACTGGCATAACGTTTAGTGGTTGTCTGCAAGAATGACCAGATTTTTACAAAATCAAAATGCTTGTAGTGTGTTATCAAAATGATGTCAAGAGAGGCAAACACTGTAGCTTTTTTTCTTTTTAAGGCATGCTATGGTTGGCTGTAGAGTCAGTGTTTCTCAAACTTGGGTCCCCAGCTGTTGTTGGACTACAAATCCCATCATCCCTAGCTAGCAAGACCAGTGGTCAAGGGTGATGGGAGTTGTAGTCCAACAAGAGCTGAGGACCCAAGTTCGAGAAATGCTGCTAGGTGCTCAGGGATGAGGTACTTCCTTGTTGGTAGAGTGTTGCGCTTTAAATATGTGTTGTGAAAGGAGGAGGGGTGGATTTAGACGGCTCTGTGGTACCCGCAAGAGTATCTCCTCCATACATGCAACTGTAAATAGTTCATTTAATGAAAGTGGTGACTACAGTGCTGGTATCAGGGAGCCCTGAGGAGCTCTGAAGAGTGTTGTCTCCTCCCTTCCCTCCCTTGGTCCTCTTTTCAAGATTGTCTGCCAACTGGATCTCCTTTGGTGGCTTCTCCTTTCTCCACACCCCCAATCCTTCTTCACCTATCTCATTCTATAACCTGCCTCGACTGCTGCCTTGCTCCCCCTTCTGCTCTTTGCCACACCCATGCCTCTTTCTCTCCTCTCCGTCACGCGGAAGCCCCAGCCAGGTCAACGGAGGAGAGGTAGAAGCGAGGAGGTGATGGAGTGGGCAGCAGCTGATGGGCAGAGTTCCTATGTCTGCTGCTGAAGTACAAAAAAAACAAAACACTTACCTTTTCCCCTTTTGGTCCCTAGTATATACTTAATGATTCCGAAGCCAAAATAAAAGCAGAACTCTGGATGAGGGAGAATGCAGATTATCTGAAGGAACAAAAGGGTAAGCCAAATGAATGGAAGTCTCTTTCGGGTGAGTCATGTAGTGAAGTCTTGAGGCTGAAAACATTCAACTGTGATTAATCACTTCATTGTAGACCTAATTCTGTTGCCTTTCAACAGGGTTTCTAACAGTGCCTTAGCAACCAGCGTGGTATAGTGCAGCCTTCCCCAACCTGATGCCCTCCAGATGTTTTGGACGACACCTCCCATCTGGTCTAGCCAGTCTAAAACATCTGGAGAACACCAGCTAGGGGAAGGTTGGTGTCGTCGATAGGGGATCCAGTTAGGACTGGGGAGGGGGAGAATCCCAATGCAGCTGCAAAGCTTACTGGCTGATATTGGGGGGTTGCTACTCTCGCATTGTCTAGCCTACCCCACAAGGGAGGATAAATATGTGGGGGTGCACCCTGTACTTTAAGCTATCAGGATGAAGGGCAGGATGAAAATGAAACCAACGCTGGTTTTGGCATATTGTGGCATGACTAAGAGCGAGCTGCAAGCAAGCAAGATGATTTCAGATAAACTTATTTCCGGAGGGGTAGCTATGTTAGGCTATTGCAGCAAAACCAACCAGTTGTTTGTAGTATAATCATAGTGCCGTGCTTTACATCCTTGATGATAGGGTTTCTGAGATAATAGTCCAGTCCAGATGCTGTGCTGAACTATTGGTTTTGCTTGCATGCATGAGCCGCAGTGCACTTGAAGCTCCCCCTCCTGTCTTCTCCTCTGGCACAGCTAAGGGAAAGCTGTGCTAAGCATCCATTGTCTAAAACCACAGTTCCTTGTTCCATCCAAACTCAATGAACTCTAGTTAGCTTAAGCTCTATTTTGTTCAGATGAGTCAGGATTGGTGGACACTAAAAAAAACTGGGGTGAGTGGGGATGAGAAGGGTGGGGGGAAACAAGCCAGGATCAAATTGAGACTTAAGATCATGGGTTATTTTCAAAACATAGTTTAAACTAGCTAGAGTTCCCAAAGTTTGGATGTAATGAGGAACTGTGTTTAGTTTAGAAACAGAAGCGAAAACTTCTGATCTTGTTTCATGGCTGCTCCAGAGGAGGAGTGGGATCATGCAAGCTTAAGGCACATGAATATTGTACTAAAACATAGTTTGGCATTGCATCTGAACTGGGCCAATGTATGCAAAAAGGCTTCAAGTCATATAAATATAAATTGCACTTGATCATTTGCTACATGTGTATTCCATCATTCCTCCAAGGAGCTTTGAGTAGTGTTTTAGCCTCACAACGACCCCGGCCCAAGTTAGGCTGGTAGAAAATTGTCTTTCTCAATACATCTCAAGGAGTTTCATAACTTCTTAGGGATTTGAACTTTGGTTCACCATCCCCTCCCAAATGCTGTAGCCATTACATGAAGTTTGCCTCTTTGAAAGGAATTCCATGCAGAGCTTGACAGTTTGGTAGGGGGATTTATTAGACAACTGGTTTTCAAATCAGTTTCCCCCCTTTCTAACTTAAAGGCCCTCTAGGCCAGGGGTGGACAGGCAGTAGACTATGGTTTACCAGTCACGTTTCTCCAGTAGACCACTTAGTATTTTCTTGGTGCTGAACTAGGCCTTAATCTGATCCAACAAACACCTCTTACGTGCATTAGAAAGAGTGCAGTATCATGATAACCAAATGATTAGTTATGCCTTAACTCGTTCTTCACCAGCCTGGTGCTCTCCAGATGCTTTGTGCTGGCTGGGGCTGATGGGAGTTGTAGTCATGTTAGGAGAGGCGCCTTAACTTTAAAGAAATCCCAAACATGCACTCCTGCTTTACCAGCTTAGCATATACCAGTGGGTCACTTAGATTTTGGGTTGCTCTTTTTATAAGTAGATAATGGAACATGAAGCCAGCCTTTCCCTGCTCTAAAGCAGAGTTCTCTGTGTGTACTTCAAAATTTCAACTGTGCAAAGTACTGTGAAATTCTGTGTGCACATATAAAATTATTTTATTCCATGATAGAACTCAGAATGACATACATGGGGTTCCCTTAGTTAAGTTGTCCTTAAAACTAGTCATAGTCTTCTACTAGCCAGATTACACTTGTGCTTTCATACTACTTTTTTGTGTCCTCTTCCAGAAAAAGAAGCAAGGATAGCGAAAGAGAAGGAGCTTGGGATTTATAAAGAACATAAGGTAAATAAACTCTTTTGAATAAGTAGACTGAAAATGTACGTGGATAGACAATTTTAGTTCAGATTCACCATGCTCTTGGACCAGGCTGATTTAGAAAGCACAGGGGCAACCCAAAGATTAACTCAGAGAATCAGAGAATTGTAGAGTTGGAAGAGACCCCAAGAGTCATCTAGTCCAACCCCCTGCAATGCAGGAAGCTCAGCTAAAGCATCCATGGCAGATGGCCATCCAACCTCTGCTTAAAAACCTCCAAGGAAGGAGAGTCCACAACTTTCCAAGGGTGATCTTTCCACTGCTGAACAGCTCTTACTGTCAGAAAGTTCTTCCTGATGTTGAGTCGGAATCTCCTTTCTTGTAACTCAAGAGCAGGAGAAAACAGCTTGTTTCCTCTTCCACGTGACAGCCCTTGAGATCTTTGTAAATGGCTATCATATCTCCTCTTACTGCCAGAAGAGCGTTCTTCTTTAGTAAATCTAACCCTGCTTTGCAATAGGTTAAAAGGAAAAATCTTCCTTACGTGACTTGGAAAAAACAACCTTGAGATGTGATATAAAAGCTTATATAAACTCTGTTTTGTTAAAATTCATACAGTTGCTTTTCTTCTTCTTTTACCTTGTAGGAGTAAATATTTTTAAACCATCTTTTACTCAAACCTCCCTGATCATTAAAAGGAAAGAAAGTAATCCAAGCACTATTTTCTCCAATTTTTTGTTTTTTGTTTTACCTGAATACTGTAACATGTTTTCATCGTGGAGTTTAGTATACAGTGGTGCCCCGCAAGACGAAATTAATTCGTTCCGCAAGTTTTTTCTTCTTGCGAGTTTTTTGTCTTGCGAAGCATGGTTTCCCATAGGAATGCATTGAAAATCAATTAATACGTTCCTATGGAGAAGGGCTTTTCTCCCCACCGCAAGCCTTCGGGACAGGTACGGGAACAGAGGGGAAGGCGCGCAGCGCTTCTCCTCTGTTCCCGGGGCTTGCGGTGGGAGGAGGTTTTTTCCTCCCCACCGCCAACATTCAGAACAGCATTCTGAATGTTGGCGGTGGGAAGGAAAACCCTCCTCCCACCGCAAGTCTTCAGGACAGCCATCCGAAGGCTGGCGCGGGGAGAAGGTCTCTCCGCCCCACCGCCAGCCTTCGGAGGAGCCTTCCGAAGCCTGGCGGTGGGAGGAGGTCTCTCCGCCCCACCGCCAGCCTTCGGAGGAGGTCCGAGGACAGTGGGGAAGACGCGCTGCGCTTCCCCGCTGTCCTGGAGATTTCCCTATGGGCTTTCGTCTTGCGAAGGAAGCCCATAGGGAAATTCGTTTTGCGAAGCGCCTCCAAAACGGAAAACCCTTTCGTCTAGCGGGTTTTCCGTCTTGCGAGGCGTTCGTCTTGCGGGGCACCACTGTAAAGGGAAATCTTTGGGAGGGCTTTTCAGGGATTATGTCTGCAGAGAGAATGCATCCACCACACTAAATATTTGTGTTGCCTTACTTCCTGTGCCTGGCATCAGGTGGAAGTGCTCAATTGTGAACCTCTTCATATCCTGCATTTGCTGAAGCTTCACGGGTTGTTGTTCTTGTTGTTCTTGTTGCTGCTGCCATCAAAACAGTTCTTACCTTGGCAGTAGCAGTGACAACATAACGTGGTCAAAACCTGATGGACTACATATAACACATGTCTTGGTTACTAGGCAAGAGGGCTATTTTTGAAGCAAAAAAAATGTTGCCCAAGCAGTTGCCAGTGAACTGACATTAGATAGGCAAGCTTTTGGGAGACATCTGAGACCCAGAAAAGCCCTCTTCTAATTAATTGATTGAAATTGTACTGCTTTATAGTTCAAGAAATCTCAAAGCAGTTGACGTCCCAACAAATGCTGATGTGCAGTAGAATATATAAAAATACAAATTCCACATTCCATAATAGTAACATTCCACATTTTGAGGCAAAGGCACCCACACCAGCCAGCACTCTTCGCTGCCCTCCTCTCTGTAGAATGAATGGAAGGGTGAGCGTCCATTCAAGAGGAGAGGCTTGGAGACAGTGGAGACAGGAACAGAGCAGGAAGTGCAAGGCGTCTTTTGTATACTGTGGATGTTTAGGGGAAAATTTACTGAGTCCTTTCTTAGCGGGTATGCTGATGGACCCTGGCATAGGGCTTTTGCGGCTAAGAAATCGTGTATCTTCCCCTATCTGCTTTACATATTTGTGGTTTTGCATATAGAGCAGGCTTCCTCAACCTCGGCCCTCGTTTTTAGCCTACAACTCCCATGATCCCTAGCTAGCAGGGCCAGTGCTCAGGGATGATGGGAATTGTAGTCTCAAAACATCTGGAGGGCTGAGGTTGAGGAAGCCTGATATAGAGGAAAGGGGGAGGTTGCTTATTCAATAGAACTTGGGCTTTGCATCCCAGCTTCACTTCCTGGCACTGCCTAGCAGGGATGGAAGATACTCCTTTCTAAAACCCTGAGAGCTGCGCTCCAGTTGTCTGACTCGGAACAAGTCTGCTTCCTATGCTTCTATTGCTGCATTTAAATCGTCCTTAATTCCCCCATGACTGAGCAGCTTTTGGGTTTAATGCAGTATGCGTCTAGCTGTCCTTGTTGCTTTGACTAGCACACGCCATTTCTCAGAGGCTTGCATTAACCCAGCCCCATTAACAGGCAGGTTTCCAACTCCATGTATTCCACTTGGTTGCCTTCACTGATCTGTGGAGTGGCAGTCCTGTGGGAACTCTCGAACACAGCTCTCTACTTTTACTTAAACTGCTGCTGTATCCCTTGAGCTTTTTGTTGTAATGCTACTTGGTATTTATGTTCCATTCTGGCTTGCACTCAGTCTTTGTACCTACTTTTGCTGGTGGCGGGGCAGTTTTAGTGAGAATATGCTTCCTTAATATTTTATTTTTACTGAAACAAAACAAAACAAAAGCCATCCTCTGCGACTGGGGGAAAAAATCTAGACTTCAGCAATAAAGGACTTGCGTATTGTAGGGAATCTTCAGCAAGGGAAGCCTGGAGGAGGAATGTGTGAATGTGTGGAAACCAGGAGCTGCAAGCTAAAAATATTATCAGCCTTTAGCATAGGAAAGAGGCTGAGAAAATGGAATATGACTGAAGGGAAATGCAAGCAGGTTGGAAAGAGCAACTCACAGCACGATCCTATCTATGCATGTCTCCAAAGTCATGTTGTCAGTCAATCAGTCAGTTACATTTTGATGTTCATAGCCAATGGCCATTACAAGAAGGCAATTCAAGAGTAAGCTAAATAGATAACGTTTGCAGAAATGCCAGTTGTCAAAAGTTAAAACCACAAAGTTATCCAAATTGTTTAAATTTTTAAAAAATCTATTTGGCGTTCAACGTTTTCAAGGAAACCAAGCCTTACCAGGAGCGCTTGAAGGAGCTGGGTGTGTATAGTCTGGAAAAGAGGAGACTGAGAGGAGATATAATAGCCATTTACAAATATCTCAAGGGCTGCCACATGGAAGAGGAAACAAGCTGTTTTCTCCTGCTCTGGAGGGTGGGACTCGAACCCATGGCTTCAAGTTGCAAGAAAGGAGATTCCGACCAAACATCAGAAAGACCTTTCTGACAGTAAGAGCTGTTCAGCAGTGGAAGAGTCTCCCTTGGAAGGTTGTGGACTCTCCTTCTTTTGAGGCTTTTAAGCAGAGGTTGGATGGCCATCTGTGATGGATGCTTTAGCTGAGATTCCTGCATTGCAGGGGGTTGGACTAGATGACCCTTGGGGGTGCCTTCCAACGCTGCAATTATAGAAGGTGTACTATAGGTAGCAGACATGTCTATATCGGCTAGCAATAAAATGATTTAGAAAAAACATTTTCAGTTGAATGGGACTTATTCCCAGGTAAATAAGGTACAGGATTGCAACCATTGTTTTCCTTTGCATGTAATGCCAGGAAGTCACCCAACAAATTCAACAGGCAGGAGCATTTAATATCGCTGCTTTCACACGCTGTGTGCAGTTGACCTGTTAAATGTTGTTCTATCAGATGCCGCTAATGCAGTTCAAAAAGGACCAGACAGGATTCATATGAATGGCAATTGATAGCAGGTTGTTGCTGTTGTTGTTGGGTGGGCCAGTTTCCATGTAATGAGCAAGCACTGCACTCGTGCCCTTTCCCTTTCCTCGCATGATCTGCTTTGATGAGCTGCTTCCCTGGAAACCACAGGTGGGCTATAGATGCTCGCTTCTTACTGCAAACCCAAGGCTGGACAAAGTATGCCCCTGGGAAAATAAATGAAATTGCTTTTGAGACAAGAAAGACATTACAGCTGAACGCATGAGGGGCCAATTCACACAACCAGTTAAAACTTTAGTAGCTCAGTTCAGCAGGTTCCCATGCATTATATACATGGGAAACCCTCCCTTTGTGTTTGGTATGGCTCAGTATACAGACTACTGAGCAGAGGAATACTGGAAGTTTGGGGCATATCCATGCAGTTCTGCAGGCATGTTGCTTCCAGTTTCTGCATTCCTTGTATGCATAGGTTTGAAAGGACTGGGGAAATTGAGGATATCACGTGTGCACCTGGTTCATTTATTACTTTCAGTGTATGGTGGCTGAGAAATCTGCAGCCAACTTTCTATAATGTGTAGCATGTTCCTGCATTTGTTGTTGTTTTTATTTTGATTATGTGCTTTGTGGTTTTGTATTTTGATTTTATTCTGTGAACCGACCTGAGACCTGCGAGTATAGGGCGGTATATAAATTCAATAAATAATAAAATAAAATAAAATAGAAAGTGCAGACCAGCCCTATGTGGGGGTTTGTTGTGACTCCATTTGACCCTGCACTTAGTGCATCCAGCCACAATCTGTGGCCAGAAATAAATGTCACAGTAGCCACAGAGGTTTTTCCCAATAGTGGTGATTCTGTATTGAATCCCCTCCTCTTTCCATAATGTGTAGTTATGGCATATTGTGCTTCCCTGTACCACCAGTGGTTATCATGAGTTAGGAAAGGGAACCTAGTGATGTGGTGACATGGGCTTCTTTTGCTACACATTGCAGAAAGAGGAGGGAGAGCTGGCATTTTAAAATTACTGTGTTGGAGATGATGTGTGCAATGTTTTACAAAGTGCAAGAGAACAAGTCCCTACCTCAAGGAGCTTATAGTCTTAACAGCAGGGTAGCAATCCTGTAATCGCCATCATATCTGGTTCTGGTCTCAGCCTAACTATTGGAACTCTCACCCATTTGCTTAATTATGGTCAAAAGGCAGGAAAAAATAATCTGGACCTCAAAACAGAGGTGCCTATCCATCAGCAGGACTGATGTAGCTTTAATTCACCTAAAAGATCATGCAATTTTCTGGCTTCACCTGGCATTCATGGCTTCGCATGGTGGAGAAAGTACATTCTTTTTGAAATATTTGCTAGTTCCCATATGTGGTGGGCGTTTTGATAGTTATTCAAACTAGCATTGCAACCCAGCGTCCTTAAGGGGCCAAAAATAATAGAGGATCTTCAATGAGCTCCACTATTCAGGATTTGGATCCTTTGCAGTGTGCCGATGCAACTGTGCCACCTATCAGTTCCTCTCTCAGCCAGCTGCCACCTGAGCGGTGATGATTAAACTGCAGCCCATTCTTCAGCCTCAGTAAAATTATTCCGATTGCCCCCTAAAATTGCTGTTTATGTTTTAATTAAGCCCAAGAAGTCTGCAAAGAAGCGGGAGCTGATCCAGGCCAGCACAGCGGGAGAGGCAATTGAAAAGATGTTGGAACAGAAGAAGATTTCAAGTAAAATTAATTATAACGTGTTAAGGGACCTCAACAGCAAAGGAGGTAGCTCACCAAAGAAAGATGATGACAGCACTGATGACAGCAGCAACACCAAGAAACTGTCAAGAAGAAAATCTCTGGCGGCTCGGAATGTGGCCAACTCCGTAAACAGTGTGGGGAAAAGGTACCACAATTCTTCATTTAAATCCTACTCTCTTCAGTGAACGGTGCATCTATAGATTGTTAACAGTTCTCTGACACTCAGGTAATGTTGGGGCTTTCACTTTTAGTTCAGCGTGTGGAGCCAGAATGAATCATCCTCCACAGGCCACATGTTGGCTTGGCAGCTTCATTGTGGCTTAATCACCATTACGTGAAGGCACCAGTCAGCCCTCAGTAACAAACTTTGCTTCTTAGAATTCTCTTATTCTTTTCTGTTCTTCCCTCCCCCCGCCCAAAGATCAGATTTTGTGTTAGCTGGCGTGAAAAGCTTGCTGAAGCCTTCCCTACCCCCACCCCATTTTTTCATGTTGATTTAAAAAAAATAATGGTTCTTGTCTTGCTGTGACAGCTTGCAGTAGCGTGATTTAGTTCTTTGTTTGAATTTTATTCCAAAATTTGGTCGCTAATTACTGCCTCGGATACAAAGCTTCCTAGAAAACATATATATATATCTGTAGGTTGCATATTCCTAAAATATGAGGGGGGAGGTCTATTGTCGAAGTGGGCACAATATTCAAATTTGGTTGCATCTTCTGCATTTAAAATATATGTGCCTATTCAGCTGTCTTAACTCCTCCTCGGGTCTCTGCTGTCTATAAAATGAATGTCGGAGTTTTGAGATGATTTTGTTTATAGCTATTTCTTCCTGGCCAGCTTATGCTTTAAAGAGGCCAAGTTAGTTGGCCCTGCAGCTTACCTTGGAGCATCTAGATGATGCCAGGTGATCTCCCAGAAGAACTTATTACCCCTGGTCAGGAATCTGTTGCAAGACATGCTTTCCCCGAGGCTGATGTCTTCCCATCTGCCTGTTTCCCCTCCTCATTAAAGCTCAGCTATGAGTGCCTTCCTCTTTGGGGCAGGGCTATTTCGTAAATGGATGCAAATGGGCAGCGCGATGCAAAGTGACAGCTATAGCTGCAGGGGAACAGAGGATACTGCTGGCGCGGGATTTGCACTGGCACTGGGCTTCCAGGGCTGCTTTGACACCTTCCAACTCCTGCGTAATGAGCTGTCAGCAGCTCGAAATAAACCCCATGCCCCACACAGCTGCGCTGCACATGAGAACGGGGCAGATGCAATTTAGCACCACCAGTGGCGACTGCCACGCTAGCTGTAAGGCTCAAATCTAGTTTGAGTTTTCAATAAGAATGGCTGTACTGGGCCAGCCCAATGGCTCTGCCAGCTCAGTATTCCGACTACCAAGAGGCATTTCACATAGTTGTGCAGACATCAAGATAATGATTATCTAATTAAACACCCACATCTGATAGTCAGAGGCTAGGTTGTCAAAGAGCCCGCTGGAAGTAAATCACACCGTTCAAAGTTGGAGTTAACTCTTTATTAGCCAAAACACGATACCCAGAGACTTGGCCTAATGAGCACAGCAACACATCCTTGGTCGGTCTGGCCCCATGAATTAGTTGCCGAGGCTGAAAGTCCCCTCCACTTCACAGCCGTCTATGTCCCCTCCTGTCCAGGGCTTTCCCCCAGCAATTGGGAACTGCGCCTGTGTGCAGCCTGCCGCTGCTCCGCCAGTTTCAGCTCAGTTCTAAGAGACAAGGGAGGAGGGGAGCTTATTGCAACAGGAGGGGGAGACACCCATGACTCTTCCCCAGCTGGACTCCTCTCTGCCTCTTGGCTTATGATGATGATAATAATAATAACAACAGTAATTTATTATTTATACCTCACCCATCTGGCTGGGCTTCCCCAGCCACTCGGGGCAGCTCCCAACAGAACACCAATAACAGTGATAAAAAAGCAACAACATCACACGTTAAAAACTTCCCTAAACTGCCTTCAGATGTTTCCTAAATGTTATATAATTACTCATCTCCTTTATATTTAATGGGAGGGCTTTCCACAGGGCGAGTGACACGTCCGAGAAGGCCCTCTGCCTGGTTCCCTGTAGCTTTTGCAGTGAGGGAACCGCCAGAAGGCCCTCGGAGCTGGACCTCAGTGTCCGGGCAGAACGATGGGGGTGGAGATGCTCCTTCAGGTATACTGGGCTTCCCTCCTCGTACTCTCCTGCTTCAGCTGCTGCCTCTGATTCTGGACGTCTCTCTGCCACAGACTCCCCCCACTCACTAAGCCCTGTTACCCCTCCAGCTTCTGACACCTCCTCTTCCCAGTCTTCTCTCTCTGACCCCTCGTCGTCGTCCCACCACCACTCCCCTGGCTTTGTGCCTTCTGCCCTTGGGGGTTCCCCAGCTGGTTCCTCCCACCATTCCTCTGCAGTACGTTTCCGAGCACAATTCAAAGTGTTGGTGCTGACCTTTAAAGCCCTAAATAGCCTCGGTCCAGTATATCTGAAGGAGCGTCCCCACCTTTATCGGTCTACCTGGACACTGAGGTCCAGTGCTGAGGGCCTTCTGGCGGTTCCCTCACTGTGAGAAGCCAAGTTACAGGGAACCAGGCAGAGGGCCTTCTTGGTAGCGGCACCTGCCCTGTGGAACGCCCTCCCACCAGATGTCAAAGAGAAGAACAACTACCAGACTTTTAGAAAACGTCTGAAGGCAGCCCTGTTTAGGGAAGCTTTTAATGTTTGATGCATTACTGTATTTTAATATTTTGTTGGAAGCCGCCCAGAGTGGCTGGGGAAGCCCAGCCAGATGGGTGGGGTATAAATTATTATTATTATTATTATTATTATTATTATTATTATTATTATTATTTATCCAACCAGTCCGTGACATATATCTGAAAATGGAGGCTTTGCATCTGGCTAGTAGCTGTGGCTACTCATACACCCCCATCTATTTATCAAATCCCTTAAAAAAAAAGCAATTTCTGAGATTGCTATCAGTTCAGTATATTCAATATCCATAAATGTAGGTAGCCTGACTCCCCCCTTTGCTATTCTTGTTTTAGTGTGTGTTTATTACAAGTTCCAATGCCCGCAGTGCTGACTGATGGCAACTGAGCTGCTGGGTGTTTCCTTCAAATCCGAATTTACTGTTGTGGCATTTGCCATTTCATACTCAGAATCTCTCGCCTAGGCTTGTTCTTGACGCTCTTGGAGCCTTGTTCTCTCCTGCATCCCATATGCGAACACGGAGATAATTCGAGGTGGCAAATCTTTGTGTTCTGCTCAGGCGCTGCAGTCTTTGACTTCCGTATGCCTTTGTTTGAGAGCCGCAGGTGTCTTCTCCATATAACTTTTCTCTGTAAGGCTTACAATGATCATGGGTCAGCTGAAGAAATACTCTAAAGGTTGTTGTGCTTTTTGGTTACAACATATGACTGCAAAGAGGTGAAACGAAGGCAGGGAGCAAAGAGGAGATTGCATTACTTGAAGAAATAGACATTGACTGGCTTGTTCATTGTGGCATCATGGAACACACAGATAATAATGGTGTTATTTTTTATTATTTATATTATTTATATTATTTATAGACACTCGCCACACAAAGATATCCAAATGATTTCTTCTTGTGTGTTATTCTGTTTCTGGTTAGCAGCTGTTTTACAGGGTTAACGCCTTAAGAAGTGTGCATGCACACGAAAGCTCATACCAATAACAAACGTAGTTGGTCTCTAAGGTGCTACTGGACGGAATTTTTTTTATTTTGTTTCCCTTCTTAGATTGTTGGGAGTTAGGCTATAGTAGGGTTGACACATAACCAGATTCACCCGGTGGACTTAGTGTCCCTTTCTAGCGTCCCCCCAAAAAGCTCAACAACTTTTTGGGCGATTTTCCCACCAAAAAACTCAACAGCTTTTGTGTCTGGATTTTTACCTCTTGAAATATGGTGACCCTAAGGTAAAAGGACCCCTGGACAGTTAAGTCCAGTCAAAGGTGACTATGGGGTTGCAGCGCTCATCTCGCTTTCAGGCCGAGGGAGTCGGCATTTGTCCACAGACAGCTTTCCGGGTCATGTGGCCAACATAACTAAACCGCTTCTGGCGCAACGGGACACCATGTCAGAAACCAGAGCGCATGGAAACGCTGCTTACCTTCCTGCTGCAGCGGTACCTATTTATCTACTTGCACTGGTATGCTTTTGAACAGCTAGGTTGGCAGGAGCTGAGACAGAGCAATGGGAGCTCACCCCGTCGCAGGGATTCGAACCACTGATCTTCTGATCGGCAAGCCCAAGAGGCTCAGTGGTTTAGACCACAGCACCACCCGCCACCCTAAAGGTAAAGGTAAAGGGACCCCTGACCATTAGGTCCAGTCGTGGCCGACTCTGGGGTTGCAGCGCTCATCTCGCTTTATTGGCCGAGGGAGCCGGCATACAGCTTCCGGGTCATGTGGCCAGCATGACTAAGCCGCTTCTGGCGAATCAGAGCAGCGCATGGAAACACCGTTTACCTTCCCGCTGGAGCGGTACCTATTTATCTACTTGCACTTTGATGTGCTTTCGAACTGCTAGGTTGGCAGGAGCAGGGACCAAGCAACAGGAGCTCACCCCGTCACGGGGATTTGAACCGCTGACCTTCTGATCGGCAAGTCCTAGGCTCTGTGGTTTAACTCACAGCGCCACCCGCGCCCCACCCACCACCCTAGGCTGTAGCTAAATGCTAGTGCAGATTTGTGTGAAAGGTCCCAGATTCATTTTCCAGCATTACCAGTGGGAAGGATGGCTGGAAAAGACTTCTGGCTGAGACTCGGCATAGCCATAGCCAGCCAGGAGTGGCTAAATGGACCAATGGCCTGACTCAGCTTCATAAGGTAGCTGCACACGGTCAGAAGGCATGGATGTGCATACAAGTGTAGAAATTTGCATTCAAAATCTAGAATATCATATTTTAAGAACTTGGCAAGTGTATAGTTTATTTTGATTTTTCTCAGGATTAAAGATTTACAGTAGACCTTTTGAATTTTCTTCCATTACTCTAAATGCAGTACATCATATGGCATGCATAAATTCATTTGTTCATCGTTATTCTTGGGTGTAATGCATAAATTCCTTTGTTCACATTTCTTCCTCCGAGGTGTTAGCGGATAAATGCATTTTTCCTCAGCAATACAATAATCACAGTAATTTATGTGCAATTAAGAACAAAACGTGCTACACATCTCATTTGACAACGAAGCCCCTCGTGTTTCTCCATCTAGAAGTCGTGAGCACAGATCTTACTAGCCATTTAATTTGCAGTGATTAATAATCTCCTTGGTTTTATCTTCAGAGATAGCTTAAATGTTTTAGTAATATTTTATCTGACAGGAGCAGAGGTTTGCCTAATAAGCAACTGCAGAGGGATACTTTTTACCCAATATTTCAGTTCGTGCAAGTTAAGCCTTCAAGGTCGAGTTGTGACATCTTAACCACAAAAAAAGTGCTGGGGTCTGATGGAGGCTGACTGCAAGCTGCAGTTTGAAAACTGAGAACTAGGCTCAGAAATGTGCACTTGCCTCCTTCTGAGGAATGTGAAGGCTTGGAGGGGAGCGGGGAATGATGGGGAGTCCACCCTTATTTACCCCCAAAGCCCCTGTTTTCTGAATTTTTTGAAATTCGTTTTGGATTATGACATGTTTTCTTTTAGAACAAAGCATTTAAGGCAAGAGGTTTCCGAGCACAATTCAGAGTGTTGGTGCTGACCTTTAAAGCCCTGAACGGCCTCGGTCCAGTATACCTGAAGGAGCGTCTCCACCCCCATCGTTCTGCCCAGACACTGAGGTCCTCCTCCAAGAGTCTCCTGCTGGTTCCCTCCCTGCAAGAAGCAAAGTTACAGGGAACCAGGCAGAGGGCCTTCTCGGTAGTGGCACCCGCCCTGTGGAACACCCTCCCAGTTAAATGTCAAGAAAATAAACAACTATCTGAGTTTTAGAAGACATCTGAAGGCAACCCTGTTTAGGGAAGTTTTTAATGTTTGATGCTGTATTGTGTTTTTAATATTGGGTTGCGAGCTGCCCAGAGTGGCTGCGGAAACCCTGCTAGATGGGTGGGGTATAAATAATAATTTATTTATCTATCCATCCATCCATCCATCCCCCCCCTCAATTTTTTTCTAGGAAATGTGTGTGAATGTAAGAGTTTTATATAAGGCAATGTACAGTATCAGATCATTACAATTCCTGTACTTTGAGGACAAGCAATCTTGAGTATTATGCTGGGAGGGCAACTCCCAAATGCCGAGAAAGGTACGCCTCTCCCTCTTTAAGGGCACTGTCATTGTCCTCGTGAACTGTCAAAGCCAAAAGGATGCTTGCTGCAAGCCGCCTAGAGTGGCTGAGAAAACCCAGCCAGATGGGTGGGGTGGTAAACATAATAATCATAATCATAATCATAATTTCAGTGCAGCAGCCTGCTTGGAAGGTGTTTGTTCCCTTTCTAGGGGCAGCTGATTACAGTGGTACCTTGGGTTAAGAACTTAATTCGTTCTGGAGGTCCGTTCTTAACCTGAAACTGTTCTTAACCTGAGGTACTTTAGCTAATGGGGCCTCCCGCTGCCGCCGCACCACCGGAGCACAATTTCTGTTCTCACCCTGAAGCAAAGTTCTTAACCCGAGGTACTATTTCTGGGTTAGCGGAGTCTGTAACCTGAAGCGTCTGTAACCTGAAGTGTCTGTAACCCGAGGTACCACTGTACTAATTTGAAAATGTTTTGTGGGACTTCAGTTACAGTATACCATTTAAAAAACCAATGGAAGACCTATCTTTTAATTCCAGGGCATCAAGCGTGCCACTACTGTATTTTCAAATGCTAATTACATTACGGTGTGATTTGTTGTATTACAAACTGCATGCAATTATCTGTTGTTGTTGTTGTTTGTGTGTTTTAAAAGAGCAAACAGGAAGAGATAGCTTTTAAGCAGATCACCAGAGCAATACTTAATACGATCATCAACTGTGGGGCTAATGAAAAAGTTTGCATATTTTTCGGGGGGAGGCTCAGTTTTATGTAAATTTGTTTTAATTACATTTTTCACTGTATGTAATTTGAAGCTGCCTAATAGGAAAAAGGTCAGATCTAATTTTCACATGGAAAATGCTTTCTCTTAAGTGTCCTCTATCAACAAATCATAGTTAAATTTGGGTGGAATGCTTTTTCTTTTTTTTGGCTTACAGTAAGCTAACATTATATCTGTCAAGCTTCAACATGGTTTCTTCCTAATGTCTTATCACTATTGTAAAGCAGGAGCCTAAGTTTATACCACTAATCTTTCTCAGTATGTGGGTTTGTGGTATTGTTGTTTTTAAATCTGCTTTAGTCATGGCTAAATGAAAACTTGCTCCAGTCTTACTTCTGTACCTGGATTATTCTGTGCCAGGAGGAAGACAGAGCTGTGTCCAGAGAAACATCTAGTTGCATGTTGTACTTGCTTGAACTGAAATCTTATTATATTTATTGTGGAGGAAAATCTGTTGCACCTGGCAAATGTTGGATCTGAACTACCTTTCAAGTCACTACATTTTAAAATGTGAAGGCTCCCTGTTTCCTGGTACTTAAAACTGGCAATGATATACAAGGAAACAGGCAGTATTATAAAAAGAATAAATATGTCGGGTTAATCTTGTCCCTCTGTCTCTTCCTGCCTCTTCCCCTATACACACTCACACTCAAACATGAATGTCTTCAAGACTGAAATCATGTTAGTGGTGGTTATGAAATGCCTCCAGGGGTTTTTGGGGGAAAGATTTTATTTTGAAATGAATTTTAACCTCAGACGTACCCTGAAATTATTCTTAAAAGGCTGTTTTGAGGAGGCAAACCTGTGTCTCCATCTTCAAGACTTGTATTACAGGCTTACATATATATCTCCAGGCAGCACAAAGTGGAAATCACTGTTCTTTGCAACCCTTGGGGCGGGAGATGGCTTGTGTTTGCTGCAACATTTGGGGGTGTGTGTGTGTCATGTTTAGAGGGGCTGTAGCCTTCTGGAATAATGCCCTGCCCTTTAAAGTAATGCAGTTTTGTTTTTTGTTTTTAAACATCCTGGAAACTGTACACCAAGACTTTAGATGAAAGAAAGGGCTATGTTCCATTGTGAGTCATTCACATTCTGAAGTCTCCACAGGTTCTTTGGTCTATACTAATTTGCCATTTTTATTTTGTGGTTTTGTTATACTGCTATGTTGTTGTTTTTTAAGGTCATTATAGTTCTGTAGACTCAAAGTTCAGGGTACAGATTTGAGAAAAACATGCTATTGGCATGTGAATGAGTACCCCTGTCTTGGTAGTTCAGTCAGTAGAGCATGAGACTCTTAATCTCACAGTTGTGGGTTCAAGACCCATGTTGGGCAAAAGTTTCCTGCATTGCAGGGGGTTGGACTAAATGAGCCTGGTAAAGGTAAAGGTAAAGGGACCCCTGACCATTAGGTCCAGTCGCGGACAACTCTGGGGTTGCGGCACTCATCTCGCTTTATCGGCCGAGGGAGCTGGCGTACAGCTTCCGGGTCATGTGGCCAGCTTGACTAAGCTGCTTCTGGCGAACCAGAGCAGCACGTGGAAACGCCGTTTACCTTCCCGCTGGAGCGGTACCTATTTATCTACTTGCACTTTGACGTGTTTTTGAACTGCTAGGTTGTCAGGAGCTGGGGCAGAGCGATGGGAGCTCACCCCATCGCAGGGATTCGAACCGCCAACCTTCTGATCGGCAAGTCCTAGGCTCTGTGGTTTAACCCACAGCGCCACCCGCGTCCCTTAATGAGCCTTGTAGTCCCTTCCAATTCTATAATTCTAAGGTATTTATTACTTTTCTCTTCTACCTTTCCTCTAAGGCGTGCTGCCCCATTCTGGTGTCCACCACAGGCTTTACACCAAATGCCCAAGCAGCACAGCTGTAGTTGTAATCTTCAATATCTGGATGACACAAGGTTGGGGAAGACTTCTGGCATGACTTTCTGCTGGCACACACAATTCTAAACACACAAACACACACACACACCACTCTTCTCTTCACAACACTCTGGAAGAATAGTGATCACTGAAATACCCTATTGGCCCCAGATCATCCAGTAAATTTCATTGATCAGTGGGAAAGAAAAACCCTGGTTTCACGGGGCCTAATTCAACAATACAGCACAGTGGCCCTGCACAGGCTTAACACCCAGGTACCAACAGTCAAACAGAACTGGAAAAAACAGACCACACTCCCCCCCCAACCCCCCCATGCTCTCAGGCTTTGAGTGATTTTCAATGCAAACCTGTTCATACCTACTCAGAAGTAACCTGCACTGAGTTCAGTAGGACTTGTTGTTGTTGTTTAGTCATTTAGTCGTGTCCGACTCTTCGTGACCCCATAGACCAGAGCACGCCAGGCACTCCTGTCTTCCACTGCCTCCCGCAGTTTGTTCAGACTCATGTTTGTAGCTTCGAAGACACTATCCAACCATCTCGTCCTCTGTCGTCCCCTTCTCCTTGTGCCCTCCATCTTTCCCAACATCAGGGTCTTTTCCAGGGAGTCTTCTCTTCTCATGAGGTGGCCAAAGTATTGGAGCCTCAGCTTCACGATCTGTCCTTCCAGTGAGCGCTCAGGGCTGATTTCCTTCAGAATGGAGAGGTTTGATCTTCTTGCAGTCCATGGGACTCTCAAGAGTCTCCTCCAGCACCATAATTCAAAAGCATCAATTCTTCGGTGATCAGCCTTCTTTATGGTCCAGCTCTCACTTCCATACATCACTACTGGGAAAACCATAGCTTTAACTGTACGGACCTTGCCGTGGCGAAGGGGCTTGAATAACTCAGAGAAGCTATGAACTATGCTGAGCAGGGCACCCAAGATGGACAGGTCATAGTGGAGAGTTTTGACCAAATGTGATCCACCTGGAGGAGGAACATGCAAGCCACTCCAGTATCCCTGCCAAGGAAACTCCATGGACATAGTCAGTAGGACTTACTGCTAGGCAAGTGTAGAGAGAGGTTGCAGCTGTAGCTTTGGGGCAGCTGCCAAAAATGCCCCTCTCTCTGCTCTTCCCATTTGAACATGATGTTTCCTTGCACCATTAAGAAAGTCTTCATGGCCTGTACTAATGGTCCATGATGGGCAAATGGTAAGGAGACTGATTGTAAATCTAAATTACACAGGGCTTCAGCTTCGTAAGGTATTATAGGTTAAAATCAGCATCTCTAATTTTTCTCAGAAGATTATAGATTTTGGTTCCCAGAGTGGTTCTACATTTTCAGAACATAAGAACTATGCCTATCTCCCAGACAATCTTCCTTTGCTTAATTATCCGACAAGGTACTTTTCGGCTATATTGATTAGCAAAAATCCTATACAAGAACAGTATTTATGGTAAAAGTGTGTGTCTCATTACTTTCACAGGCCATTTTCAACTTCGTAGCAAATGCATGGGGGTTAAAAGCTATTTGTCTTTGTTTTTAACTTAGAATCTTATTGGCTGCAATACAGTTTTAGAAGTGAAGTTCTAACCAGCAAAATAAATGATGCGAGTTACCCTGCATGGCGCAATTGGTCTGACATTCTGTTTTAGTTATAGGAAAGAAATTGATGCAAAACCAGAGTTTTAGAAAACATTCCATTTTGGTGCAGAAAACTCCATTACCTCATTTAATTGAAGCTGTTGGGTGGGCACACAGATAATCATCATGTTTGTTGATGCGATAGTTGATCAAAAGAACTGGAAACCTGCTTTTTTTCTGGGTGTGGACTATATTGGCCATTTTACTGTAGTTTGTTGGAAATAAATACTGTGGGTTGAATTCAGATTTTCCAGAATATACTGTGTTGGGAAGAACCACTCTGCCTTTTTCTAACATCAAGCTAGTTTCAAACACAAAAGGCAGAGTTTATTATTAATGGCCAAATCTTTTGCATTTTTGGCTATTCAACTATTCTAGTGTTCTACTTTGAGGTGTGGTTCTTAGGTTGTTTAGAACTATTTAGATGGTATAACTTATAGATACTGGCTTACTTTAAAAAGAGAGAGAGGGTATATGCCACAGAAAGAACTGCAAACTGTGCTAGATGCCAATATCCAGCCTATCGATAATACAACTATGAATCTTTATTTTTGTAGATTAATCCTTTGAATCTTCCCACTGCAAAATTATGGGCAAAATTGAATTCATTCCCTGTGATAAACCAAGGAGGGACCATCCCAGTGCTGTAGGCCCAAGGATGAAAGCCGTTAACAGCATTTATTTGATATTTAGTATTATATTTCTATCCCACCTTTATTCCAAGGAGCTCAAGGTGTCATGCACAGTTCTCCCTCTTCCCCCATTAGTCCCACAACAACCCTGTGAGGTAGCTTATTTATTTATTCATAAAAATATTTACATACTGCTATGTCATTAAAAATATATCAAAGCAGTTTACAGTAATTAAAAAACCCATACAGTCGTACCTTGGTTTTCGAACAAAATGCGTTCCAGAAGTTCGTTCGACTTCTGAAATGTTCTGAAACCAAGGCGTGGCTTCCGATTGGCTGTAGGAGCGTCCTGCAGCCAATCGGAAGCTGCACCAGACGTTCAGCTTCCGAGGCAAAGTTCGCAAATCAGAACACCTACTTCCGGGTTTGCGATGTTAGAGCTCCAAGTTGTTTGTGAACTAAGCTGTTCGAAAACCAAGGCACGACTGTATAAGAAAAACTGTAAGGAAAGATGCATTCCTAATTGCCTGCATAGGCCTGGCAGAATTGAAGTCTTCTGCAGGCATTTAAAAGTTGGCACAGAAGGAGCTTGCTGAATCTTTGTTGGCAGAGTATTCCCCAGAACTGGGCTGATGGCACTAAGGTTGGTTTCTTGTTGTTGTCATTGAATGAGCCTCACCAACTCGAGGAACGAGCAACGGTGCTCCTACAGATGATATCCATGATCAGGCCGGGATATAATAAGGGTTCAAGTGATCCCTGAGGTGCCTTGGACCTCAGTTGTTCAGGCTTTGCAAATTAATGCAAGGATCTTGAACCTGGCTCCGTAGTAGATGGGCAGCCAGTGCAGCTGTTCCAGCAGTGGTGTCAAATTCTAGGCCGAGAGATTGTCACTGACCCCAAGCCACCCATCGAACTTCATGGCTGAATGAGGCTTTCATCCCTGGTCGGTCCTCAAGTTAACGCTTAGTTGCCTTATTGCAGCTCTCAGAGATAGTTCCACTGACTCTGACGAATGTCCTTGAACGAAGTTAATGCATGCCCTTCCTTGCTCACAGCTGAAGTTGACAAGGAACTGATCCATTAAAGCCTCTAGCAGTGTTGCAATCTGGCTAATACTGTTGGATATTGCTATTTTGAACAAGGAAGAAGAATAGTCCCTAGCAAAGACGGACAGTGGATGGGAAATTAAATTCAGGGTTTCTAGCTGGAAATAAATTTAAAGTCATGATTTTTTAATGTCAGAATTGGGTAAGCAGCAGGGTGAGCCAGGACTGCAGCTGACTGGACATGACTGGAGTGTCATTTCCCCCACAAAGAGAAAACAGGGAAATAGAGGAGTTTGGGGAGAATAAAGTTAAGTTGACGGCCCCCTTTCCCTTGCCTTCTATAATCAAGGGCATGTTCTTGCCAGAGATGCCATTTTTGAGTGTAGGGAGGGACACAGAAGTTTTAATCTGGGTGGCAGATATTTAGGACAACTTCAGTAGCTGAGGAAAGATGTCTTTCCTTCTTGGGGGATTTCCCATTTAACCTTGAGCCCCCACATTTCTGCCAGCCCCAGGCAGCCCTGCTAGTCCTGCCTCTTGGGTTGGCTGGTAATAATCTTTGCTCCTGGCATTTTTTAGGAGAGATCTCTCTCTGGGTTCACAGGTCTCGCCAGCAGCTTTTCAGTTGTCATTTCGGAATGCGAAGACTATTGTAGAATGGAAGGATTTTCACAACATGTTTTTTACTTATGAATTGCATCAATAAGTAGGTTATCTTTTAAAAGCAACGGCAACTCAAAAGATGATTTGTATAAGTTGCGGGTCTCAGATGCTCGACTCCCTAAGCAAAATCATGGAGCTACAGCTAAATTACACAGCAGTCCACACAGACACACACCCCTCCCAAGTCATATATTAAATTTGTATAGTATTGGCGATTAGTATGCAGGTATGGCCTCCTCATCACATTTGCTTCTAAGTAACCAAAGACAGTATGTCACAACAATGGAAGCTTATTGATGACACAGTAGTTTATGATTGATTAAAAGTGGCATATTTATCTTGCCTTCAACTCTTTCCATTAGCGCCCTTATTGACTGTTTGGCAGAGGGAATATTAGCTGTTGTGATAGGGTAGGCATTTTTTGTTATCGCTGTTATGGTTAACCTTACTATACAGGCATGTCCAACTCCCAAGAGACTGTGATCTACTCACATTATAAAAATACTGGCCATGATCTACTCATTGTTATTTACAGGCAAAGTTGTTGGGCTTTTTTTAGCGGAGGCAAAGTTGTTGAGCTTTTTCGGGGGGAGCCAAAGCTTTTTCGGGGGGGGGATCTACTGCAATCTACCACAAACGTCCAGTGATCTACTGGTAGATCACGATCTACCTGTTGGACATGCCTGGATTAAAACAATGGCACATCTTGGGAACACTTTTGCCAAAGACTATAGGCGTGAGTGGGTGGAAAACAAGAGAGGAAAGGGAGGAGACAACAACCTGGAAGGAAAAAGCTTGGAGATGCTGAACGTATTACTGTGCCACCTTTTTAGTATGCTGTCTTTTCCCCGAGCAACAACTCCAGCAAGAATTTTTGTCTTGGTACTTGCTTTTTTGGCTGAGTGGTGGTAGTTGTCCACCAAGTACGAGCCTGGGGCAGGGCTGAGCCTACCATTAGGCAGAGTGAGTTGCAGATTCTGGGGTGTGGTGGGGGACAGTGGCTATCCCTGACAGTCCTTCTGAGCCCCCCTCCCCCCAAAAAAGCATTCTCTCCATTGGAGGGCAGAGCTATGTGCACTAACTACACGACCAGCTCTGTGCTCCCCGAACTAGCTTTCTCTTCTCAGGTTTGGTGGCAGATGCTATCTCTAAAATTCAATAGCCAGTCCAGTTGACTTGCGTCTGTGGAATTGGGGAAGAGACATTTCTCCTTTGTCTCAGGCAGTTAAAGGTCTAGCCCCTAGCCTAGGAACTGCTTCTCTACTGCAAGGCGGGGGTGAGAAAACTTGCAAGGGTGGGGCAGCAGTAGGTGCTTTTCCCTACAGGTCCCCTCTCCGTAGTACTTTTGTCCAACTTAACTCATCAAATGTGTATCAGAAACGTGGCTGCAAATTGTGTGCTCCATTTTGCTGCTATGCAGCAGAAAAGTGGCAGCTCAGATTCCCAGGCAGCCTGTTTGTGCTACTAAATGGCACGCTCTTCCGTTGTCTCCCAAGACAGCTGGATGCCTACCTGCTTGTACACCAGGATCTTTCCTGCGCACATGGCCATAATATATCCATTGCACCGAACCCATTCAAAACAGTGATTGCAAAATCCAACTAGGCATGAGATTTCCATTCATTAACTGGCAGCAATAAATACTGATGTGAGAGAAGCACATCCTTGGCTTTCAAAGAACGCTGCAGGCATGTAGGGGAGCTTCTGCTGACGACGGCGAGGGTTACATTTCCGTCTGATCCACAGCAGCTGTTCGTGCCCAGCATCCTCTAATGAATAATAGTGTATCTGGACTGCCTTTGGTAAACAGCTTGATGCAAGCTTTTTGACTTCAGTGCTCCACACCACAGATTATTGTACTGATAAAAGGCCATCTAGAATAAAAAAAATCAAAAATAATTCTAAAGATGGGCTTTTCATTTCTGCCATTTGGGGTCACATCCTCTGCAAACATTTGCAGTATTTGATCACCACAATGTGTTTTTAAGGAGTTGAGGACAATGACAGCACCAAGATGCCAAATTCCCTTGAAAACCGGAGCTGAATGTGTATCCCTTACGCTATTTCTCTCTCTCTCAAATGTTCATGCTGATAATAGTTGTTTGAACTCTGGTCTTAAACCCAACATTTAGAAGTAACATTTAGAAACTGCCCATTAAAAACTCCACTTTCCCATGTTATGTGCCTTGCTACAGGTTAATGTTATGGTATATAAAGCCCACATTATCAGAGTTCATCATGACTAGGGCCCAGTCAAATGATGGTGCAGAAGATCTGTGTTCACAATGGTACATCTGATGTCTGTATGTTTTTCCCCATGGGAAGACATTTAGCAAACTCCTGTGGAGGAGAAGAGTTTAAGCTCATTCCCCCAGTACTATGGTTCTGATTTGGCGGAGAGGGGCCCTGTTAATTTTAAAAAGGTTAAATCTCACTGTAAAGGTCCCAGACTTTGCATATCTGGTCTTAACAGTCTCTTACTTTGTCCCTCTTCACAGGTGTTATCACACAGACTGGTAACCTATTTAGAGTGAAATCTGGAGAAGCCTTAATGGTGGTTGTTGTTTTTTAACAGATTGCCTCCTATAATGACAAATCCTCCCGCTGTCTCTTTCCACCCCCATCCCTCTTGAATCAATAAGTGTTAATTGAAGTCCTATGCATGCCTGCACGTAAGTGAAAATGCTTTAGGAGACTAGGAAGCTGTTTTATAATTGGTCGGGCTATTTGTGCATCCAGGCCACTGTTGACCAAGGGGCTCCATGGCCATAGGGCAAGAAACATCTTTCATAAGCAACACATGGGCTTTTTGCTAAGTCAGGTGATTGCTCCATCCGTCTTTTCCATCATTTGCTACCTGATCCTTTTCTGATGGAAATGTCAGGTACTGAAAATGGTACCATCTGCATGCAAACTGTATGCTCTACCAGTTAGCTGTGGTGATTTCTACCTCAAAATCTGTGGTTCCTCCCCCGTGTTATTTTCTGTCCCTGAGCTACGGCTTGCCCTTGGATTTATTTTCTTTGCCAGTTGGATCAAAATGTTTGTTAAAAGTTGGATTCGCAGGCAGCGAAGAACTACTTCGTTCCTAATGGATCTCCTACTCACAGCATTTTCTCTGTTGTAACAAGGGGGTTTCTGGCACCTGCTTGCATAGCCTTGCTGTTTTTAGATGCCTGACCAGACTTACGCTCAACACCTTCTCAGAGTAGGTTTCTAGAAGGCTTCCAATTGTCTGCTTGACCGCCATCTGTTCCCATGGCAGTAGCTACCTTTTTAATACCTACAAAAACAGGTCACAGGAGATGCGAAAAAGCATGAAAATCTGGTGATACTTGCAGATCAGCACTATGTTTTTGCACCACCTTCCTGTCTTTCTTGAGGAAAGTCTTCTGCTAGAGAATGGTGATTGGTTTCTCCATTTTTTAATTTTTTTGCTTAACAGCAGCACTGATTTGCAGGGCTGCTGAGGGGGCAGGAACTCATGCAGATGGGCCCTGATGCTAGCTGGCACCATCTGTGAGAGCAACTCAGATGCCATTGGATCCCGGTTCAGTCTTGCCCCTTCCTCCTGCTTTTGAGTCAATCCACTGGCAGGGATACTGCCCACAGGCCTTCTCCCCTCTCAAATATTTGGGGGACCAGCAAGAGGCCAGCTGAGCCAACCAAAGTGGGCAGAGGGTACCAAGGTATGGATCACTGGAGGTGCCACAGTAACTGAATAGAGTCCAGGTGGCTTCTCGGTAGTGGCGCCCGCCCTGTGGAATGCCCTCTCATCAGATGTCAAGGAAATCACCACCATCATTTTATTTGTATGACGCCTTTCCATAGTTAAAACAATACTCAAGGCGGCTTAGAAGACAAGATTTACATAATGACCAACATAACAAAAGTCATAAGTAATAAATAAAACACATCAAAAGGTACACAACCAAATGGAAAACAATTTCCACATAAATCCTAAAATCTAAAACTAAAAATACAACATTAATATCAATAACTATTTAAAATTGATAAAAACAATATTAAAAAAGAGCCCTCTCTGTTGAGCAGCAGCAGCCCTTTATGGAGCCTGTCAACTATCTCACTTTTATAAGACATCTGAAGGCAACCCTGTTTAGGGAAGTTTTTAATGTTTGATGTTTTATTGTGTTTTTAATATTCTGTTGGGAGCCGCCCAGAGTGGCTGGGGGAAACCCAGCCAGATGGGTGGGGTATCAATAATAACTTATTATTATTATTATTGCTAGGACGGATTTGCTTCAGGTACTGAGACAGCAATAATCTTTCCTTTTAACAGCAGCAGCAGCAACAACAAATTCTGTGAATGCTGCCTTTGTAGAGGAGAATTGTCTCTTGCCCTTTGCTGAGCCCTGTTTCTGATGGCTGACCCTTTTTTCTATTTCCCCCAGTAAATTGGTCAACTAAAATATATCATCTCAACCTTCATCGCCCTTCATGCCTCTTCCTTCCTGTCTTTTTTTCAGGCCACCTTTCTTGCAGCCAACACAAATTGAAAGTAAGACTCAGATTCACTGGCACTTATTTATTTTGCTTTTATAAAAAAATTAACATCTTAAGCGCTGCTTAATGTATTTTTTTTTTTAAAAACGCTCTAAAGCAGTGTACATTAAAAGAATAAAAAATACAATATTTGATACAGTTCAGATCTAAAGGAAATTCACTAATTATGCGGAAAGTGTGCTTATGTGAAATTTTAAGAGCCAAATATGTAGTATAATCATCATCGCCATCACAAATATATGCAAAATGCACCAAATATCGCAGACAATAGAAATTTTTTTCTCACATAATCAGATGAAGGCCATTATCAGTTATTCAAAATTCATGTTCTTGGTTGCAGTGACGCTTAGCGTTTCATGCGTTCAAAGTGCTACACATAAATTCTAGTATTTACAGTAACCAAGTAAGGTAGGTTAGAATTATTATCTCATGTGGAGTGGGGGGCTAAAGCAAAGAAAAAGCAGCTTCTGTGAAACAGCCCAGTGAGTTCATGACAAAAAAGGGAGATTCCTCATAACAACAACAACAACAATTTATTATTTATACCCCGCCCATCTGGCTGAGTTTCCCCAGCCACTCTGGGCAGTTCCCAATCAAGTATTAAAAACAATACAGCGTTAAATATTAAAAACTTCCCTGAACAGGGCTGCCTTCAGATGTCTTTTAAAGATAGGATAGCTACTTATTTCCTTCACATCTGAAGGGAGGCTGTTCCACAGGGTGGGTGCCACTACCGAGAAGGCCCTCTGTCTGGTTCCCTGTAACCTCACTTCTCGCAATGAGGGAACCACCAGAAGGCCCTCGGCACTGGATCTCAGTGTCCGGGCTGAACGATGGGGGTGGAGACGCTCCTTCAGGTATACAGGACCGAGGCCGTCTAGGGCTCTAAAGGTCAGCACCAACACTTTGAATTGTGCTCGGAAACTCTCTAGGACTAGGTCATCCTTCACTAAGGTAGTGCCTTCCATGTCTTTTGGACTACAACTCCCATTAGCCCTAACTGGTATGGACATTATAATTAATGGGAGTTGTAATCTAAAACATTGGAAGGGTGCCACCTTGGCGAAGGCTGCTCTGGGTGATTCCATTATTTCATTACAATGCCTTTCCCTCATAATGTAGGATCTGGAGAGAGTATTTGCAGTGGGTCACTAAAGATAAAGGACCCCTGGATGGTTAAGTCCAGTCAAAGGCGACTGGGGTGCAACATTCAGGGAGCCAGCGTTTGTCCACAGATAGCTTTCTGGGTCATGTGGCCAGCATGACTGAACCACTACGGGCGCAACGGAACACCGTGACAGAAGCCAAAGCACACGGAAATGCCATTTACCTTCCTGCCACAGTGGTACCTGTTTATCTACCTGCACTGGTGTGCTTTCGAACTGCTAGGTTGGCAGAAGCTGGGACAGAGCAACAGGAGCCCAGCCCATCACAGGGATTCGAACCACCAACCTTCTGATCAGCAAGCCCAAGACGCTCAGTGGTTCAGACCACAGCACCACCCGCTTCCTAGTGGGTCACTTAACCCGCTATTTCCTTAACCCTTCTCCTACCCACCACTTCTCCCTGCAAATTTGCATTGATTTTAAATATTTTAAACTCATCCTTTATTACAGTGTGGTACCAGGCCCAAGGTACAGTAATCTAAATGAAAGCCAAGAAACACAATCATAAAACGGAAGAGGGGAAGGATGAGCAGATAAAAACCACAACAGATGCAGCAATAGCAATAAAATTTGTGCTTCCCTGCAATTTTCAAGTTTTTTTTCAGTGACACCCCAGAGCCAAAAGTGAGCCTTGCCAGAGAGACACCCATAGATCCTACCCTAAGCGCTGCCCTTGCATTCCTCGTGATCTGTGCAAATGTGGAGCTGGGATCACGCTTTTGCCAAGGTAATGTCTATTTTGGCTCTCTTGTCTCCATAGACAGAGAATCTCAAAGCTGTCTCTTCTCTGCCTCTCTTACACACACACACACCCTCTCAAGCCTGCAAATAATTCAGACTGCTCCAAGTCATTAAATTTCCCGACGGGTGAAGTGTGCTTCGGATTTTGATCACCGCTCTATGATACCCTGAGAGTGATTTTTGTGTATGGAAGGTGTGCCTGGGGCACAATGTAGGACTTTGTCAGAGAGACAGAGGTGGAAAAACCTCCAGAACAGCACTCCTAATTGTGTGCCTCCCCTGTTCCCACACTCTTTGTAATGTTTTTATTATATCTGACACCACCAAGGAGTTAGGAGGATCATGTATAACTTGATTATGGATTAAACTTTCCTGCGTTTTTATAAGAAAAGAAAAGATGGATTGTGGGGGTGGGGTGGAGGAGAAGCTTCCCTGGATCCTTCATTTACTCTGATCATCCAAAGAGAAGTAAAATTGTTTTTACTGGCTCTTTTCCCTTTTTAATTCCTTAAGTGCTATCAAATTTATTTCAGTTAGAAACTTATACATAGCCAGACCATTGTTCGCTCTAGCTCAATATTGTCTTCACAGTGGCTCTCCAGGGTTTCAGACAGGACATTCCATCCCTACCTGCAGATGTTGGGGATTGAATCACTGGCAGATGCTCTGTCAGTGAAGTACGGATCTTTCCCAGAATTTTCTGGTTCTCCTCCTTGTTCTCCTTCTCTGCCTCCTTCTGCAGCAACTCACATTCATCTTTGGATACACACCTCTTCAAGTTCTCTGCATCATGTTCTGTTGTTTGCTTTTTGCAGTCACATAAGCCCTGCTGTTAGCATGAAATTCTCCACCCATCACGTAGGTGGTCGTCCCTTGGTCTTTTGAAATTGTAGAGTCTCCATACCCGCACTCCTTATTCCATGATGGGCCTGAATCACTGCTTGCCACATGTCCTGCAGATGTCCATTTTGACTCTGTGGCCTTTCCCACTACAGCTGTAACTTTCGATCTCTGTTGTATCCAATTATTTTTTCCATCTTCCATTGATATTGCTAACATTGCACATTCTGTGGCATGTTATGTTATTCTAAGGCTGTTCATGTCTCTCTTGTGTTATTGTCCAGTTCTCCGCTCCATAAGACATCAAAGGTAATATGCACGTTTTGAACACTTTCGCTTTCAAGTCTAAGGGAATATTTTTCATTATCAAGCTGAGTTTTCCAAAGACTGCCCATGATGATTATGATTTAATTAAATTTCTATACCGCCTTTCATTTGAAGATCACAGGGTGGTTTACAATATAAAAACACAAAAATACATACCATAATAACAGACAAAAGCAATATGCCCAACACACAGTGTAAAAGGCCACTGGCAAAGAGAACCATTTTTGTCTGCCACCTAACAATATGTAATCAAGGCAGCAGACAAGCATTACTGGGGAGAGCATTCCACAAGTGGGGAGCTACAGCAGAAAAGGCCTGTTCCCCTGGAGAGCCAGTGTGGTGTAGTGGTTAAGAGCAGTAGACTCGTAATCTGGTGAACCGGGTTCGCTTCCCTGCTCCTCCACATGCAGCTGCTGGGTGACCTTGGGCTAGTCACACTTCTCTGAAGTCTCTCAGCCTCACTCACCTCACAGAGTGTTTGTTGTGGGGGAGGAAGGGAAAGGAGAATGTTAGCCGCTTTGAGACTCCTTAAAGGGAGTGAAAGGCGGGATATCAAATCCAAACAACAACTCTTCTTCTTCTTCTTCTTCTTCTTCTTCTTCTTCTTCTTCTTCTTCTTCTTCCTGTTGATACCCTCCAGACCGCTCGTGGAGGAGACACATGAAGAAGAGTCTCCAATGATGTTTGCAGGGAGGGTCTGGGTCCCCCTCCCCACTCCTCAAGCTTGTCCTGATGCTGCACCTAGTATCCTGGTGGGCAAAGCTTGGTGAGACCAACTCCACCCTGCACACCCAATCAGGTTTCAGTGGCAAGATCAACCTCCACATCCATAATCAGATCATGGATGTGGGAGGTCTTACTCAAAGCCGACCTGGCATTCAGCTACAGCAGCCATAAACCGGAGGGCTGGCTTGGTAGGAGAACCATAATTCCCAAGTTGGGTGTGGGGCTGGCCCACGGCACAGCCACTAACTACCTTTGCCCTGTCTCCCTTACCTGTTATACAATTATTTTATTCTCCTCCTTATTTCTGCTGGCTTCCATGCTGATACTTCCTAGTTCAAATGGCAGTCCGGGGCTATTAGGGATGGCACTGGCCAAAGAGGGATGAACTCTCCATGGCACTTGTTAAATCTTCCTTTAGGTGAATCAGGCTTTCAGTTTAGCACTGCACTTCTGGCTCAGATGTGGACACAGTAGTGTTTGGCTATGATCTTATAGGATTATCACTTTACCCGGCATCACAGTCTGTTGCAGAACTTGCTCTGTTGGATAGTAATTTGCTGGCGAGCAGCTTTTTCAGTGGAGGAAGGGAAGGGTGGGGTTTTGCCCTCCAGGGCCATCAGTGCTTTTTAGGCTAGGCTATTGCTAATTGTTGGGACATCGGAGTCATTTTAGCTTGAAGCTATAAGTGACCATCAGAGGAGTTCGTTGTTTAAAAGCAACAACACCATGTTTGTTCAGTTTTATAACTGTGCAAAGAGTTCAGGTTTCAGGACATACGACTGTGTACACATATTGTGCGGAGAAGTAAATTTTAAACTAACCAGAACAAAGAGAGAACTATAAATTGACTCAAACAATTTGTAGCCCATGCATTTTGAGTAGAATTTAGAGAAATACATAAATATATGCTATAATGCTCTATAAGGGACCTATAAACATCCTCCTCCATTCTGATTGGAACAAATCATGACACGCACCCAGTATGTACTTACAGGAAGAGTTAATATCTAAAATTTCCAGGCTCTTCAAGGAATCGGGTATTCTCTTGGCCTTACTGTTGGATCTGCCTGGGCCACAATCTGATGCTGCAGTGCTGATCTTGCATAAAAATCAAGAAACTTTTCAATGTAAGGGGTGGTCTGTTTTGGTTGAGTAAAATCTCCAAAAGGGCAGTAGTACCTTAGATACTAGTTGGTGTAATCTCACCACGACGGTGGTGTTCAAATATCTGCCTAGTCCCTGAGAGATGAAGATCCCGTGGTTAAGAGTGGACTTCAAACCATTTGTCTTGTGCCAAGGAAGAAACATTCAGAAGCTGAACAGATAATTAACACCAGCTGCCTCTTTCATCCTGTGATCTTCATCTCAGAAGAAGAAGAAGAAGAAGAAGAGGAGTTTGGATTTGATATCCCGCCTTTCACTCCCCTTCAGGAGTCTCAAAGCGGCTAACATTCTCCTTTCCCTTCCTCCCCCACAACAAACACTCTGTGAGGTGTGTGAGGCTGAGAGACTTCAAAGAAGTGTGACTGGCCCAAGGTCACCCAGCAGCTGCAGGTGGAGGAGCGGAGATGCGAACCCTGTTCACCAGATTATGAGTCCACCGCTCTTAACCACCACACCACACTGGCTCTCCAAGAAGAGGGAGGATGAGAGCGGAGCTGGCCGCTGGTCCCCCACACGTGGTACATTGCTTGGATTGTTCTTAATTCTACAGTGAATTGTTGTTTTGTATTTTATTTTATTGCTTTGCTTTGATGTTATTTTAATGTGAGCCTGTATATAATGTGAGCCTGTGGCACAATGGGCCAGTGCATCTGGCTCTTAACTAGAAGGTTGGTGGTTTGAGCAGGATGGCTGTGGGCAGGATTCCTGCATTTTAGGGGTTGGACTAGATGACCCTCAGGGTCCCTTCTAACCCTACGATTCTATGAAATATTTTAAACAAAAAAATAGTTTGTATTTTGCCATCAAAACTATGGAGGCTAGGGGGCCTGATTCCCCCCTCCGTTTGGCTGGACAAGGGAGCACGACTGGTGCAAAACTCGCTGTGTGTAAAAGTTGCTGTACAACTGAAAGTGCATCAAACACCCCATTAACTGACTTTTTTTTTTTTAGTCTTTCAAAGCTTTGTAGGAAGCAGCTTACCTAATTGCAAATGTTGCACTAAGTTTAGTAAGAAGCCGAATCTATCAATACATTTTCTATGCTCAGTAGAATGCGGCATATTCCAAGGGACCTTAATGGTGCTGCAGTTGTTGGCGCTTTGTTTGGTTCGTGTTCTCTATAAAGGCAAATTGTCAAATGTATTAATAGCAACCTTTGAAGTTGGGACTCCAGCCCTGGCTTAATCATCTATTTATGTGCAACAGGAATCCTTCTGGTCTGAACAGGGATGGGTGTATTGAAAGCATGTACAAAAGTGGCCTCCCAATTAGGCTGTTTGCCTCTCTCTCTTTTTGAAGTAAGTACCATCATCTGGGAATATTAGCTTTCTTTATTGTCTTCGGCGCAGTTTTTGTTTTACTTGAGTGTTCCTTGGCTTCATGTTCGGAATAAAAAATGCAGCAGGGTATCTTTATTGATCTTACAGTATAGCTCGATACGTCGAAGCAGCTTAACCGCCCTGGGAATCTTGCTGGCTTTTGCCGGGTGCATATTTGAGGGGAAAACAACAACTCAGAAGTTAGCATAAGTACTATGAGATTCAAAAGGAATCGGAAGGTTTTTCTTGAGGCATTTAGCATTTTTGTTACAGCTTATATCAAGGTCTCTAAAAGGCTTCCTCACAACTTTGACAAACTTTTTGTCAAGCTGTTGACACTGCCCAAGAAGAAACAAGGCTTAGAAAATAAACAAACTGTGGCAGACATGGTGCTTAACCATGGTTAGTGCTAACCACGGTTGTTCCCCCTTAATCATGGTTAGGATCCTAGACCTGGTTCACAAAGCCTAACCACGGCTTAGCACAGACATGTGAACATGTGGCAGAGGTGTGAACCTCAGGTCTGGGGCCCCGTATGTTGTCCAACATGTCTGTCTATCTGGCCCTCAAGACATCCACACACCCTCCCCTCTCCACAAGTTATACCACTCCCTAGGAGGCAAATTATGTTCAGTTTTGGATGACACACTAAGCCCAAACCATAGTGTAACCTATCTCAGTAACAAAGCGACTGCAATCTCCTTTCTGGGAGCCTGCGTATCCACACTAAGCTATGATCAGGCGTAGTGGTGTGTACAAACTGGACATTACAGGGAAACTAAGCCTAAGGAAAGCAAACCATGTAACATCACAGACACCCCCTTACTTTGCTAAATTTGGTTTCTTTCCTACCTCATTGAATGGTGTTTGGCTATCAGCCAAGGATGCTTTAGCTGAGATTCCTGCATTGCAGGGGACTGGATTAGATAACCCTTAGGGTCCCTTCCAACTATTATTATTATTATTATTATTATTATTATTATTATTATTACGCCCTATATCTGGAGGTCTCAGGGAGGTCCACAGAACAAAATCAAAATATAAAACCACAAAATATATAATCAAAATAAAAACAACAACCCAATAACCCCCCTCTCAAAAAACCCCCACATTTTAAAAGGGTCAATCAAATCAACCAAAGGCCTGGTCAAAAAGGAACGTTTTTGCCTTTTGCCTAAAGGTGTATACAGTTCCATGATTCTATAAACTAGCATTCCTTCCCCCCCCCAAAAAAAAATTCAAACAAGCCCATTGAATTTTAATTTAATACATTTACTGTACATCTAAAGTTTGGGTGGAGGTTGTTTTTTAAAAAACACCTATCATAATTCATATAGAAAAATAAGGCTTTATTTACAAACCTGGCTGAAATGTTTTCTGATTCTACATCTCCATGTTCCAGGGAGCTATTTTTTCTTTATTTCCGTGCTTATTACATACAAAAAAAGGGAACAATACTGAAAAGGGGATACAACTTAAGAGGGGAGGGAAGAGAATAAAATTTACACAATCTGTTATTAGGATAAAAATTATGACAAAAATGTATGATTACAATTTCATGTTACAATAAAAGTAAAAAATCTCATTATCTTTTATACCTGACTTCCCATTTATTCCTTAATTCTTTTTGCATAAATTTATTGTCATATCAAAATACTATTTTTTATGTTAATATTTTCACAATTTATAAATGTTCATATTTATATAAGCAATTAATAAAAACCACAGGGATCACTCAGAAGCTGCTACAGATTTTAACATGGTATTATTTTGTTTAAGATATGTTCTGAAGGCCTCCCATCCAGGGAGCCATTTTTTCTGCTGCATCCAGACATCTGGCAAGCTGAATTCTTCTGCTGAAATGCAAGGTTTGGTTGGGATCAGGTTAAGACAGATTGCCTATCCTACTTTTGTTTTTAGAATCATCTGGCTTATCCCCAGCTATAAATGAACACTAAATGCTGATGGCAGCGAGGAGAAAGCAAAGCTGGATGCAGAATTTTAGTGGTGTGAAGATCAATGAAATATCTTGTTTCCACACCCTTAAGGTTATTTATATACACTGTATCTAAGAATTTTTTTCCTTCCAGTAGCACCTTAAAGACCAACTAAGTTAGTTCTTGGTATGAGCTTTCGTGTGCATGCACACTTCTTCAGATACACTGAAACAGAAGTTGCCAGATCCTTCTATATAGTGAGAAGGTGGGGAGGGGTATTACTCAGAAGGGTGGTGGGAATGGGTGATTGGCAGATAGCTGTGATGAGCCTGTTGACGACTCTTAACGACTGCAATAGGTCTTACAGGAAAAAGCAAGGGGTGAGAAGGTGAAAAATGGCTTTGTCATGTATAATGAGATAAGAATCCAATGTCTTTGTTCAGACCAGGTCTCTCCATGGTTTTAAGTTTGGTAATGAGTTGCAATTCAGCAGCTTCTCTTTCCAGTCTATTTCTGAAATTCCTTTGTAGTAAAACAGCTACTTTGAGATCTTGTATAGAATGTCCTGGGAGACTGAAGTGTTTTCCTACTGGTTTCTCTGTCTTGTGATTCTTGATGTCCGATTTATGTCTGTTTATTCTTTGGCGTAAGGTTTGGCCTGTTTGTCCAATATAGAGAGCTGAAGGACACTGTTGGCATTTGATGGCATATACAATGCTAGACGATGAGCAATTAAATAGTCCCGAGATGGTATGTGTGATGCTGTTGGGGCCAGTAATGGTGTTGTCCGGGTGTATGTGGCAGCAAAGTTGGCATCTGGGTTTATTGCAGGCTCTGGTGCCAGTGTCCGTGTTACGTCTGGACGTAAAGCTCATACCAAGAACTAACTTAGTTGGTCTTTAAGGTGCTACTGGAAGGAAAAAATTTTTTTGTTTTGACTATGGCAGACCAACACGGCTACCTTTCTGTAACTGTATCTAAGAGTTCACAAAGTGAGACGTTCCCCCCCCCCATCTCAGCTACAGTAATTTTTTTTATATAAGGATTGTGGGTAAATTAAATTTGACTTAAAAAAAATAAAACTTTAAAAAATAAATAAATTAGATTAAAAATAAATAAATTGCAAATACTGCAACTAGGTCAGTGTTAAATAAATTTAATTTAAGCATGTTGGGCCTACAGTTAATCTCTAAATTAAATCAATGCCTCCACCAGATGCATTGAATTAAAGAAGGCTTGATCATTTCTCAAATATGATTACACCCTACCTGCCAAAAATAAGCATTTCATTTTCATCTCAAGAAAATAATCTGCTGTAGGTTGCCATTAAGTCACAGACTTTGTTTCTACCTGTCCTCCATGGACCTTTTTACTAAGTTTTTGTGAGATTCCAGAATTCCCATTCATAACCTCACAAACTTCCATGGCTGATCTATTAATATTTTAAAGCCATTTCCTTTTCTAGGAGAAAATAATCTCAGGGTTGTGGGTTCAAACCCCACGTTGGGCAAAAGATTCCCGCATTGCAGGTAGGGGGTTGGACTAGATGATCCTTGTGGTCGCTTCCAACTCTACAATTCTAGGATTCTGTGGCAAAATATATGCATTGACGCAATGAGATGCAAGCCCTGGTTAAGAAGGAAACAACAATGTAAATCATACTTGGTTTAGTTGCAGATAAACATGATTTAATGATCAAATTTGCACTGTTTAGGAAATATGTGAAGAGGTTGCAATGGAAAACTTGATTTAAAATGTTTTTTTTCTGGCTGATTTAAATCAATCCACCCTGATAGGCTCTCCCTCGTGCCTCATTCATTTTCAACTGTACTTAATCATTCTGTTTCTCACACAAACAAGACACTGTGAGTTATGATGAATAAGAGATATGTGCTAAACTTTAGTTTGGCATACAGTGGTACCTCGGGTTAAGAACTTAATTTGTTCTGGAGGTCTGTTCTTAACCTGAAACTGTTCTTAACCTGAAGCACCACTTTAGCTAATGGGGCCTCCTGCTGCTGCCGCACAACTTCTGTTCTCATCCTGAAGCAAAGTTCTTAACTTGATGTACTATTTCTGGGTTAGCGGAGCCTGTAACCTGAAGCGTCTGTAATCTGAAGCGTCTGTAACCCGAGGTACCACTGTAATTATCCCACCCCCAGCATTTATTTTGTTTTTGTTTTAATATGCAACTCCTGAGGAGGAGAACCCAAAATACTTTGTATGTCTCTGGCAAAACTTATGACCGTTAATTATTATTGTTGTTGTTATTTATACCTTGCCCATCTGGCTGGGTTTCCCCAGCCACTCTGGGCAGCTTCCAACAAAATATTAAAATACAATAGTCCTTAAAAGCTTCCCTAAACAGGGCTGCCTTCAGATGTCTCCTAAAAGTCTGATAATGGTTTTTTTCCTTTGACATCTGGTGGGAGGGCGTTCCACCTGGGGGGCGAGGCACCACTACCGAGAAGGCCCTCTGCCTGGTTCCCTACAACTTGGCTTCTCGCAGTGAGGGAACCGCCAGAAGGCCCTCGGCGCTGGCCTAATAATGCCTTAGGCTACTTGGCAGTGTATTTCAAAGTAAAGATAGTCATTTCCTACGTTGACACCATATTTCCCAGTGAAATAGATATGAAAAGTGTTAGATATAAAAAACAGCATCCTTCACATCACTTACAACTGCAATCCTGTATCCATTTACTTGGGAGTAGGGCCTGTTAAACTTAGTGGCACTTCTTTCCAAGCAAGCATAGAATTGTGCTGTTAGCATGACTCCAGATCAGGATATGGGTCAAAGTAGAATTAGGCACATAGCTACATCCAGTAACGTATTGAGGAATTGCTGGGCTCAAACTGGATGCTTCACAATTTGAAGTGGATTTCACCTCCCAGCCCTATGAGACAGCAAGTCCAAGAGGCTCAGTGGTTTAGACCACAGCGCCACCCGCATCCCTAGAAGGGGTAAATAAGCTTGATAGCTGATGAATTTGCACCAAATTGAAATACAAATTAGTCAAGACACAAAGGCCACCTTACATTGAGGTGTAGAGTGAACTTTGTGCAAAAATGAGTGGATAAACCTGTGTTGGATAGGCTGGTCCCAACCGCACAAGTAATCCAGGCATTGTCTTGTGTGTGTGGTGTGGGGGGAGAAGGGAGGACCAGTGATAAAACATGCTGTCCCAAAATTAAGCCCCTGGTACTCCAGTAAAGATACCTGGGCCACATTCTGCATATGCTTGAGCAGTCAGTTTTCTGGAGCCAGCTCTGTTGTATGTTGGCAGAGTTTTTTCTTTCTTTCTTCATTTAAGTGTATCCTGGCACCATGGAGCAGATAAATTCAATTATACTGGATGGCCCAATCTACCTTGAAAGTACTATGCTATTCCAGGACTGAGTCTCCAGTCTGTGTGCTAATTGCAGATAATTGTTGTTTGTAGACCATTTGAATGCGTTAGTGACTCAGCATGAAACCAGCTTCATGAAACTTCAGCAAGCTTTTAAGGAGAGGGTTGAGTAACATTTATTTGTTGTTGTGTTTCTTCTAAAGTCCAAGGGCATCTTTATAATATTAATAATAATAATTTATATGCCACGCATCGGACCGGGTTGCCCCAGCCACCCTGGGCGGCTCCCAGCAAAGCATTAGAAATGCAATAAAACATCAAGCATTTAAGAACTTCCCTGTATTATTATCATTATTATGGGTACTTATAAAACTGTAATGCAGGAGTTGACAACATGGTGCTCGCAGGCACAGTGGTGCCATTGAGGACTTCCCCTAGTGCCCACAAAGCCATGGCCAGGAGGTTGTGAAGGTGGTTGTCTTTTTCTCCCTTGAAAAGGCAACTTTTCACCACTATGCGTTTTTCAAGCTTTGATCAATTCTGGATACTACTCTTACCCAGATCCCTTAGAAAAGTAAAGTGGGTGTGGAAACACTATTTCTCTCTCCTTGCCTCCTGCGTATGTCACTGTTCTGGGGGACACTGAAGACACCCAATGGCACCCACTCAAAAATCCACACATTGGCAACTCAGCAGGCATCCTTGCTGCTAACTCTAAGGTGCTTCTTAAAGCCTTTTTTTTAAGAACTGTAGAGTTGGAAGGAACCCCCAAGGTTCACCTAGTCTTGTTGTTTAGTCGTGTCCGACTCTTTGAGACCCCATGGACCAGAGCACGCCAGGCACTCCTGTCTTCCACGGCCTCCCGCAGTTTGGTCAAACTCATGTTCGTAGCTACGAGAACACTGTCCAACCATCTCGTCCTCTGTCGTCCCCTTCTCCTTGTGCCCTCCATCTTTCCCAACATCAGGGTCTTTTCCAGGGAGTCTTCTCCTCTCATGAGGTGGCCAAAGTATTGGAGTCTCAGCTTCAGGATCTGTCCTTCCAGTGAGCAGTCAGGGCTGATTTCCTTAAGAATGGAGAGGTTTGATCTTCTTGCAGTCCATGGGACTCTCAAGAGTCTCCTCCAGCACCATAATTCAAAAGCATCAATTCATCGGCAATCAGCCTTCTTTATGGTCCAGCTCTCACTTCCATACATCACTACTGGGAAAACCATGGCTTTAACTATACGGACCTTTGTTGGCGAGGTGATGTCTCTGCTTTTTAGTCTAGTCTAGGCATGTCCAACTTCCAAGAGACTGCGATCTACTCCCACTAAAAAGACTGGCAGTGATCTACCCCTTGGATTGACCAAAGTTGTTGAGTTGTTTTTTTTTTTAGGGAGGCAGACTTGTTGAGCATGGACGTCCCACGACTGACTGGTAGATCACAATTGACCTGTTGGACATGCCTGACCTAGTCCACTCCCCCTGCAATGCAGAAATTGCAGGTATAGAATCCATGACAGGTGCCCATGCAACTGCTGCTTAGAACCTTCCAGTGAAGAGGAGTCCATCTCCCTCTGCGGAATTTCTTTCCACTGTTGAGCAGCTCTTCCCGTCAGAAAGTTCTTCCTAATGTTTAGTTAGAATGTCCTTTCTTGTAATTTCAGTCCATTGGTTCGGGTCCCTCTGGAGCAGCAGAAAACGAGCTCGCTCCATCTTCCATGTGACACCCTTCAGATATTTGAAGATAACTTCAGAGTTTTCCTGCTGATAACTCTCTCGTTCTGCTTGTGCCAAAGCCTGATTATTTCCCAGAGACTTGATTTGGGAAAGGAGTTAGCATTCATTATGCTTTTCGGTGACTGTATACTTCAGGGACAACATACTTTAAAAACATTTGTTGACATTTCCTTTGATTCTGTGTATCTTTCACAGAACAGTACTGTATGTGTTAAAGTGGGTGTATGTGCTTTTTCTCCCTCTCCAACCCTTTGTGGAGGGTGGGCAATCTTTCCAGGGCGGCACTTTGAAGCTATCTGATTAGATGGCTTTAGCCAGGAATTTTAGAGAAATGTTTGCTTTTTAAATAAGAGATTTGCCTTAATTGGATGCTATAAATTGCAAACAAGAAGGAATGATTTGTGGCTTATAATTAGGTACGAGTGAAAGATAATCTTAAAACAAAGTCCAAGTTCTGTTGATTTCCAGATGGTTGCGGATATTTTTCTTTTAATGTGCTGCATACCACATGCAGGTAGAAATATCTTTTTCAACCATTTCTTTTACTTCACAGTTACTGTTTAAAAACTACCCACTCCCCTGTTCTGTGTTTTTGTATGTTTGCCAGCAAGAGGTTTTTAATGTTATCTGATAGAGTTGGGGGGATTATGGCTATGCCATCAAATTGCTTTCAAGAGAGGAAGTTCTTGCAATGAATCTTGCATCACCTTTGGATAATTACAATCCCTGTAGAATGTTCCTGGAAATGAATGGTTAGTGTATCTTTTTCCTTTTCGTCTTTTCCCTCGTTATATTCTTTTTGTGAGGCCTGGGTTTTGTTTTATTTTTTAAGAAACACAAATATTGGTTAACTTTGTCAGGAGGTTAAAAGCACTAATGTGGTTAATCTTGCACTTAAGATTGCTCTGCTATAAGCCTTAACGTAATTCAGGGAGCACAATTTGTTCCTTGATTTTTAGAAATTTAGTATCTCGTTACATACAGTTTTAAATGATTGAATTCTCCACACAGTTTTACAGTTGGGCTATTTCATTACGTATACAAGCCTTCACAAACCTGGTGCTCTGCAGAGTGTTTGAGGACCGGGATGTTCGCAGGGAAACCAAAATGCTTGTTTACAAAACTACTGCACTACCAGCCTTACTGTATGCTTGTGAAACATGGACCCCTTATGAACAGCATCTCCAACTTCTTGAAAGAGTCCATCAACCGTGTGTCCAAAAGTTTTTACACATCACCTGCGAAGACAGGCAAACTAATGCCAGTGTATTGGAAGAAGCAAAGATCTCCAGTGTTGAAGCAATGATTCTTCAACATCAACTTTGTTGGACTGCTCATGTTGTTTGGATGCCTAATTATTGTCTTCCAAAGCAACTACTCTATTCCGAACTTAAAAATGGAAAGCGTAATGCTGGTGGTCAACAAAAGAGGTTTAAAGACTGTCTCAAGGCAAATCTAAAAAAATGTAGTATAAACACTGTCAACTGGGAAACACTGGCCTGCAAGTGCTCCAACTGAAGAACAGCCTTTACCAAAGGTGTCATGGACTTTGAAGACGCTATAACTGAGGACGAAAGGGAGAAACGTTCTAAGAGGAAGGCATGTTTTGCAAACCCTCACCCTGATCAACTCCCACCCAGAAACCTATGTCCCCACTGTGGAAGGATGTGTGGATCCAGAATTGGCCTCCACAGTCACTCACAGACTCACTATTAAGACCGTGTTCATGGAAGATAATCTTTCCCAGAAGAAAGCTCTGCAGATGTTCTGGTCATTCTCAACCAGCGCAACTGGAGTTGTAGTCCAAATATGGAGGCCACCATATTGGAGAAGGACAACCTGTGTAACCATTTGCTGGAGCTTCAGCATACCTTCTTAGCGTCAGTGCTGGCATAAGAAACACAACTAAGAGATTGAGAGCAGACCTCCAGTCATGGTTAAGATGGGAGAAGGGGGCTGTGGAAGGAGTGTGTGATTCCATGGCCCATGCCAAACCTTCTCTTAACCAAGCATTGATCTGTGCCAGCCTTTTATGTCTCAGTGGCCCCACTTATAGCCAAGACTTAAATTGTACTGGTAACACAGATTATAGTGATAGGCTATTTCTGTAAGTCTTAGAAAGCGGTACCTAAGAATGTTCCCCAGAGAAAATGTTGCATTGCAGTGTTGTTCTGGAGCCCATGAACTGCTTGGTGTACCTGCTGCACCCAGTGGGTGTTGCTTGCACTGGGCTCCTTGTTGCTTGGCAGTGTTGCCCATCCACATGCATGCATGTATGGTATTGGAAGGAAAGATGGGACTGGTCCGTAGCTGCCATCATGAGCAGCAAAGTATGGTGCAGGGTCAGGGGGAATAGGAAAGAGGTGAGTAGTTTAGCACTTGGAGGCATTGGGTGAGCTGGCTGTGATTTGCAGATCTCTCGATGAGAAGCAAGAGAATATAGAACTCCATTATAAGAATGCTTGACAGAAAGCACTTTTCATTGGAAAATCCAATTCTTCCTTGCTGCCATTATGCTGTTAAATGAACAGGTGGAATAAGGGGTTCACATAGTATAACAGTGCTTTGCACTATTCGAGATTAAGATCTCTCCCTCCCTCTCTCTGACTCTTAGAAAAGCACAAATTGGAGAACCTAGAGCTAGGAATAAGGAATTACCAGAATATGCTTGTCTGCTCTTAGTGGGATTAGAAAGACTTTTGGTAGATGGCAAAGGTGCCTGGCTTTATTTTGATGCCTAAGAGATTTCTCATGCTGGGGATTGCATCCCCATTCATGCTCAAACTAGATGTGATGGCTGCAGAACTGTTTTATTTAAGTCTTGGCCTGACCTCATCAAGCATAAAGCAGGGTAGAGATGGAGGGAATGTGTTTGGATAGTAGCGAAAGAGGAATATGTGTGGGGAGTTGAACCCTTGCTATGCCACTCCCTTACCTTTCCATGCCCTCCCTTTGTTTTTAAAAAAGCTGGCTCTAAAAAAATCCCTCCCACTTCCATCTTATACATATTTGCCACATAGCTAGGTTTAAACCCCAGGCCTGGGGCTAAATGCAGCCCTCCAGGCCTCTCAGTCTGGCCCCTGGGAACCTCCCCAGAGTCTAGACCATTTTTCCTCTCCAGGGCTTGCCCTTCACCAACCCAGTTCTACTCCCGCCGCAGCTGTTTCTGCCTGTTTGGAATGTGTCTTTCAACTGTGATAATGTATTTTCCTTGCCTGGTTGAAGATATGCATGTTGTCAGGAGAGAACCAGCAATAAATCACCCAGAGTAAGTGAAGCTAACTCTTCATTAGAAGAGACAGGATCGGCTCAGGAGCACCATGCCTAAAGGGCACAGCAATTCTTCTTTGGTAGATCTTGGCCCTGTGAGGCAATTGCAGAGACTGAAGGTATCTGCCATCCCACAGCTGCCTAGGTCTCCTCCTCTCCAGGGTTTTCCCCAAACAATCTGAGACTACACTGGCGTCTTTGCCTTTGCTCCGTCCACTTCATGTCTCTCCTGGTTCTGGGAGACCAGAGGGGAGGGGAGCTTGTTGCAGCAGGAGACCCCCTGTGCTTCTTCACCAGCCTGACCCATCTCTGCCCCTTAGCTTCACTCCTTTCCTACTTCAGCTTCTGCCTCTTATTCTGGACATCTCTCTGCCACAGACACTTCCAGCCCACTGAGCCCTGTTATCTCTTCAGCTTATGACATCTCCTCCCAGTCTTTTCCCTCTTCTCCCTCTGACCACTCATTGTTGTCCCACTACCAATCCCTGGGCTCGGAGCCGTCTTTCCTTGGAGAGTCCCCAGGTTGGTGCCTCCAACCAATCCACGACATATGTAGAGTAACCTCTGCCTTTTCCAATGGCTGCAATGTAACATCCACAAGGGTGAGAATTGCATCCATTGCTCCACCATCACTGGCATGTAGACTGGGAGGTTCCCTACAAGGGAATGTGGTCCTTAGGTTGAACTATGTCCCCCAGTCTCATTTGAGCTTGTTTGAACAGATGGGCTTCCCACCCTGCGTAGCAGAATGAAATTTCAAAAGAATCTTTTTCTCTTTCCCTTCATTCACATCCAAGGGGATCAGGGTGGCTAACACGATTCTCCCTTGCTCCATCCCCCTTTACCCTATTGCAAAATGGAGCGTCTTAATTTAACTTTCATATCATGGTGGCTCCCAGGGTGTCTGCATGGTCTAATTTTCACTTATAGAATGAAAGCAAATAAAAGCAGCTGTTTACCGCAGCCTGCCTGTTGCTGTTTCTTACCCTCCGTGTTTGTTCACTTTGGCAATTCAATTTATGCGCTCTTCAGCCCTGTCAGAATCTATTATATCGAATCTTCTTTTAAGTTGTTAAGCTAGAGGACAAACTTAGATGTTATCTTCTACAGCTCAATTGAAGACAGAACATGAGCTAAGCAGATTCAGCGGTGAGCAGACACAGTGACAAATTTCGTCCCAATCACATTTTGTCAGGAGAATGTCAGCTTTGTCAGCTCTCAGTGTTAAATAGCTCATTTGACGGGGTGCTAGTTAGATAGCTTTCAAGCTGGTTCAACCAATTTATTGCTTTGGGGTGTTGGTGGTGGTTTTTTCTTTAAACCAACTCATTTCAAAGCTCTAAGCAGTTTAAATGTAGACTGATCAACAGTTGTAGACTGATTAATTTGGTATGGGGCAAATTTTCAACAGAGGGACTGTGACTTAGGGGTGTGCTCACCTCCATTTTGAAGCTGTTTTGGTTCCTTTGTTTTATTGCAGTTGGAAATCACAATGTAGCCTTTTGCATTTCATTAGTAAGTTATTGTTCACTACATTCAGCATTTCACCTGTGGTTTTAGTGTTATCCCAATTTGAGTTAAATCTGCTAGACAACAGGTGGTTGGTTAATCAACTTTAAAAACAACAACAAAAAACTTTCCTATTTTCTGGGCCTTTATTTTTGGCAATCGGTTATTTTATCAACTCACATCATTTCTTCTGGAGCACTGTTGATACACCCCCTCCCCCAGTGTGGGCCCAGTGTGGGTGGATGTGCATTCATAACTTGTAAGGACACTGACTAGGATTTAGATCTAATTGAGCTGTGGGGCTTCCAGTGCTTAGGACTGTGCTCATTAGCCATGAATAATAACTAGAAGTATTTCAATTTAGTACAAGACAGTGGCGCGTCCTGCAAGAACTCCGATGTGGGGGAAAGTGCAATAAAATATAGCATACAGCAACAGTAAATTCTGCAAGGTATCTCCTCTGGAATAAAGACCCTTCTCAAGAAGAAGCCTTTTGGACCAGAACAAAGGTCCAGCTGGTCTAGCTTTCTCCTTATCAGAATGGACAGCAAGCTAGATGCGTTTGAGATGCCCACAAGCAGGACATGAAGGCGGGAATGCTCTCCCATGCTGGTCTCCACCAACTGCTTAGGAACACGGGGCTTCTAAAATAGCCCTCATCATCGGGATTGAGGGGAAGAGAACTGCAATAGAGTGAGAGGTTCCCAAACTGTGGTCCGCAGATGACTGTCACTTAAGTGGTCCACAGCATGTCTGTAAAAATAGAATTGAAAATCATACAGCACCTAGCACTGCTCACTAGAATTACTGCAACAGGAAGAAAAACCATTTAAGTAGTTCACCAAGAACCACAGCAGTTTACAAGTGGTTCAGAAGGGGAGTTGGGGGAGCCACTGTAATAGAGTATCCTGGAAGAGGTGAGCTGTCTGGAACACAGCACAGGACCACTCCATGCTGCACTTCCCACTTGTTGATGTAGGAATCAAGCCTTGTCAGAGGAATTGGCCACTCTCCAGGCACCCGGCTTGAGTTCCTTGTTGACCTCCCCGTCTGCGACTCCTGGCAAGATCAGGCGAGATCTCAATCGGCGATCCTCCTCTAACATGAGAAGAACACCACTCCTCCCCTGCCATCCCCAGGGAGGGGAGAGAGACAGACAGAAATGTATTTACATGTCTTTATTTCTGTCTTTCCAGCAGTACAGAGAAACGTGTCTGCACTCTCTTAACACCAACAGCAGAGAGGGAAAAAACTCCTCCCCTGTACTTCCAGTACAGGTCAGATGACACTCTGAGCTAACATCCGGTGCTCAGTACAGTGAATAGACTGTTCCTTTGTTCCCACGGAACAGTCCCAAACATCAACATCCTGTTTGGCTTTCCAGCCACCTGGAGCTCGCTGCTGCATTGCTCCTTTTTCGTAACAGTCACCTGTTTAGGGAAGTTTTTAACGTTTGATGTTTTGTCGTATTTTTAATATTCTGTTGGGAACTGCCCAGAGTGGCTGGAGAAACCCAGACAGATGGACGGGGTAGAAATAATAAATTATTATTATATATTATTAATGTCATAGCTGTTAGCCATTGGATTGACCTATCCTTCGTGGACTTATATATTCTCTTTTCAAAGCTACCTAGGCTAGTGCCCGTTACCACATTTTGCAGCAGCAAATTCCATAAACTTGCTCCCCTTTTGTATGTTCTGAATCTACCCAATTTTATTAGGCTCCTCTTTGCCCTTCCCCAGAATAATAATAATAATAATAATAATAATAATAATAATAATAATAAAAAATCTGAATAATCAAAGAAACATATGTGGTTTGTGCCAACTGCGGCAAGACCTGTCTGGTGAAAAGCTGGAATAAAAGACTTGGGCTCTTCTTTTCAGGGGTTCTTTGAGCTTGAAGAGCAGTGTCTGCTTCCCCCTCAGCCTAGAAAACAGCTGTTTTTTTCTTTCCCCCCAATGATGGCATATCTCTCAGTAACTGAGCCCTCGCTGGTTAAACGAGACAGCAGAAGGAGCCAATATTTGTAGCCATGGCAGCCAGCCATTTACGATTCCATATGGCTGGGATGGCAGAAGGCTGCTTTCTTGTAAGGAGGTCAGGGCATATGCAGTATTTTTTAAAAAAAAAGCGCCAGCAAGAATACCCAGCACTGTGAAAACTTTTCTGTACATCATGTACAGTAAAAGGGAGAATTGCTCCCTATGGAGAATGTGATCGGCCAAAAGGCATAAACTATTTTCCCTCTCTTAAAAAAGAGAGAGAGGGAGGGAGGGGTAGGACGAGGAGAAGCAGTATTGTGTGTAATGCCTTAGAGGGAAATAAATTGGTGAAATTATTGTTGGTGCTCCGGGTTTGCTGCCCAGGACTCCTGATGTAATAATAATAATAATAATAATAATAATAATAATAATAATAATAATAATTTATACCCCGCCCTCCCCTGACCAGAGCCAGGCTCAGAGCGGCTAACACCAATAAAATTTCAGTAAAAACATAATAAGAAAAAGACAAAGACAAAAACAATTTAAAATACAGGTTAAAATGCAATTTAAAATGCAGCCTCATTTTAAAAGTCAAAACCATAAGGGGAGGGAAACATAAGGGTCAGACTGAGTCCAAACCAAAAGCCAGGCAGAACAGCTCTGTCTTGCAGGCCCTGCAGAAAGATGTCAAGTCCTACAGGGCCCTAGTCTCTTGTGACAGAGCGTTCCACCAAGTCGGGGCCAGTACTGAAAAGGCCCTGGCCCTAGTTGAGACCAACCTAACCACCTTGTGACTTGGGACCTTCAAAATGTTGTCATTTGTGGACCTTAAGATCCTCCGCGGGGCATACCAGGAGAGGCGGCCCCGTAGGTTATGTGGCATTCTCCACCCTGCACGCTCTGAAATCTGCCACAGAGGTCCTGCTTTTCTTGCCGTGGCCTTGGGAGGCTGCAGTGAGCAGGGTTTTTCTGTTGTGATCCCCACTCTGTGGAAGAGCCTTCAGAGGGGAGTCAGTTTGGTCAGGCGGGGCAAAAGGAAATTGAGAAGAATCAAGAGGCTGGAGGCAGCGGAAGGCTGTGGGTCCATAAGGACGAATGGGGCTGTGCCCCACAGAGCTCACACTGCCTTCTTACAACCAGCCACCAATCTCAGCTTCTCCATTAGGAAACCCTTCATCATCTGGCGATTAGTACAGTTTTGGAGGGGGAGAGAAGACAAGCAGGGGGCGTGACAGATTTATAAAACGATGCAACGCTTTGCAGATAATGAATAGAGAGAACTAGATGCTAGAGATACTGGACTCCAGAGTCCTCCAAGTGAACACTGGAGATTCTGGAGAGGCAAAAGGAGAACGAATTCACATAGTGCGTAGGTAAACTGTGGAATTTGCTACCTTGTGGTGGTTGCCACCAAGCTGGACCGCTTGAAAAGAAGGTTGGATAAATTCATTGAGGATATGGCTGCTGATGACTATTAGTCTGGGGAACAGAGGCTGCATGCCACTAAATACAGTTTCTGGGAAAGCAGAAAGCAACCTTAAACTGCATCAGACTGTTTCTCCATCCAGCTGCCAGCTGTGGACTGAAGCAGGCACCTTCTGCATCTGAAGAAGCGAAAATGAGCAGGAAAGGGCTATCTTCGTTTTGGGTTTCCCATCACCACCTGGTTGGTCACTAGGGAAAACAGATTGCTGGACTTTTTACCTTCCAGTTCATTGAGAAGTCAGGAAATGATTGCAGGTTGTGCAAGCAGAGAAGGTGGTTGGCTCTCTCTTAATTTTCTATTAAGATGCTTTATTACTGGCTGTTGCTATGTGTGTTCTTGGATTTGTTTAAGCTTTTCTTAGGTTTATCTTAACATTTTATCCTTTTTGCACTGTAGTTTATCTTTTTATTGACTTGCAAGCTATTGCAAGATTCCCCATGAGGTGGGGAACAACATTCCTTGGGTGGAAATTTAAAAATGGATCTAAGCAGTTATTTGTGAAGGTCAGTAATCTGCTCACACCACAGTTCCTTATAAATTTCGGTAGTTGGGTTGGAGGGGAAGGGAATGCCAATTATTGCACCATTTTACTTAAAAGGAAAGTGGAATATTCTCTGTACTGCAGCAGAGCCTAACTACTTTCAGGGTGCATATGAACCCTCCTCATCTGTAAAACAAATGTCAACAGATTCTGGTTTCCCTGGGGACTTCTTCAACAGCTTGTTCCTAATTGGGAGGCGAGGATGTCTTCAGGGTATCGTTGGGAAGTGTGGTTTCTCCTATGATGCCAGCACATTCCGGTTGCAGTGGCTAATCAGTATAATCACCACCATTCTTGTCTCTTTTTTTTTTTTAAAAAAAGAAGACCTTTAATGTCTTCTGCACTGATGCTTAATGATGTGAAGATGCAACTAAGTGATTATCCATTAAAATCACCCTCTAGCTGTCTATGCTGCACTTACCCCTTGGTAGGCCGTAACTTTGCTCCCTAAGGTCCTGTGCGAACTGCAGTTAAGCAAATTGGCACCCCACTTAACAAAGGGTGGGTGTGGAAGAGAAGCCCCTCCCTGGTGGGGAAAGGTAAAGGACCCCTGGATGCTTAAGTCCAGTCAAAGGCGACTATGGGGTTGCGGCACTCATCTCGCTTTTCGGGCCAAGGCAGCCGGCGTTTGTCCTCAGACAGCTTTCTGGGTCATGTGGCCAGCATGACTAAACCGCTTCTGGCGCAAGGGAACACCGTGACGGAAACCAGAGCGCACAGAAACGCCGTTTACCTTCCCACCGCAGCGGTACCTATTTATCTACTTGTACTGGTGTGCTTTGGAACTGCTAGGTTGGCAGGAGCAGGGACAGAGCAACGGGAGCTCACCCCATCATATGGATTTGAACCACCGACCTTCCGATCGGCAAGCCCAAGAGGCTCAGTGGTTTAGACCACAGCGCCACCCACTTCCCTGATAGGGACGGTTCCCCTTAAATTGGGGGTCTAGAGCCCAGTTCAGACTGGAGCTGGCTTAAGGGGTATCATGACTAGCCTTAATGGGGAACTGTTTAACAGCGGGGAGGGATTTGCTACAAGGCCATGGAGAAGGATTTGTTAACTGAGTTTTGACCGCGGGGCAGGCAGACTTACATTAGTCACCTCAGCTTTGTGTTAAGGGGGCAAGTTTTAACAGTACAGTGGTACCTCGGGTTAAGAACTTAATTCGTTCGGGGGTTCGTTCTTAACCTGAAACTGTTCTTAACCTGAGGTACCACTTTAGCTAATGGGGCCTCCCACTGCCGCCGCGCGATTTCTGTTCTCATTCTGAAGCAAAGTTCTTAACCTGAGGTACTATTTCCGGGTTAGTGGAGTCTGTAATCTGAAGTGCCTGTAACCTGAAGCGTCTTTAACCCAAGGTACCACTGTAAATAGTACCTCAGGTTAAGAACTTTGCTTCAGGATGAGAACAGAAATGGCGCAGCGGCGGCAGCTGGAGGCCCCATTAGCTAAAGTGGTACCTCAGGTTAAGAACAGTTTCAGGTTAAGAACGGACCTCCAGAACGAATTAAGTTCTTAACCCAAGGTACCACTGTATCGTCTTTTCTTGAAATATCAATAGAGGAAGTGGGCCAGACTGCTTTGGTGGCTCTGGTGTACAGTTTTTATCAGGATCTTGGCAGGGAATGTGACTTTAGAAGGGAATTAGATTTCTCAAAGGTTATATCTCAGAGTAGTATTTATTTTATTTTATTTATTCTTTATTAGATTTATAAACCACCCTTCATCATAAGATCTCAGGGCGGTTCACGGGATAATCACAGTGGATCATCCTTCTGGGTTCGTTTTCCAGCGGTTCTGCCCCTTTCGACTGATGGGTTCACATTTTTAAATGTCGCTAGGAATCAACTAGGCCATGTTGTTGCTTCTCATAACGACAGGTCTCCCATAGCTTAGTGGGAAGGTGCCCTGCACAGTCCATCCAACCAACATTTCCATTCTTTTGCCTTCCGTGACCTGGGTTAACCCTCGCACATTTCCAAAAACCTTCCAAACATTTTGAAAATCCTGTGCATATTTATTTGGAAACCATTTAAATTATGCAAGCTAAGCAGACCACATTTATTCAGATAACAGAATTTGGAGTTTTAAAAGCAAAACGCCCACAGCCCAAGGGAGGGAAATGCATTGCAGGGTTTGCCATTGTTTGTTTGAGCAGCCGTAACATTTTGGATGTTGTTCGTCGGTGTACACTAAGACACCGTGAATCTGAAGAACAGAGAGAACTGGATAAAACAGATTCCTCTGACTTTTTTAATGATTATTTTTAATGCATTTTGTTCCCTTCCTTGTAGTCTTAGGGTAGCTTACTGTAATTATATACATGGAAAATACTGCTGTAATAACCTTCTGCACAATCAGCCCTTCACATATTTGCAGCCTGCAGACAAATGCTTAGCAAAAATTAAAATAAATTCAATTTTAAATGAGATAAAGTGTTTTTGTAACACATTTTAAAGCAGCCAAAGGAGTAGGCGATATGCTTCAAAGTGTGCCTTTGCAACTACTTATTGGGCCAGTTCAGAAGATAGGTAGTAAATTGAACCTCCTCTGGGTCCTCGGTATTACACCAGAAATGGATTGCCATGCAAGAGAGGCTGGCTGTTGCTTCTGTATAATGCCACTCCTTGTTTCCATAGCAAGCTGCCCTGGGAGTATTACTCTCCAGGGCTTCAGGAATCTTAACGTTGCTCTCAGGTGAACTTTCTTGCAACTCTGCCAGGTCTTTCTTGTTTATTTATTTGACTTACTACAACAAAGTCTCAAGCAGCTTAGGAAAAGATTAAGAACCCAAAATGGGTCACCGAAAACCCAAATATATAGAGAATCATGCGGGATGAGCCTGATCCTGTAAAGTTTTTATTGTTGGTGCAGAGTGACCTGATGTGAATTTATTATTAGGCGGTGGTTTGTTAACTGAGCTGTTACTGATCTTTCTCCTAATTCTCGTCAGACGCTTTTCCGTGGGATCTTTGTTTTTCATTTTGTAGCAGGAAGGGTGCCAGTTCAACTGGTTGTTTAACATTTTCTAGATAGACTTGCTCAACCTTTTCCTTTCTGTTTCACATACAGGGTCTAACATTTTGAATTCTTCTTCCGTTCAGGTTAAGACCCTTGATTTCAACGCAGCTAGCAAAAAAGCCTGCCACAGAAGAGGTACAGTGTTTTGTTTGAACCTTCTAAAAATCCCAGTAGCTGGAGAGTCATCTGAGTCTTTTCATTTGCTCTGTAAGCCCTTTTCTTCCATCCGGCTGTTCACTGCTTCTTTCACACTGTGAGGCAGAATGGGATACTTGGTGACCTCTGGTTCCTTCTAGCTCTATGATTCTGAACTGAGTAGGACCTCAGCCAAAAAATCGTCCCAGAATAAAACAAGGTGCCTCTTCTATTCCCCCCCCCACACACACACTGCAACTACTGGCTGAACTAAAATACCAAACCAGTGCATACTGGTAGTTTGCAAAACGTGTGCAATACGCTTTTACTCAACCCCTAGGCATAAATCTCTGAACTCTTGCACCTTTCTAAACTTTTGCTAGCTAGATTTGACGGCTTGACATGTTTTTGCTGCTTCTGAAGTGGGGCAAGAAAGCACACACATCCTTTGTGTGAATTTAAAAGCCAGACTTCAGTTCAGTTCAGAAACCAATTCAGGAAGTTCTGCTAAAAGAGGACTTTGACAGCTTCACATTTAAAATGATTAAGAACACGTGATTCCATCCTCCACCCCCTCCAAAAACAGCTTGCGCTCGTGTCAAGGGAAATAATTTTATTTTTTTTCTGCTTTGTATGCTCCCTCATTAGAAAAACCTGCACATTTTTAGAACGGAGACATTCAGGAAATGGACATGATAATTAGAAGAAGGTCACGTTTTAATTAGGGTTGTGCAATTTTTTAAAATAATGGTTCAGTTGTAGCTCTTTTAAATTCAGCCATTCCTCTGTGAAAACATTCAAGGCAGATGGAAACTCCTGGCATAACAATTAATATAAATGGGGATGGCGCTTCTTCTACCACTATTACTGCCTTGTCTGTTTCTTTTGATACCTGAATTCCCTGCAGCGGAGTACAGGAGATCTGGGGTTGCATAATTGTCTTGCAAAGCAAGAGCAGAGGTAACATGAAAGGGAAAAGCTCTTATCCTCTTGACCTTTTGCTGTTAGGATTATTTGGGGCTGTCCTTGAGGTTCTCTCAGCTGGCAGGATGGGATAACTGGAAACCATCTACAGCAGGCTTCCTCAACATCAGCCCTCCAGATGTTTTTGGCCTACAACTCCCATGATCCCTAGCTAGCAGGACCAGAGGTCAGGGATGCTGGGAATTGTAGTCTCAAAACGTCTGGAGGGCCGAGGTTGTGGAAGCCTGAACTACAGCCATATCCTAGCCAACTCCTGCACTAGTTCTTTATTGTCTGAATAGTTCTGGTTTCAACTGGCACCTCGTTAATCAAGAGAACTTATCTGCTTCTGCTTTGCTTCACTGTGTATTTATTATTATTAGAATACTAACAACCTTGTACCCAGCTTTCAGCTCAAAAATTCTAAGAAACAAAACAAAAAAATCGGTGCAGTTTTGAAAGGTTCTGCCATCTTGATTCGAACGCTGCCTTATTGTATCCAAACATAAACGAAAACTGACTCCTTGATCTCAGGAACCGCCATGCAAAATGAGGTTGCCGTACCTTAATAGGTGTCCAAATGCAGAGTGAACAGGCAAACAGCTTTCCAAAATATATAGTAGATGTGTCTCTTGTCTTTTTGAGGGGCTCCACAGGGCAGCTAAGTGACATTAAAGACCAATGGTTGTGCCTAGTGCTCGTGCAAGGAGATAAATAACTATACAACTTTTAGAAGACATCTGAAGGCAGCCCTTTATAGGGAAGGTTTTAATGTTTGATGTTTTCTTATGTTGGAAGGCACCCAGAGTAGCTGGGGCAACCAGTCAGTTGGGAGCACAGCACATCCCCTGGCACAACAGTTGCGCAATATCTTGCACTGCTAGAAGTCTTGTGAAACTTGCTTTTCTTTTCCTGTTTTCTGTACATTGTACCTCTCTGCCTCTTTGTAATATCCCCTTGGTGTCAAATGAGAGTTGATGGTCTGGTTGTCAGTTCACTGAGTATCAGCGATGCCTCTACAGCAGATCAAACTGCCTAATTAGGAGTTCATTCCATTGGTCCAACCTTCTTCTGTTTGCTCTGCTCCATTTGGCAAGAGCTTTAAAAAAGTCTTAGGCATGAGTCTTCTCATAATCCTCATAGGTCACATGCCAGAGGTTGAACCCATCCCCATCCATCATCTGGCTTCGGCTGCTCATGCTGCCAAGCTTCTGGTCCAACAAACATTTTGAAGTTTTGTTTTATTATGACTTTTTGTATTGGATCAGATCATGTGCTCTTTGTTGTATATCTTGTTGCTGTAAACCTCCTTGTGTATAGTAATGCAGAAAGGCAGTACAGTCGTACCTTGGAAGTTGAATGGAATCCATTCTGGAAGTCCGTTCGACTTCCAAAACGTTCAAAAACCAAATCACAGCTTCTGATCGGCTGCAGGAAGGTCCTGCAGCCAATCAGAAGCCCTGTCGGACATTCGGGTTCCAAAAGAACGTTTGCAAACCGGAACAATCACTTCCAGGTTTTGCGGCGTTCAAGAGCCAAAACGTCTGAGCATTCAGGATTCAGGATTCAAGGTACAACTGTATACAAATTAAAAAGGAAATAAAATGAATTGCAGGGGGCTGGACTATATGACTCTAGGGTGTACCTTCCAACTCTATGATTCTGTAATTCTCTGATTCATTCTACACTTAGAGCAGGTGTTGCACCAATCAGTTGTGGCCCGTCTCCTAATTAAACAGTTGGATGCAAAATTGCACAATGAATTGTTAACTCTTTCTCTAATTGCAACTGAATGGTACCTAATTCACTGGGCGTTGTGCACATCACTTTGTTTCATTTTGTGCCTACACAATTGTTGCACCTCAGAAGGTTTGGATAAAGGCAAACCTATTGAGAGAAAACACTTACAATTTCCCCCGAATAGTTTCCCCAAATAGTGTCGCTTTTAAGAGCTTGTACCTTGTTACGTGCTAATATCCACCTGCAACGTCTTCCTCATTCAGTCTTTGGCCATGCTTTGAAATATCCAAACAACTCTGAATTTGCACAGGAGAACGGGAGCTTCCCCCAGAATAGCTCTAAGCTTCTTAACGAGGAGCTTTGATAGGGGGACAATAAGGAATCTGCCAAGCGATTTTCTCTTCCTTTCAGTTGGGGATTTTAAAGGGGAAAGGTGAGAGGCGATGGGTCTAGGTTTTTCTTATTATTATTATTGCTTTTCTTATCCTTTGCAGGCAATCTTTCCAAGCACTCAGACAGAGGCCCAAGCAGCTGAAAAGCCAGCAAATGTATTGGTAGAATCCGGGCCCGTCTCGTACAACCATGAGGAAGAAGTGGAAGAAGAAGAAGTTGAGGAGGAAGAGGAGCACTGCATGAGTGCCCTACAGCTGATGGGGGGAAATGGTAGGTCTTAACTTCATCCATTGCAAACACCCATCCACTTAAAGAAAGGCCAAAACCCCTCCTTACCCCAGTAATGGCAGCTCTATACTAATGTTCCAGCTCCTGCACTTCTTCATCAGTGCAGGTAACAGAAGGACCCCATGGGGCTACCATGGATTTAGGCTGCCAACCTTCTTCTGTTGTTGTGATGTACACCATGACAGTACTTCCAGGCTTGAGTAACGCTCATAAACATTTCTTAGCAAGACAGTCTTTCGGCGGTGGGAGCCATTGAGTCGATTGAATTCAGCGTCTACAGACAGAGCTGAGAATACATTCCGAACTTGGGGGTACAGCATTATTGCTGCTCGGAAGCTTCTCGTTACAGTGTAAATATGTATAGCCAAAGACTTGACACAGAACCCACTAATTGTGGTGCCTGACAGTGTCAAGGGGAGAAGGCTGGTGCTGGGGTGTTGATTATTTACTGCGCCATCGTCTCAACACCCTTAATTTCTCACTGGTGCCGTTTTCAGCTTTTGTGCATGGTCTATAGAATAATCACAACAGAGTGGTTTGATCTGAGTGGAAAGGGGTCATTCAGACTGCAGGAAACTCTTTCTCCTCTAGGAAATATGATTAGAATTGCACTCCCAGAGAAATGCAGCCAGAGATGTGTGCCTGGGCTGAATGAAGCTGAAAGAATTGTAATGATAATAATTTTGTATATTAAATAGTATCAGTACTAGTAACTGTACAAAATTAGTTCGCTGAATCATTTCCCCTCTACTACTGTAACTGTTTTTAAAACCATTCTAAACATATTTTTGTCTCCCTGTTATGCAAACACTGATATATTTGCATCACAAATTTGCATCATAAGTGTTCAATTGCACCGTGATCCAGGCCAGCCGACCATCTCATCTGTGACTCTTAGAGCCATGCAATTCCCATCCTTTGGAAATTTGTCAGTGCATTTTAAGGCCCTCCTTATTTGCTCAAGCCAGTTAGCCTAGGGATGTCGAAAGCCAGATATCGAAAGCAGAGAAATGTACTGATAAGAAAATCAAGATTAAAGTATACCCCTAGAGATGAACATCTCCATCAAGAGGGGGAGAGAGTTGTGTTATTGCATGATCCACTAAAGCATTTAGTAAGGATCTACAGCCATATGCTCAGCACATCCGTAAAATTGCAACCAATTAAACCCTGTTTGTAAAAAAAAGAAAGAAAAGAAAATGCAGCAGCAGCTACAAATAGAGCCACACTCTTTGGCAATCATTTCTACATACATTTGAAGAGACAGTGCGGTATAGTGGTTAGTGTGTTGGACTTAGACTGGGGAGATCCAAGTTCAAAAGCTTGTCTCTTAGCCTAACTTTCCCAATGAAGATAGGAAGGAAGGAAGGAAGGAAGGAAGGAAGGAAGGAAGGAAGGAAGGAGGCAGGCCCATATGTGCCACCCTGAGCTCTTTGAAGGAAGAGCATGATATATGTGCAATAGCATTTGGAGGATGTTTAATCTGATGCAAGTTGCAAGCCTAAATGTAAAGAGGTTCAAACAAATCAGGTCTAAGCCAGCAGAGAACTAGAGTTGGAGCCGCTTTAATTTGATTTTTAACTGGAAAAGGCAGTTTTCGAAAACTTTAATCTCTCCCTAAGTCTCCCTAAGCTTTTAGAATGGGGGGCAGATTATAATTTAAATGATTTACTGCAGAAGCAGATTCAGCCAGCATGCACACATCTGTGTTACCATTGACCATTAAGTGTCGCTGAGAAAAGGGTTCCCTGGGTTATCAGGGGGAAAGTGTACATGAGCGAATATAACAGAATGAGGCAGAGGCAAGACAGGACAGGAGAGAACTGTGAAGGTACCTGAACTGGATGGAAAGAAAGGACTATTCCTCTCTTTCTCAGTGTGGTGTGAGTGAGTGAGAGCAGAAGGTCTCAGATTTTAACTAAACTAAGCCTTGTATTCAAGCACTGGCCTGGCAGCCAGAGGTGACTGTACGCAGGTAGGTGCATGCAGTTCCATATGGCTGTAGGGGCAGAGGAGGAAGCCCCTTTCTCTGTAGAAACGCAGCTGGCTGAGGGAGGCAGGGCAGATCTGTCTGCCAGCTCCTGGCAGGCTAGTAACATTTTTGGGAGACTTGCATCTTTTGGGGGCATGTTCATAAGGCTCTTTTAAGGAACAGATCTCATGGGGTAGTTTAAAACCCAGCGAGTTTTTTTTCCCATCTCTCCAGCGAAACCTGCAATTTGCTTACCTCGATGCACCTAGAAATTACTTGACAGTTTGGATGCTACAGAAATTGGCTCACTTGCTCATTTCTGTGACCTACATTTAAACTCTCTGTCTTTTAAAAAGTGTTTCATTGGACTGCTTTTGTGTGTGTGATTTCTTCCTGTGCTTTCCCTTTCCCTCCCCATTGTATATTTTCCTAGGAGGGACTATTTCTGTTGTCTTGTCTTCTGGGAGTGGGTGGCGTAGAGGCTAATGTATTAAGGGATCCTTGATGATTCTGTTTCTTCTGATAATTTTTCTCCGCTTTGGTATTTTCAGATTATGGCTGTGAGATGGACGACGATGAAGGATACTAATTGCCACCTAATGGGATCGGTGAAGGAAGTTAACCTGGCGATGTCAACAAACCCTCCTGACTTCCATTGCTTGCTGGTCAGTTTCCATTGACCTGTAGCCTGGCACCGGGGTTTGACTTTCGAATACTTGAAATGTTTCTGGATCATGTTATGAGAAAGGGATTCAGCGAAGCATCAGTTTCAGGGAACAAAGGAGAAGAGGCAAAATGGCTGGCACAACTCAGCGGCGCGGTGTTGGACCTGCCTTGCGGCTGCCCTTGATCCAGCCCTATCTTGATAAAAACACATATATGACAAGGAGCAAATCATAAATGTGCAAAACCTCCAAGTGGAAAAGTTGTGGACATGCACTGTTTACATTGGGGGTGATAAAAGCACATCTCCCTGCCCCTGACCTTGGCGTAGTGTCCGTGTTTCCATGCTGAAATAAATAACATCAGAGCTGGAAAGCAATCCCAAACACCTGGTCCCCCCCCCCAAATACATGCAGTGTTACCCTAAGGTTAGAGCACCATTGGGCAGGTATCTCATAGAGGACAGCAGTGGTACCTTAAGAAGTTTGAAGAAGCAACAGGAGGGTTTGTCAAAGTTGGTTGCTGTACCCTGGGGTAGACCTCAGAGGTGCGGGAAACAGTTTGGACATCTCAGTAAGGGGAGTCTGTTCCTGCTGCAAGGAAATTAAACCAGGCCTTCCCTTCACTCACTGCTGCTGTAAGATAGGGATAGAGCAAACGAGGGATTGGCAGGGGAGAAGAGCTCAAGGGGTAGACTTGACACTCCTGCTTCTGGCTGTAGGGCATCTCACAAGCTCCTATGCCTCTGTGATGCACTTAAAATTTAAGAGTATGGTGCTACTCACCACAATTGGGGGCAGTGGGGTTCTGTTTACTTTTTGTCCTCCTGGCAGTCTTGGTTGGCTTGGCACAATAGACAGATTTGTCTCCAGTAAGTTTTACTTTGCTTTGTTTTAAGGTAAATAAGCTACTTCCCTCTCCCCCCGTCCCTAATGTAATTTAATTTAATGTTATTTAATGAGGTTGATACAGGCTCAGCCATGCGAGAACCTTGACCAAGCTCTGCTCTCTCGGCTCTGTCCAGTAACCTGTCAGAACTTTAAACCTTGTGATCCTAAGGTTAAACCAGACCAATAGTTTCCCACCTCCTCATTTCAGGCCTTGCAGGATTGCGGCCTGAATTTTAACTGCCGTTGCGTTTGACTCCTTTGACTTTCTAGCAGCACGGCATATATTTGCTCGCCGGTGGCCAAAGGACGCATACCACAGGGGCGGTTCTCATCCCTGTTGCCTGGCAGGCAAGGAGGATGTGCCAAGTTGACTTTGTGGGAAATGGATTCCCCGCCCCATTGAGGCAAAAATACACCCAGTTCTCCATGTTGGCCTTGTCCATGCCAAAAGGTCAAGCTGCCTCTTTTCTATGTCCTTGCTTGCTTTTACCAGAGCCCCAGGCTGAAATATCCTAGTTAGAGGATGAGACCGAAAGCAGTCCTTTCCTGAATTCAGAAGACCTACTTCTCGCTCAGCTGGTATTTTTGAGATGTACCACTTCGGACTGCAAGTGGTGACTTACATAGTGACCTACCTGGCCTCGCAAAAGATAAAAATCCCTCCATGCAGACAACTTAGTATGTTGGAGAAAGTTTTCTATGTGGGCAGATATATTTTCGTATGGAGAAGTATTTAATTCAGGATTGGGGAACCTGGTGACTTCCAGATGTTGCTGGACTACAACTCCCATCATCCGTGTCCATTGGCCATGCTGGCTGGGACTGATGGGAGTTGGAGTCCAATAACTTCTGGAAGGCCCACAGGTCTGGCACCCCTGGTTTAGTTGACGAGGCCCACCATCCCCCACTCTCAGCCTGCGATGTTCCAGCCCAGATGGATTGCCAGCTCTTTGAGAAGTAGACTCAAGTCACTATGGTAGGAGATGGCAGAAGGAGGTGACTCAGATCTCCTGGGACATCCTGCATTTAATTCTCTGACTGGGATTTATCTGGGCGTTTATTTGAATTACTAGGTCTGGATTTGGAGAATGGAGATTCTTGCTTCGATAGTACGTGGCCACTTCTGTTTTGGCAGAGATTGCTGTGGCAAGCTCCCTCCTAAAACAACAAAGATACAAAAAACCCAAATAATTCTTTTTAGGGACCAAGTACCAGGAGGTGAGCTTGCCAGTATCTCACTATCTGCTTCTGTGTGGTTGGCTGGGTCCATGCAGTTGCCCTGGCATTTGCAGTCTGCTTTTCATGTGGATAATCCAGGCAGCTTGGCATCTCTCCTTGCCAGACTTGCCTCCTTGGGGCCAGGTTTGCATAGCTAGGCTCTGATTTTAGACTACAACTCCCGTCAATCCTAGCCAACAAGGTTGAGAAAGGGAGAGCTATGGAATCTGGCCAATCCGTATGAAATACCAACTACAGAAATAGGAGAAGCAGTTTTGGGGGAGATGTTGAATCTTTATTCTCGGGCTTCTATTGGTCCTTTAGCAGTTTGATTTTGAATCCAATAGTATGTCTCTTGCTAAAACAAGAGAAGTTTGCCCACTACTCAGCTGCTTAATGCTTAAGAGGTCCCGTAGGATCAGCAGTTTCCCCCTCCTCCCTCCCCAGTGTGTTACTTTGGCTCACTGAGGGTTTTTTGCTTGGTTGGCTTTTTAAAGGGTTGGGATTCTGAGGGCCAAATTCAGTGTCATGATGGAGGTATGTGATCTTTAAATTCTTGCAGAGAGCACCCACACAGGAGGCACAGTTTGGATTGGGCCACAGCACTGGGAGAACCGAATTGAACCACCCCCCAGGTGCTTCCTAATGAAACTCGCCCACCCAAGCTGCTGCTTGTCCTCTTAGGGAAAGCTCTTGTACACTTGTAAAAGTTGTAGCTAAAGTGGGGGCAGGGAATAGAAACCCTCTCCTGGCACCACTGCCTCATTCTGCTGTACTCATTTGTCACTCGCCCCTCCCCAAATGGAATTGAATTAAAGCCAATAGGTGCTTCCCTCCCAGTGCAAATAGCAGCTTCAGAGAACCAGTTTTCATTGAGACCACGGCAGGGGAGGAAAGGGTTAAAATACCATACACTGCCTGCAGGAATCCCAGTAATTGTATTCACTCCCCAGCGACTGCTATTTTCATTTTGTTGAAAGGATGCACATCAGGTGCAAAGGCACATCTAACAACCCATCCAGTTTGGCCCTGAGTTCCAGTTCCCATAAATGGGAAAGTTTGCAGGCCTGCCGAGGAGCATTTCAGAAGCCACCAGCTCTGCTGCGATCCTTTGCCTTCAGCTGCGGGAGGACTGAGGTGTGTGTTTTGTCTTGTGGCTGCAGAAAGGTGTCGTTTTAATAAACCTTGGAATGCATAAGGATTTTCAATCCTGCCTCGCACATTTCTAAGTCATGTAATATTACACGCAGATTTCTTTTATTTCTCCTTCCTTTTTGGAGTGTTCATTCCTCCTCGGTGTAACTAAGCTCAGGGAATACAAACGGATTAGCAGATGCCACCTTCTGTTTTCATAACTACTTAGGGAAAATGTTAAAATAAAGGCGAGTACACAGTTCACCCTTGTCTGCTACTGTTAACATATCACAGTGACCTTGGGGGAGGCACTTGGCTGCGTTTCCCTGAAAATAATTTGGAGCTTGCCGTATTCTGCATTCAGATGATGAAGAGAGTTCACAGGGTTTCGAGAATGGTTGGTTTTAGATTGCGAGGTGTGAATCCTGGCTCCCTCCCGCTCCTAGTGTAGCGCACATTTCCTAGGCAGTATCCTCAAACTGTGGTGTTGGGCTTTTTCTACCTTGAAGTCTTTCTAACCTTTGGTCACTTGGCCTCAGTTCACAGACTTGCCAACACTTAGGTGGGTGGAACAGGAACCCTACACGTTTCTGATTGTGCAGATCCAGTTTTTGCAGCCGCCGCCTCCTCTCTTTTGAGGACCTAGAAACCTCCACATGATCAGATGTTTGTGCAGTCCTGCATAGATGCTGTCTGCACAGTGGAGGAAAGGGGCTAAGCTTGCTCCTCTGCGAGGCAAATGTATAAATTGCATTTTAGAGAGCAATTTAGGGCAGGCAAGCTTTGATGGTGACACGTGTGCACCGATTGCATCTCAATTGTATGTTCTGTTTCATGAGAGCGACTCCCTTCACCACAGAAAGACTTTGGCGGGAGCTGTGTAGCATCGTCTTAAAAAGTGATCTCCGTATTAGTTCTCGCTGTGCTGTTTGCCTTCCCTCTGGATTGCGTGGGAGTTTATCGCCTCTTGCTGTTTTTATGTATCACTCCTTGCATAGTCTCCTCGCCGCCTGTCGCTCCCATCTTAACAAGGCCAACACATTTGGTGCGCGGCAGTGCCAGCGAATCGAAACAATCTGTAAGCATCTTGAAGGGTCCTTCCAGCCCACATCACGAGCCACGGCCTGCCATCTCCCCTCCTCACCCCCCAGACAAATTGTAATATCTGCTGTAAATATATTTTTTTTAAGTCATCTTTTATTATGTGTTCTTGCCTTCCCTTGCAGGCTTTTTGTTTCTTAAGACTGTTTCTGTGTGACTTGGACAGCAGTGTACAAAATACCCAGTGTATATCCTTATTTTGTGTCTACAAAGCAAAAGTGTTTTAAAACATTTAAGGGTGTGTGTACATTTTCTTTGAAAGTGTGTGTTTTCCCCCTTCCTGAACAATGCATAAACCGACACTCTCTTTCCACTCTCTCGACTTGGCACCCTGTGCGGGGGAACTGCCAGCACCATTCTAATCTGATGCTGATAACTTAGTAAATGAGACACAGAGACATTTCAGAACCATTGACATGTATCAAAGCAGGACTAGTGGTTGGGATCAATGGGACAGCTGGAACGAGGGGTTCAGAGGTTCAGTTTGGGGCTTGCTTCACAACCGATGTTGCCCCATGGCAGTCTTCCATGTTACTGTTACATCGCTCCCTCTGTCCTTTTCTTACCCACGTTTATCTGTTGGCAGGGGAGCTTTCATTTGGTTCCTGCTGTGGCAGTATTCCAGCACTTGGGAAGCATGGGAAATGTATATTTCCTATGGACCCCGATGCATACGATGTTGCTGCTGTAGGAACCATGGGCCTCACAGACGCCCTGCTATGCGGCCTTGCTGTTGCTAATTGGGAGGAGAGGGGAGGCAGTGGGGGTTTCCCACAGGGCATTCAGACTCTGCCCTACTTATTCTGATGTCGGCAAGAGAGCAATGGAGCCCACTCTTCAGAGAGAGCTTCCTGAAAAAACAAACATTCTTGCTTCTGCTGTTGCCCTCTCCGCTCTGGCCACACCCTTCCAGTGCAGCTCTTGGAGGTGCATTACTTTCATAGGGAGAGGACCAAGGGCCAGATAGAGACCTGGAGGGCAACATTTGGCAGCAAGGCTGGTGTTCCTCATTCCTTAGTTAGGCCAGCATTGCCTTTGGTTGGGTGGTCTCTCCCCAGGAACTTGGGCAGAAATCTTTCCCAGTCTTCCTTGTTGGAGACACCAGGAGTCTTGTGTCCTCTTGCATGCAGAGTGTGGTACCTTCTGCAAGTGAGCAAATGCCCCTAATTCTGATCCTCTGCATTCTCACCAGAAGTGAACTACACCAGATTGCAGAAGACAATTGCCCGTGCTCATGGCTTAGGGCCAAGGCATCTTCCAGAGTTGTTTTATTTTTTTAATCATTTCCATACCACTGCACATGTCCAAAGGAATCTCCAAGTGGCCTACAACCTTCCTTAAATAATCAAATTGTGTATTGCAAATGAGAATCGGATACAAACACATTTAATGAACCACATTGAAAATGACATAATTTTAACAGGAAAACAACACATACTGTGAAACGTTTTTTGAAAAACACAAAGTAAAAATTCCATATATAAACATGAGTGTCAGGAGCGAGCCGGCAGTAAATCACACAGTGCAAGTTGGAGTTAACTCTCTATTAGCAAAACCCTGATCGACACAGGCCTAATGAGTACAGCAACTCATCTGACCCCCATGAAGCAGTTGCTGAGACTGAGTCCCTGCCTTCCTACAGCTGCCTAGGTCTCCTCTCCAGGGGTCTTTCCAAGCAATTGGAGACTGTGCGCACAACCAACCTCCCTATCCCTTTTAAGCCATTTCTGGTCCTGGGAGACAAGGGGAGCAGGGGCCTTGTTGCAGCAGGAGGGGGAGACCCCTGTGACTTTCCCCCAGCCTGACTCATCTCTGCCTCTTGACCTCCCTCCTCCCACTCTCCTGCTTCAGCTGCTGCCTCTGATTCTGGACTTCTCTCTACCACAGACTCTCCCAGCTCACTAAGTCCCGTTATCCCTTCAGGTTCCAACATCTTCTCTTCGCAGTCTTTCTCCCTCTGACCACTCCTCATCGTCCCACAATCACTTCCCGGGCTCTGAGCCTTGGGGGCTCCCAAGCTGGTGCTTCCTGCTCTTCCTCTGTGTCCAATTAGGCCATGGCATCAGCTGCTAAAAACTGAACTTGTATGCAGCCACCATGCGGAGTGAGGGGTGGGGATCCATAGTAGCGTTAAACATCATTTACTAGCTAATTCCTGTACCTCCATCTAGCACATACTGGGGTGACACCCACACCGTAGATAGAAAGCACATGGCTTCCCCCAAAGGATCCTGGGAACTGTCGCTTCCCCCTCAGAATGATAATTCCCAGGATTCCTTGGGGGAGGTAATGAGCTTTCAATGAGCTTTCAAAGAGCATCGTATCTCCCCTCCTTCCTCGCCCCAAGAACCCAGCCCAGAAGAATAATGTTAAGGGCGAATGTGTGCACTGGAATTGCCCCACCTTTCATAATGAACACTTGAGGCATGGAACATTAACCAAGGAGATTGGCACTGCGCATTAAACCCTTTCTTTCCCACTCTGAAAGCCTTGTGATAAGAGCTGAGCTGTGCAGTCAGGGGGCTTCATGAACAAAAGCAGAAATGCGTTTAGGAATTAGGAGATGTTCAAAGGGCCCCAAATCTTCTGCCTCTTTAATTTGTGATGGGGAAGAATATCACTGAGTTTCAAGGGAAGAAATAGCAGGTTGCTGCCTGTCTCCGATGCAACGCCACCTACCTTTTTTGTGTGTTTCGTGACGGAATGCAACATTAAAGCTTTAATAAAGCCGTTATTAGCTGGCAGATGGTTCTGAGTGTCTTTTTAAATGTAGCAATGAAGGAAACACCAGAGGCTTTTCAATCTACACTTCAGTACATTGTGAATTCCACATTCTAAATGGATCCCCTCCTCACATTTTGCTTGTGTCACCAGGGTGCAATCCTTTAGCTTTCCCCCTCTCTTTTTAAACCATGGGATTATATCTGCAGAAATGGAACATGTAGCAACGAAGGTACCTCCTCTCTGCAAAAGCTCAATACTTACGCCATGATTTAAATGAAAACAGTGCTTATGTGGTTGTTGCAGGTTGGGGAGTGGGAGAACAGTGAATATATTGTAGATATATTTCCAGTGCAATCGTGCACATGTTTATTCAGAGGAAAGTCTCTTTCTGACCGTAGATCTTTTTTTAGGGGGGGGGAGTGGGTGGTGCTGTGGTCTAAACCACAGAGCCTAGGGCTTGCTGATCAGAAGGTTGGTAGTTCGAATCCCTGCGATGGGGTGAGCTCCCATTTCTTGGTCCCTGCTCCTGCGAACCTTGCAGTTCAAAAGCACTTCAAAGTGCAAGTAGATAAATAGGTACCGCTCCAGCGGGAAGGTAAACGGTGTTTCCTTGCGCTGCTCTGGTTTGCCAGAAGCGGCTTAGTCATGCTGGCCACATGACCCGGAAGCTGCACGCCGGCTCCCTGGGCCAATAAAGCGAGATGAGCGCTGCAACCCCAGAGTTGGCCACGACTGGACCTAATGGTCAGGGGTACCTTTACCTTCACCTAAACTGCTTTGAGGTTTCATCACAATCAAGCGGTATATATCTATATTGCTAAATGAATACATTTTGCATATGACTGGATTGAAGGGGCGCTGAAATTTCTGAGTACAAAGTGTATGCCACAAACCTTACAGATTTGAAAGCTGGATGCAGACCAAGTTTGTTTCACGTTGCTCCCATGGACTCTTAGCAAAAGAACCTAAGACGATCCCTGCTGAATGAGGTCAAGGGCCCATCTAGTCCAGCATTCTGCTCTCACCATGGTCAACCAGATGTGGATGAGAAGCCCACAGGTTTGACATGTGCACAACAGCACTCTGCGCCATTCCCGTGTGCTATCTGCTGGATGTCACTAGGTCCACCTCTTGCTTAGATTACTGCAACATGTTATACGTGGGGCTGACTATGAAGACAGTTCAGAAACTTCATCTGGTGCAGAATTCAGCATATTACACCGATCCTGGTTCAACCGCACCGGCTGCCAATGAGCTTCCAGGCACAAATCAAAGTTCTGGTTTTGACCCATAAAGCCTTCAATGTCTCAGGACCACAACACCTCAAGGACTGCCTCTCCCCATATGAACCTACCTGGGCCCTAAGATCTTATGAGGTCAGGAGGGTGGCAGCATGAGAACAGGCCTTTTCTGTGGTGGCCCCCTGTTTGTGGAATGCTCTCCTTAAGGAGGTTCACCTGGCCCCTTCATTATACACCTTTAAGGTGCCAGGCAAAAATGTTCCTCTTCAGGTACTTGGCTGATTAGACAATCTATAGCCTTTTAACTGTGGGGTTATTGTTTTGTTTGTTATTATGGCATGTATTTTTGTGTTTTTGTATTGTAAAGCACCCTGTGATCCTCACGAGTAACCCACCAATGCATCCTCATATTTCTGGATCAGGCCCATTGTCTTTCTTTTAACATGTTGTGCACTTTTCAAGCTGAGAGTTTCTCACTCCCCGGCCCCCTGCCATCCTTCCCCTCCCCACGTTCCTGTTTTACATTTGTAATATGTCATGAATCTGAAATGTAGTCTGAACTGTTATCCTGCCTGCGAAATGTAATTTGATTCTTTCCCCCCTCTTAGTGTTTGATGAGAATCCTTTGTGTTTTCATGCTTTAATACAATCTGGCACATAATTACAAATGACTCACCGATAATCTCAGTCATGGAGCTCTCTGAAATTAGATGATAATTTAGCCTGGAATTCGTGTAGCAAGAACGAAGAGAAGACGATTTATAATTATTCCAATCAAGAGATTCTCTCTGCCCCCCCCGCCACTTATGTCCCCCCCTCCTTCCACGGAGCTGCTCTGAAAATGGCTAGGGGCCAAAAGTCTTTAGACCTCTTTTGCCCCTCGCTGCCTCCCAGACAAACACAAATGATCGCTGTACGTTTTCATCAGTGTAGAAATGCCTGTAATTGCAGCTGACAAAGTGTGTGTATGTGTGTGTTTTGTGTGTGCATGTAGAAATCTTCACCATCCCAGACCAGAGACCAGACCATCCTTGATGGCACAAGAAACAAGGACAAGTTGGCCAAATTTAAGTCCATCCAAACTGTGAGACTTTCCAGCCATACTCTAAGGTGGTGGCCTTCAACCTTAGGTCTCCATATGATGTTGGACTACAACTCACATAAATCCCAGCCAGTTTAGCCCATGGTTAGGGATGATGGGAACTGTGGTCCAACCATATTCTGGGAACCCAAGCTTGAGGAACACAGCTCTAAGGAACCTTTCACGCATTGCAAGGCAGCAAACCTGAGTCTTCCATAGATTCTTACCAGTTTTGAAGATTCTGATCAAGGGCTGCTGGGATAGCTCAGCCAGTAAAGCACGAGACTCTTAATCTCAGGGTTGTGGGTTTGAGACCCATGTTGGGCAAAATATTCCTGGATTGCATGGAGTTGGACTAGAAGGTTTTCATGGTCCCTTCCAACTCTACAAAATTATATGATGTTAATGATATATAATTATAGAATCATGGAATAGTAGAGTTGGATCCTACGAGGATCATCTAGTCCAGTGTCCCCCCTCCAAAAACATGTGTTTCCACATGTTTTGGACTACAATTCCCATAACCCATGACCACTGGATGGGAGTTGTAGTCCAAAAACAGCTGTAGACCTAAGTTTGGGAAACACTGATCTAGTCCATCCCCCTGCAATGCAGGAATCTCAGCTAAAGCCACCACAGCAGATAGCCATCCAACCTCTGCTTAAAAACCTCCAAGGAAGGAGAGCCCACCACCTGCAGCCTAAAGAGAGAGATTTAGGCTGAAATATCCTCTCTGGGAGGGACGCGGGTGGCGCTGTGGGTTAAACCACAGAGCCTAGGACTTGCCGATCAGAAGATTGGCGGTTCGAATCCCCGCGACGGGGTGAGCTCCCATTGCTCGGTCCCAGCTCCTGCCAACCTAGCAGTTCGAAAGCACGTCAAAGTGCAAGTAGATAAATAGGTACCGCTCTGGCGTGAAGGTAAACGGCGTTTCCGTGCGCTGCTCTGGTTCGCCAGAAGTGGCTTAGTCATGCTGGCCACAAACGCCGGTTCCCTTGGCCTATAGAGCGAGATGAGCACACAATCCCAGAATTGGTCACGGCTGGACCTAATGGTCAGGGGTCCCTTTACCCTTTACCTTTTTATCCTCTCTAGGGGACTGTCATTGCCTTCACAATACCCTTTACACTTTTGGGATCCTTTGATGACAAAGCAGGGTCTCCCCCACCCCTTGTGCAAGCATGAAAGCAAATTGTTTTTGCTATGCCCGGAGGGTTCGTGTGGCAAGCGAATGGTCTGTGGGACTCGGCTTGTCAGACCAATTCATCAGGAATGCCGCTGTTCAAAGGAAGTCCATATCAGCTCTGCAGTCTTGTCTGGTGGAACAACAAGCAGACGCAGCAGGTCAAAGTCAGGCTAGTTCTGCCAGTCCTTCGAGGACTCAAAAGGCTGCCGTTGAGATAACAAGGATCCGCTTGGCTGATGAGCCAGCCAACTTCAGCCGTTATCTTCAAAGTGAAGACAGGCAGGGAAGGAAACACTTCAATCCCTCACAGCAGAGAGAGGGTTGCTGTTCCGGTCCATCTTGAAATAATGCCATACGGCAGTTAAATCTGATGTACCTCCACTCAGTTCTGGCCAAAGCAGAAGAAGAGGAAGAAGAGTTTGGATTTGATATCCCGCCTTTCACTCCCTTTAAGGAGTCTCAAAGCGGCTAACATTCTCCTTTCCCTTCCTCCCCCACAACAAACACTCTGTGAGGTGAGTGGGGCTGAGAGACTTCAAAGAAGTGTGACTGGCCCAAGGTCACCCAGCAGCTGCATGTGGAGGAGCGGAGATTCGAACCCGGTTCCCCAGATTATGAGACTACCGCTCTTAACCACTACACCACACAAAGCAGGTCAGGTGTTCCCCATTAAAATTTCCAGATCAGGTGATGTTCCTTGATTTGTATTGCATAGCTACCGAAGGTCTACGAGCATCCTGTTTGCCACAGGGACCAACCAGATATCTATGTGTCTCCTTCCAAACGGTCACTATTTTCTGGTGAGAATCCATCACATTCTGGCAAATTCAGGTTACACAATTAAAATTGCTTTAGGGGTCTTGTGCAACAAGGCCGTTTCCCACAAAGAGTGGCTGGGGAAACCCAGCCAGATGGGTGGGATATAAATAAAAAAGTTGTTGTTGTTACAATAATAATATCAGGTATAATATGATGAGCCTGCTGGTTCAGGCCAGCTAACCATCTAGTCGGCCCAGTCCTGCCGTGAATTTTATGGCATTCAGCTTCAATGCATGCCCCCGTGTTCTCCACAATGTGCATAAATTTATGCCCTTAAATCACGTCCCCTTTTATTCATCTTTGCTCTAAACTACCCCCCCACCCCACAATGTTTTGACCTTTCCTCATTGTGGGCTTGCTCCCCTTCTAGAGAAAAGGTTCTGTTTCTGCTTACGATTTTCCTGCGAGGAGGGCTTCTCGCCGAACGGGTGTTGTGAAGATTCTCTGGCTGATATTTATGAAGCCCTTTGACGCTGAAGAGTCAGCTGTACAGTAAATGTACTATTATCTTATTAGTCATGCAGCCTAATTATCTTGACTCGAGAGTTGCGTTATGAAAAACAAAAAGCTGAGGCAGTTTGATCAAGAGCTGTTTGAGGAGTGCTCCTCATTAGCCCAATAAAGGGCCTCCTCTCTTTTCATCAGGCGGCAGCACGGCTCCCAGGAAAACGCTTGCAGTCCTGTGGATTGCAGGAATTGTATGCATAGCCCAAAGTTACATTGGCAACTTCAAGGCTTGGTTACTGAAATGCGTTTTACATGTGGCTGGTTGCCGATTTGCTAATTCACAAAGGCCTGGGCAACTTGAGTCCAAAGTCCCTTAGGACTGCCTTTTCCTTATGTTATGCCTTGACCCCCCACCAAGATCCTCTGATGGGGTGTTTTTGTGGTTCCCCATGCCCCTGAGGTCCGGCTGGCCTTCACTAGCATCTGAGCTTTCAGAGTGGCTGGCTCTGCCCTGTGAAACTCCCCACCACTAGATGTTTGCCAGGATCCACTCCTGTCTTCTTTTAAACATCTTCTGAAAACTGCCTTCCTTAGATGGGCCTTTGCAGTATGAATTTCTCTCTCCAACCAGCCAGTTATGCATGTTGTAATCCACCTTGATATACTCTCCTGAAAGTGCGGATTATAAATACTGTTATAGATTTGCGGGGACACCCCCAACCCCTCTGAAATTAATAAATGGTAGGATTTCGATTGATTGGGATAGGGATGAAAGTACCAGTTGCCAAACTGTGTCAGACAAGCAATCCCTGGGTTGGTTTATGCAAACCAGCCTGGCTGGCCAAACAAAGAGTAAATCTGTTAATATGAAGTCAAGCCAACCTCACAGGGTTGCTGTGAGGGTAAAATGTGGACATCACCTTGAACTCCTTGAAGGAAAGGTGGGATATAAGTGCAATGCACATAAGGTAAAGGTAAAGAGACCCCTGACCATTAGGTCCAGTCGTGACCGACTCTGGGGTTGCGGCGCTCATCTCGCTTTACTGGCCGAGGGAGCCGACGTACAGCTTCCGGGTCATGTGGCCAGCATGACTAAGCCGCTTCTGGCGAACCAGAGCAGTGCATGGAAACGCCGTTTACCTTCCCGCTGGAGCGGTACCTATTTATCTACTTGCACTTGCATGTGCTTTCGAAGGTTGGCAGGAGCAGGGACCGAGCAATGGGAGCTCACCCCATCGCGGGGATTCGAACTGCCAACCTTCTGATTGGCAAGTCCTAGGTTCTGTGGTTTAACCCACAGCGCCACCCGCATCCCTGTGCAATGCACATATATATAGATAACAGTTGAAAAAGCAAATGTATATAATAAAATTGCCTGTCTGGGACAGGTGTGCCTGAACAAAAATGTTTTTATCAGGTGTTGAAAGCAGCAAAATGAAGGTGTCAGCTTACTATCAATAGGCAGGGAGTTCCAGAGAAATAGGTGCTGCCACACTAAGTGTGGGATAACATTAGGTACTGTTTATTCTGGGATGTCTCTTTTCACACACGCACCAATTGTCCATTAACGGGACTGGATTTTAAGATGGAATGCTCCAATCTGACTAGCTCGGAGCCTTTGGGGTGAGGTGACTTAGAAACATTAACATGAACCGGGAGTGGGCAAGGCCTGGATTCAGGGGCTTCTCTGCCTCTCCGCAGTGCCCTGTGTCATCTCTTTGGAGCTCTTCATCCGCCCTCCATTTTGCCCCTGCCTCTCTGCCCCGCCTGTGACCTCGCCCTGTGAGCACTTATCTCCTCCTGTCTCCGAGGCTCAGTGGCAGATAAGAGGAACGGAAGGGTTGAGACAGAGAGGAAAGGCAGGACCTGTCAATTGCCGAGGTGACGTATCGCCAGACCGCAAGCCAGCCCACCCTCCGGGGCAAAAGAGGAGACACAGCAGACCCCGCTTAGAAACGGTCCAGTCCTTTTGCCTAAAGGGACAGGCGCTTTCCTCAGAAAATCCTCCTCAGACGGCAAAGGAAACAGGACAGCGGAAGCAGACGGTGAAGCTGAAGGACGTAGCTAAGGAATGTGGCTGAAGGGGGTGCTGGTCAGGATGCTCTGGGCACCCCACACAGGTTGCGCACAGCCTGCAGTTCCCCAAGCTGCAAGATCTAAGGAATTGAATGCTTCTGTGGAAGTTGGCTTGGCAGGGCCAGCTCTGGGCCTCAGGGGCCTGTTAGAAGAAGAGAAGAAGAAGAGGAGGAGGAGGAGGAGGAGGAGTTTGGACTTGACATCCCACCTTTCACTCCCCTTCAGGAGTCTCAAAGCGGCTAACAATCTCCTTTTTCCCTTCCTCCCCCACAACAAACACTCTGTGAGGTGAGAAAGGCTGAGAGACTTCAGAGAAGTGTGACTGGCCCAAAGTCACCCAGCAGCTGCATGTGGAGGAGCAGGGAAGCAAACCCGGTTCACCAGATTACGAGTCCATCGCTGGCTCTCCTCACACTGGTTTGCCAAAGTAGACCCCCTTCTGGCTCAGGTGGGCCCTGGCCATGGTGGCAGGACTCTCCATCAGGACCAGGCAGTTGGGAGCACAGAGCGGGGAAGAAATTCAATTCAGTTTGCATTTGAAAGTGGATTGACCTCATTGACACCTTCCAAAATAATACATGGCCTGAAACACAGGATTCATCCAGACTTCCCTTTGTGCTGTGTTTCCATGAGCAGGTCTGTTTTTTACAGCTCAGTGTCTGAGCGCTGCGCCCCTCCCTCCAGCCCAGCGCTTTCCCCACAAAATCCTGAATTGCTGTTTCTTCCGATTCAGCAGGTTTTCCTGGGGAAAGCGAGTGCCAGTTTTCCCAGCAACACCAAGTATCAGCCCAGAAGTGGCAGAAGCCACTAGTGTTCAAAACTATAGATGTCTGGCCCACTTCTCTCTGGGACTGTCACACATGCAATGCTTGAGCTGCCATCACACCATGTTAAGCTTGTGGTCCACAGGTATTACTGTTCCACATCTTCTATTTGTGCACCTGGTTCTCCTTGCCTAACATTTGTCCCTGTTGAAATTAATTTTCTTAGTTTGGGCTCAGTTCTCAAATCTCTTAAGATTGTTTTGAATCACAATTCTGACTTCTGCGGCATTAGCTACCCCTCCCACTTTGGTGTCTCCTGCAAATGTGATGAGCATCCCCTCAAATCCTTCACTGAAGTCATTTATAAAGACTTGCAGCAGCACTCCAGGGTTTTTCTCGTTCTTATGTGAAGGCGCTGGTGATTGAACATTCCACTGAGCGGCAGACTGATAAGCTGTGTGAGACCTGGACAGAAAGTAACCTGACTCTCTTATATTAAGGCCTTCCTTCCTTCCTGAGCCATCTTTCCCATTGGGTTTACTGGCGCGATGTGCCAGGGCGCCGGCCTCTCAGGGGCGCCCCAGTGAGTGAGGGAGCTGCTCGGCTTTGCCGGCAGCCTCCCCTTTCCCTGCATGCCTGCCACCTGTGCCCCGTCAACCATATGGCTGGCGGGCGTGCAGCTTGCCTCCCAAGCCTCCGCGGCAGGAGAGTGATCCCTGCAGAGGCTTAGGATGGAAGCTGCGCCCTGCCAACTATATGGCTGGTGGGCACGCAGCTTCCTTTCTGAGCCTCCGCAGAAGGAGAGCAACCCCCACAGAGGCTTGGGAAAAGGTTGACAACTCTGGGAAATTGGGGGCGGCGGCGGGGGGGGCACCTGAGTGATCTTTGCACCGGATATGCTTAAGACGGCCTTCCTTCCTTCCTTCCTTCCTTCCTTCCTTCCTTCCTTCCTTCCTTCTGAGCAAGGGAGGGGGTGTCCTGTTGCTTGTGCCCAGTCACTCCATTGATGAGTTTAACGGTGCAGGGAAGGGCGTAATGATTCACTGCTTGGCCTAAGTTACTTGAGCCTTCCTTTCAGTGTGCTGTGACACATTGGTATGATCAAGATGAGCAGAGCTGGGGGGGGGTTCTGGGCAGGGTGGCATAAATATTTGGACTCAGCTGCGCATCGACAGGGCAATCAGTCGAAGTCCTCAGAGTGGAGTCTGGTGGAAATTAAAAGTGCAAGAGGCAATCAGTGGGCAGAAAATGATGTGCTGAATGTCAAGGGATGGAGAGACAGAGAGACAGGGACTCTGCAAGGCAGGAAATACTCCCTCTCTTCCTTTGAAAGCTGGTTGACGCTTCTTATTTTTTTAAACCACCAACACCTGGTTCCTTTTAATTTTCTAGACTCATTGCAAAGCTTCTGTATTTCACCTAAGGATGGAAACAGACCAGGGTAACACCTGGGTTTCGTATTTCCAAAGATGAAACATAGCAACCAAGTAACCAAGTATTGTTTACACTAAATGGCATACATTTCTCCAATGAAAATAGGGACATCCTATTCTGCAATAATAATAATTTTATCGTTTATCTGATTGGGTTGCCCCAGCCACTCCGGGCAGATTCCAACATATAAAAAACATAATAGAGCATGAAACATTAAAAAAAAAATCTTCCCTATACAGGGCTGTCTTCCAATGTCTTCTAAAGATTGTATGATTACTTATCTCCTTGGCTCAGGGGTCACATAACTCCATGCCCTCCAATATTTCTCTGATGAAAGTAGGGACATCCTAAGGAAAAGCGGGACATTCCAGGAGCAAATCAGAAACCATGATGGCTTGTGTAAATCCAGGACTGTCCCTGGACAATAGGGACACTTGGAGTGTCTGAAATGGCAGTGGCTATTCAGGGTCTGAGGCTGGAGTTTTTTTCAGTCCCACCTGAAGATGCTCAGGATTGAACCTGAGACCTTCTGCATGTAAGGTACCATAGATGCTTTACCACTGAGCCATGGTGGTTTCAACCGCTGTATATTCCTCCTTCCCAGAAGCCCTGAGTGCAACTCTGAAACCTGTCTAGACTGCAGAGGGACACATCTGAATTCCTGCTACCTCCTCCCACATTTCTCTGTGGACAGGTGCAAGTGATGGTTTGTCCATCAGCCAGCACTTCCTCCCACCTGTTGTTTAGCATCTGACCTGATGGAGAGTCCTGGAGAACTCACAAGCTTGCATTTTGTGACATTTTGGTTGGCCTAATCAAAGCATTGCCCTCACTTAGCATCACTTCATACTTTATACATTTCCTAAATAGGTCGGGAAAACGACGTAAACGCCACGAAAATCATTTTGTATGGTTGCCCCATGCACCGGTTGTGTGTGTGCATTTTATTTAGTTCTGCACAAATATTCTCCAGTTTTGGTTTTCAGGTAAAAATGAGCTGTTTTGGTGAGGTGCAATTTTCTCTTTATTGTGATAATCTTTATTATTTGCTTTTTTAAAAAAGAGGGAGTTTTGGCAAGCAAGGCGCTGCAAGGTTTGAACAGCAACAAAACCAGTCACTTTTACGTGTTAACAGGGTTTGGAAAGTTGTGTTGTGGGACTGGAGATGGAAAAGCTAATGGAATGGAGTGGAATGAAGTATGCCAGAAAGGGGCATGGCTGGCTGGCTGGCTGGCTGGCCTACTGGAACTCTGAAGAGGAGCACTCCTGTGCAGGTCCCACATGAGTGTGTGCATATAAACTAGGGTCAGAGCTACGCCATATATTTAAAGCACTTTCAGCACGTATTTAAAGCACATGACAGCCCCAAAGAATCCTGGGAACTGCCATTTCCTCCTTAGGTAAAGGTAAAGGGACCCCTGACCATTAGGTCCAGTCGTGGCCGACTCTGGGGTTGCAGCACTCATCTTGCTTTATTGGCCGAGGGAGCCGGCGTACAGCTTCCGGGTCATGTGGCGAGCATGACTAAGCCGCTTCTGCAAACCAGAGCAGCGCACGGAAACGCCGTTTACCTTCCTGCCAGAGTGGTATCTATTTATCTACTTGCACTTGATGTGCTTTCGAACTGCTAGGTTGGCAGGAGCAGGGACCAAGCAACGGGAGCTCACCCCGTCGCGGGCATTCGAACCGCCGACCTTCTGATCGGCAAATCCTAGGCTCTGTGGTTTAACCCACAGCGCTACCTGCGTCCTCAGCGCCACCAGGACTACAATTCCCAGCACCCATAACAAACTGCAGTTCACTCAGGATTCTTGGGGGAAGCCACATGCTTTAAATGTGCACCTATGTGGTGGGAGTGTGTGTATATTAAACAATTTTGGAGTAACATTCAAGAGGAACTTAAACAAAATGCTTAAAATATTATGTAAAAAACCCCCCAGAGGCGTACCTCTTGGGAATTATATCGACTGACATTCCTGCCACTAGGAAAAAAGTTTTCTTATATGCAACCGCTGCAGCTGGAATGATTATAGCAAAAAATTGGAAGGGAGAAAAAACTCTCTCAATAAGAGAATGGCAAATAAGATTTTGTGAATATATAGAATCAGCAAGACTTACAGCAGTGGTAAGAGGCCAATCAGACCAAAAACTGATAGAGGAGTGGACTTGCGTGAAGGAATACATCAAAAAACATTGTTCTGGTATTAATATATCAATATGCAATGAATGAAACGTATAGAGTAAAAAATTAAGAAGAAATGGGTATAAGATGAGATAGTCAAAAATAATATTGATAACACAGAGAAAAGAAGAAAATAAACAAAGGAAGCCACATATAGGTGGAGGGAAGTCAAAATTTATGTCTGTATGTTTAGTTTGTATGTTTGTTTTCTTTTTTTTGTAATCTAAGTTGAGAGGTGTATGTATCTATGTATAATAAGTTTGTTTCGTGTTCTGGTTTGTGTTTGTCAGCTACAGTGGTACCTCGGGTTAAGTACTTAATTCATTCTGGAGGTCCGTTCTTAACCTGAAACTGTTCTTAACCTGAAGCACCACTTTAGCTAATGGGGCCTCCTGCTGCCGCTGTGCCGCCGGAGCACAATTTCTGTTCTCCTCCTGAAGCAAAGTTCTTAACCTGAAGCACTATTTCTGGGTTGGCGGAGTCTGTAACCTGAAGCATCTGTAACCCGAGTTACCACTGTATTGCATTTATCAATAAAAGTTTTTTTTTTAAAAAAAAAGTGCACTGGGGGTGCTTTAAATAGATGCTGTTGAACTGCCTTAGGAGGTCAGCTGGCAATTGCATTTGAGACCTCGGTTTTGCATTTGGATCCTTTGCAGCCGATTCCTGCGGCCGTGCGAGCATCCCAATTAACCAGTTCAGGCTTCGTGAGCGCTCTCTGACCTTCCCTTCCGATCCCTGCAATTAATTTTTAATCAAGCCTCCTTCCTGAGCAGTGTAGGGTATTGTTTCAAAAGCGCGTAGGAGAGGCAATTACTCCAAGGTCTTGTATTTAAATTGCCAAACCGGTTACCAAGCAAATTGCAAATGTGATTTTGACAAATGCTCCATTGTGCTCGGCGGTTTAAGAGTTCGGAAGAATGCCAAGAGAAGAACACCACCCGTCCCTACTCTAAGGGTGGCAGAATGTAGAAGCGTAAAGCCATTCAGGTTTGCTGCCTTTGCTCTGCAGGCGACGTTTTATCTGTTTTTGGAGAACTGTATCCTGTAAATATTTCCAGGATGGCTTACAGTCTCAGTAAGGAGGATAAAATCGGAACGAAACGACAACAGTTTCAGCGAAAGGCCAAGGCTGAAACAGCAAATAAAATGGCAGCATTAAAGTGATCTCTCCAGTGGTGAAAAGGCTTGCCGTCCTGGTCTTATGCCTGGCTGACTGGCAAAGGAGCTGCCCGCTTCTGCTGCCATCCTGACAGTTCTCTGCATAGGTGACTCAAAGAAGCCAGAAGAGGCTGGGCAGGGTTGCCCAGATGGAGGAAGAGAGATGGATGGTGGGCTACAGGATGAAGGCATGGTACTTTTTCCACACAGCACAGAGGTAAACCATGGAACTCCTCCCACCAGAGGCAGTGATGGCTTTCAAAGGCAATTAGACAAACACATGGAGGAGAAGGCTATCAAAGGCTACTGTCACGGTCCGGTTCATGGGACCCAGCTGGGGCCGTCGGGACCGGGGGCAAGATGGTGGGGTGGGAGCAGGAACGGGAGTCCAGAATCCAGGAGTCAGGAAGCCAAGAGTCTAAGGGTCAGAGAGCTGGGAGTCAAGAAGCCAAGGGTCCGAGGGTCAGAGAGCCGGGAGTCACGAAGTCAAGGGTCCGAGGGTCAGAGAGCCAGGAGTCACGAAGTCAAGGGTCCGAGGGTCAGAGAGCCGGGAGTCACGAAGTCAAGGGTCCCAGCATCAAGAAGCAAGGAGTCATGAAGTCTAGGGTCCCAGGATCAAGAAGCAAGGAGCCAAGAAGCCAAACGCAGCAAGGCAGGAAACGTGTTGCTGTGGCAAAGAGCCGAAGGGAAATGCTGACCTTATATCCCTTCCTGGCTCTTGCCACTAGGTGCTGTTAGTTACCAATCGGCCTCACCTGTGCAGCCGTGCCTTGCCTCTTCAGAACAAACTTAGGAAGGCCCCAGTCCTGCAAAGTCCTACTGGTCACAGGGCCTGGCTTCTGCACACACTCCTGACAGCTACTAGCCATGAGGGATCTGCTCTTGTCTCCACAGTTGGGGGCAGCAAGGCTTCTGAATACCAGTTGCTGGAAACCGCAGCAGGGGAAGAGTGCTCCTGTGCTCAGATCCTGTTTGTTGGCTTCCCACAGTCATCTGGTGGCCACTGTGAGAACAGGATGCTGGACTAGATGGGCCATTGGCCTGATCCAGTAGCGTTCAACTTAGGTCCTTAAGGTTGGTGGCCCATTTAGAGGGGGTTTCAATCAGGGAGGGACCAAGGACCGAGAAGGAGTAGCAGGAAATGAAGAGTAGGTTAAGGCTTGCTACAGAGATTTAGGACATGGTGTGGGAAGAAGGAAACAGATGCCTTTCTGGATCTAGCTACCCCAGCGGTGAATCAAGGAGACAAAGTGTGAACTGAAGGAAGAGGGGAGAGGTTACTTGTATGCTGGATGGTAGAGTGAGTAACAGGGAAGCAATGCTGTTTAAACAGATTTCAGATTTCTAGCTGTGATTGCAGGGTTTGGAGAAGATCAGTGGCATAGCGTGGTTTGCCAGTGCCCAGGGCTGGGTGAAAACAAAGACCCAGAAGATTACATCCACAGAGAAAAGAAGAAAAGAGTCATTCTATTGTTTGAAGAGGTCACTTCCTGCCTGGTTCACATGGAGAAGCTGTTTTAAACCGAGTCCGGAGATTGAGGAGCACACCTGTATTGAGGCAGCACCGTGTGTTGACATTTCGCATCCCCTAACCATCTTGTGCCTGGGGCAACTGCCCCTGTGCTCCCCCCTACACTATGCGACTGGACCAGATGGCCCTTTGAATCCACCCCAACTTTACAATAAGATAATTCTATCATTCTAAGGCCACTGGGCCCATCACCTCCTGGCAAATAGAAGGGGAAGAAATGGAGGCAGTGAGAGATTTTACTTTCTTGGGTTCCATGATCACTGCAGATGGTGACAGCAGCCACGAAATTAAAAGACGCCTGCTTCTTGAGAGAAAAGCAATGACAAACCTAGACAGCATCTTAAAAAGTAGAGACATCACCTTGCCAACAAAGGTCCGTATACTTAAAGCCATGGTTTTCCCAGTAGTGATGTATGGAAGTGAGAGCTGGACCATAAAGAAGGCTGATCGCCGAAGAATTGATGCTTTTGAATTATGGTGCTGGAGGAGACTCCTGAGAGTCCCATGGACTGCAAGAAGATCAAACCTATCCATTCTTAAGGAAATCAGCCCTGAGTGCTCACTGGAAGGACAGATCGTGAAGCTGAGGCTCCAATCCTTTGGCCACCTCATGAGAAGAGAAGACTCCCTGGAAAAGACCCTGATGTTGGGAAAGATGGAGGGCACAAGGAGAAGGGGACGACAGAGGACGAGATGGTTGGACAGTGTTCTCGAAGCTACCAGCATGAGTTTGACCAAACTGCGGGAGGCAGTGGAAGACAGGAGTGCCTGGCGTGCTCTGGTCCATGGGGTCACGAAGAGTCAGACACGACTAAACGACTAAACAACAACAACGGCTCCGAGGGTGAGAATTGTTCTCCTGGGAGGGGGGAGGTAAAGACAGCAAACTTGCAAGGAGAGGAGACAGGAAGATTAAAGCAATGAGGAGAGAAATTAGAAAAAAAGGAGGAGCAAAAAACTGCTCCAGCTAAGGAATAGACACCAAGGCAAACAAGAGGGAAGGGGGTGTTGAAACGAAGCCGCTGAGCAGCTGATCGGCAAGCGATCGGGAGGGAGATTAAGGGATGCTAGAGAAAAGGAGACTGCCTGGGAGGGGGGAGGTAAAAGCACATGGATCCTCAGGATTTTTGCACTGGGTCACCCCAAATTCTCCATCAGATCACATAGCATGTCCATGGCTACAGCCAGCACAAAAAAAAGCATCCACTGTTTCGTGTGGCCGCAATGGCGCAAAAACGTAGTTACAAAGCACAGAGCCACATGGATCCTCAGGCTTTTTGCATTGGGCTACCCCAAACTCACTGTCAAATCACATATTATGTCTGTGGCCACAGCATGAACCACAAAAATCATACTTTCGTTCAGAATATTTTTTTTTCTTGTTTTCCTCCGCTAAAAACTAGGTGCGTCTTATGGTCAGGTGCATCTTATGGAGCGAAAAATACGGTACACGTCAGCTCTGTTATTATAAGGGCTTGGGATCGGCCATCAAAGCTCAACAGACAAGAGTTCTCTCTCAGCTACACATCTTTCCCCCAGGTGCACTGGAACAGCGACCTGCATTCTTGAGTGTCCTAAGAGCAAATATTAATAAAAGAGCACACTTCTTTACACATTAAAGTTACCGGATAAGTGATTGGCAATCATGTTGGGATCACTCGTGTTAGCAATTTCGAGATTGGCTGTGGTTGCAGAGCTGCCCTTGAAGAGAGGGGAAAGGGTGATTGGTTTCAATTCCCCAACGGCAAAGGGGTGGGGGGAGAGAATAATTTGACTGTGACATTTTCCCACCGCTCTCCGTTTTGCTGGGGAAGCATTAATATGGCAGCCCCCCCCCCAATAATCACAGCAGGCTTGAGATGTTATTGTCGCAGGATCCAAAGCAAGACGGCGATATTCAAGGGAGGCTAATTAAATTATTTCAAAAAAACCTTGCCAGAACATTATGCTTTTGTGCAAGAGAGAGAGAGAAGAAAAGAAATCAGCATGGCGCCCTCTTCTCAGTGTTTCAGGAGGACAGAAGGTAGCCATGGGATGCGTGGAGAGGAGGGAGGGAAGCAGTCTAGTTACGGGATCTAATGAACTCTGCAAACTTCCTGTGGCTTATTCTAAGCGCCACGAGTTATGGCACTCTGCATTATTAACATCCCAGATGCGCAAACCAGGTGAAATTTGACACCTTGTAAAGAAGAGGAAAATTCATTGGCCTTCTCTGGGTACTCTACTCTGGGGGAGGTAGGCAGGTAAAGGGAAATGACATTTGCAGCGACAATTAATTAGCAACAGGCAATGTGAAAAGTGTGGCATCTGTTATCCCCTTTCAATGAACTGAGCTCCACCTTATACTCAGACTCCACCTTGAAGATGGGTTTGTGGACGGAGGTACCTCATTGTAAACCACATTTCACTGTGATCTATGAATGCTAATACTACTACTACTACTACTAATAATTTATTTATACCCCGCCCATCTGGCTGGGCCTCCCCAGCCACTATGGGCGGCTCCCAACAGAATATCAAAAACACAATACAGCATCAAACATTAAAAACTTCCCTGGACAGGGCTGCCTTCGGATGCCTTTTAAAAATCACCTAGCTGTTTATCTGTTTGACATCTGGTGGGAGGGCGTTCCACAGGGCGGGCGCCACTAACGAGAAGGCCCTCTGCCTGGTTCCCTGTAACCTCATTTCTCACAGGGAGGGAACCGTCAGAAGGCCCTCGGCGCTGGACCTCAGTGTCCGGGCAGAATGATGGGGGTGGAGACGCTCCTTCAGGTATACTGGACCGAGGCCGTTTAGGGCTTTAATGGTCAGCACCAACATTTTGAATTGTGCTCGGAAACATACTGGGAGCCAATGTAGGTCTTTCAGGACCGGTGTTATACGGTCTCAGTATAAAGCGATATATTGCATTGCAACTTACTGAATTGCAATTAGCAGTTTTTCCCCTTCCGTTTTTTCAAATGAGCACAGGACTTGAGCTGGTTTTCCAACCATGGAAGGCAGAACTGTGTCCTCCGCATGTGTCTCAAATGCCATTCCAGTGTCTCAGTGTTGAAGAGAGAGATCAAATTGCAGACACATGCCATGTTAAATAATCAAGTGAAGCTAGAGGTCTCACTTCAGTTAGCTAACTAACAACAATTAATCTAGAGACATGCAGATTGGAAGGGTCCACAAAGAATTCCCAGCCTCTCCTGTCCCAACCCAACTCAAATCCCTGAATTCTATCTATTTGGGATTGAATAATGTCCCATTACAGGTGTAAATTAACACAGCAAATCTAGGATGAAGGTATTATCACTGATGACTGCTGCTGCTGCAAATGGTCATGGTGCTTATTTAGCATGTATTTAAGCTTTAATTGAACTGCCACAAGCCCTGATATTTAAATTCCATGACTCCACTGTTTACAATTCTCCCTCCCCCTCTTGTGTGTGTGTACACACACACAAACACAGTGGAAAGTCTGGAGTTGTGTTGCTGACTTGACGGCTGCCTGCCTGCATCACGTAGATTAGCTCACATGATGTCTTTGCACAGTTCTGATCCTGCTGTCACAGTCCCTCGCCCTGCTCCATTGCAGGATACGGCAGCGATGCAATTGGAGGCAAGAAGCTTGTTTTTGTTAAGTTGTGGGTGAACATATCAGACGACACAGCGATTCTTCAAACAGCTCTTGTTTATTCACAGGCCAGAACAGAACAGAACTGAAGGGTTCAGCCAGCCTGCTTATATAGAACTCCACGAGAACACAACAGTAACCATTTTCTGTAACTATCCAATCACTGAACGTCACTTTTAATCCCTTATTTGCATATGTGGACCTGAGTGAAAACTATCTACAGTATCCCCCTGCTGGCCCAGGGTGAGAACTTCAGTACATAACAGTTTTCCCCTGCTCCGGAGGGTAGGACTCGAACCAATGGCTTCAAGTTACAAGAAAGGAGATTCTGACTAAACATCAGGAAACTACAGTAGTACCTCGGGTTACATACGCTTCAGGTTACATGCACTTCAGGTTACAGACTCCGTTAACCCAGAAATAGTACCTCTGGTTAAGAACTTTGCTTCAGGATGAGAACAGAAATTGTGCTCCGGTGGCACGGCAGCAGCGGGAGGCCCCATTAGCTAAAGTGGTGCTTCAGGTTAAGAGCAGTTTCAGGTTAAGAACGTACCTCCGGAACGAATTAAGTACTTAACCCGAGGTACCACTGTATAAGGAAATTCTGCCCTTGGTATGTCCAGTTTCCACCTGTCCATTTTGATTCTCTAGCCCCATATCTGCACAAACTTATTATCCCAAAATACAGATGTGCTTTTACACTTGCAAGACTGGATGTTTTGCCATCTGCGGTACTTGAGGGTCATTTCCAAAAGATCCCGCCTGAGAAACGTCTTTGCCCCTGTGGAGATGGTTGCACCGAAACATCGGCACACGTCCTCCTGTCCTGTACTCTCTACAAAGACCTGAGGAACAAGATCATCCCCCCACTCGTACTAACCACCCCAGGGTGCTCAACCACTGCCACAATGTCCTTTCCTCTATCAGATCAAAATGAGCAGATAACAGCAAAGGTTGCTGGGTTCATAGCAGGGGCAATCAGAATAAGGGCCACTAACAGACTGCTGATTCAGGACTTTAAATTGTGCTTTTATATCAAATTTCCTTTTCTGTGTATCTCAGGAAAAAGCTTTCTGGCGTTTTCCACACATTTGACAGTGGAATGGTCTCCCTCATGAGGTCGTGGACTCTCCTCCCTTGGAGACTTTTAAACAGAGGTTGGGTGGCCATCTGTCATGGACGCTTTAGCTGAGATTCCTGTATTGCAGGAGGGTTGGACTAGATGACCTGTAAGGTTCCTTCCAACTCTACGATTCTTCCAATGAAGAGGGTGGCCATCCAACTGTGGCGTATGCTTGTCCCCCCATACCCCCTTCTCTCACCAACAATTAATTGCCAAGGTAGAGCCATTTGTGCTGTGAAGCGTCGGGACCCACAACCCGAGGCAGAATTTCTGTCCACAGCAAGGCACTTTAAGCCTAGTGCAGCAAAACACTGCTACCAGGAAATGTAAGGCAGGCACAGACCTCTTAAGCACATTGCATTACCTAAATAGCCTTTCCAGGCTTGGATGAATGATGGTAAGGAAGATTAGCGGAAACCGTAAGCGGAGCTTTCCCACTGCTCACAACAACAGGCCCTCCCCACTGTCGGTTGCGCATGGTGGAAGTGGGAACGCAGTGTGGATGCTTCCCGCTGTGTGAGCATCTTGCCCAGGTCTATGGGTTAGGTTCACATTTTCAGGTGACCCTTCCTAAGTCACACTTCCACCAGGCTCCAGACCACACAGGTGATCCAACCAATGACAGGCCAGAATGCTCGGTTAATGGCCAATGCCAGCAGTCCTTGTTCAGGTATTCCCCCAGGCAGCGGGCCAAACCGGCCAGTGAAGACACTTGGGCCCGCTCCCAGGGGTAGTTAAATTGCAGCCTGCCCAGCAGTCTTTCCTGTCTTTTTTTCACCAAATCTAGTGTGTTTGCTTTTACTGGTGCTCTGACCTCGCTATGGACCAAGTCGGCCGCCATATTCGGGGCTGGGCAGGGATTTTTCCATTTGGCAAACTGGCACCGGCTATCTGGATTTCGCCTACCTTGTATAATAATAATAATAATAATAATAATAATAATAATAATAATAATAATAATAATAATTGTTAAGTTGTGGGTGAACATATCAGACAACACAGTGATTCTTCAAACAACTCTTGTGTATTCAGAGGCCAGAACAGAACTGAGCTGAAGGGCTCAGTCAGCCTGCTTATATAGAGCTCCAGTACAACTTTCTAAAACTATCCAATCACTGAACGTCACTTTTGATCCTTCATTTGCATAACTATCGACAGTATCCCCCTGCTGGCCCAGGGTGAGAACTTCAGTAAATAATAATAATAATAATAATAATAATAATAATAATAATAATAATTTATTTATACCCCACCCATCTGGCTGGGTTTCCCTTTGACATCTGGTGGGAGGACGTTCCACAGGGTGGGTGCCACTACCGAGAAGGCTCTCTGCCTGGTTCCCTGTAACTTGGCTTCTCGCAATGAGGGAATCGCCAGAAGGCCCTCAGCACTGGACCTCAGTGTCCGGGCAGAACAATGGGGGTGGAGACGCTCCTTCAGGTTTACTGGACCGAGGCCGTCACAACTTTGTAAGGTGGTTAGGCATTGGTTAAGCCTAGATCTTTGGTGGAGGGGAGGTTATAGCCTTTGCCCGCCCCTCTGTGGGTAAGGATGTCCTGTTAACAGGATCTGGGAGGAGTGGTTTCTGTCCGATGCCCAGGTGAGGGCTAGGGCCATACCACTTTTTCAATGGGGACCCCGCTGGGGTACCCCTAATTTGATGTAAGTCATAGGGCATTCCCCATGGTTGTCGATTACGCTTAGATGCACTCCCAGCAGACACCACACTATTCTCTACCGTAACCAATAAAGTTGGGGCCATATTCAAGCCAGAACCCAATAGGATTCGTTCTGTGTGGTTATTCATTTCCCCTAGGGAACTGGAGGGAGGGGGGTCACGAGGTCTTGACACGCAACAAGATGTGAACTGGAACACAACTATGCTTTGAGATTTGCCCTTCTCTGAATTGTGCGACGTGTACAGAAATGTATCTATTCGGCTGAAGTGTGCACCACAATGCACGCATTAGCAACAAGAACTTATAAACATGCATTGCCTTGGTGGAAATTGCTTGCCATAGTGTGTCTCTTCGTCAAAATGGCAAGTTCATGTGTATCAGTGACAATAAGTTTATTATTTATACCCCACTCATCTGGCTGGGTTGTGTTTCTCTTGAGAAATTGGCACTAAAATGCCGATGAGTTTTCATGAGGACGTACAAAAATAATAATCGCAAACTGATGTGGATATGAGGTGAACTGGACTTAAGACGGGGGGGATGAAAAATGGAGGAAAGCTGAAACTGACAGATTCATCCATCTTTAGAAATATCTTCTGGCCACCTGAGGCTGCTGAGCAGGTTTCTTCAGCAAGATCTAGAAACATGCGGTCCGTCTGCAAGCAATTAAAGATGGTTGCCTCTTCCTTTGACACCCCATAGTCATCTTTCCATGACAATGTGGCTGCTCAGTCTTCCTCATTGGATGCACTGTGTATTAAACCTCAATTAAACCAACCAAACCAAACCAAATAGAGAAAGCCAGTTCTTCTGGGACTAAGGCCTTGCCAGACAACGATATTTTTCCTCCTCTGTGTGACATGCAAAGAAAAAGTATTTCAGATTTCAAAGCCTGCGTTGTGTGCCCCCCTCCCCCCGCCCTGTTTTTCTCTCCGAATTTTCAGGGCTTTGGGGACTTGTTAGGGAGAAGATCAAACATAGCCTCTGTGTAAATGCATAATACATACATTTACCTCACAGGGGTATTGAGGATTAATTAGTTCCTGATTGGAAACCACTTTGAAGATGAAAAAGCGCTATATGCACTCTAAATATTATAAATATTTTTGTTGTCTGTGGCAGCTGGCTTTTTAGTTTTATTTTTAAAATGTGCTTCCTTTAACTTATCGGCAAATGTTGTTGATTTCGGCTCTGTTTTGAGGGTGGAAAATAGGTAACCAGCGTTTATGGCTGCTGCTTAAAAGTTTGTTGTGAGGTGGTGGTTTTTAGGTTCCCTTTTTTAGGGGGGGGGTGCTTGTGCCAGTATTGACCCTGACCTTCCTAGCAGCTTGGGAATCGAAAGAAGGAGGGACGCATGAATATGTGAAGAAATTTGGGGTTGCTAAGATACAAGTTGGCTTTTGAGAAAGTGGATAGGGGGTGGTTGATCTCCCTCCCTCCCTCTTAACATTAGAACTTGGGGCTATCCAATGATGCAGAGCTATAATTTCCAGGGTGATATAGCAGTCAATTCCTCTTCTCAGAAAAATCTGTGAATTGTATCTCTATGAGGTGAATAAGGGTCTCCCAGCAATTCTAAGCACCCTCGACAAACTACAGCTCCCACAATTCTTTGGGGAAGCCATGATTGTTTAAAGTGGTATCATACTGGGGCTCAAGTAAACTTCATCTTCTGGATGGCAACCCTTCAGGAATTCGAAGACCACCATTGTGTCTCCATGCTGACCTCTTCTTCAAGCTAAACACACGCAGTCCTTTCAATTGTTCCCCATAGTCTGTGTACATGCCAAACAGTTAAAACGCATGACGTTCCTCATAAAAAGCATGAAGACTGTAGTTTACTCCCCCAGAGAGTTACAATTTGTAGTATCTGTGATAAACTTCTTCTTCTTCTTTGGCGATCACTCGTAGCCGAGTAAGATTGTCTTCCATAAACACGGTCTTAACAATGAGTCCGTAAGTGACTGTGGAGGCCAATTCTGGATCCACACGTCCTTCCACAGTGGGGACATTGGTTTCTGGGCAGGAGTTGATCGCGGTGTGGATTTGCCAAGCATGCCTTCCTCTTAGCACGTTTCTGTCGGAATTCAAGCGAGCAGAGCACAGCTTAGTCCAAAGGAATTTGGCCACCCTCCAGGTGCCCGGCTTGAATCCTTATGACCTCCTGTCTGTGACTCCCGGCAAGATCAAAGGAGGTCTCCAATCGGCGATTCTCCTCAACGTGAAGAAGAACACACCACTCCTCCCCCTGGGAGGGGGAAAGAGACAGACAGAAATATATCTACATGTCTTTATTTCTGTCTTTCAGCAGTACAGAGAAACACGTCTGTACACTCTGATTCCAACTGCAGAGAGAGAATAAACTCCACCCATGTACTTCCAGTACAGGGTCATGTGTCACTCTGAGCTAACATCCGGCGCTCAGAGCAATGAATAGACTGTCCCTGGTTCCCACGGTACAATCCAATAACATCCACATCCTGTTTACCATTCCAGCCACCTGGTGCTTGCTTCTGCATTGCTCCTTTTTCGTAACATCCTCCCCCAAAAGAATCAATGCGTGTTGCAGCAAGCAAAGCATGATCCAGAGAAGAAAACAAACAGTTGTTATACACATAACACTCCCCTGTTGTTTCAGTTCCACCCTTGGAACTCCCCGCCACTGGTTTCCCCAGTGTACCTCTCTGGTTGTCTGGTTTCCAAGGAATGAGTGCATCTGCATTACCTTGGCTAGCAACTCTCTGTTGTGTCTTTGTCTCTGACTTAGACACAGCTCCAACCTGTCCTCGGTTGTTTACAACAGCAACACATGCAACAGCTAAGTTAGCAAACTCTTTTGAGTACCTCTTGGGTGGTTGACCCTTTGTAACTCTCTCAGACCTACGTATGAGGTGCTGATCCTCTCTGCTCACTGGTCCAGTCTCAGGACTCTTTGGAGAACTAGTTCCAATGGTAAACAGTGGTTCATCCTTCAGTTGTGAAGGCCTATCTATTGTGTGAGACTTCCTCTCAATGACTGTGACAACTGAGCTCTCCGAGCTATCAGTGTCATCACTTTCATTACAGCTGTAATCAGTAAAATCATCATCATCTGAATCATCCTCAGTGGGAAATGTGTGTACTATCACTCTCTCCTATTCAGGAGCACTCTCTAGAAATTTTGTGAGAATCACCTGACCAGATTCAGACAAAATTACTCTGTAGAGACCCTTTTCATACCCCACAAAAATGCCTCTGGCATTCTTTACTCCACCTGGAGCTTCTGTTCTCACATGAGACCCAAAAACCTTGAAACGGGCAACGGAAGGTTTTCTGTGGAACAGTTTCTCAAAAGGAGAACTTCCCAACTCTTTTGAAACCTTTCTCATTTTCGTATAACAGAACGACATTAGAGACTCGGCCCAGTACTCATGTGGCAGATGTGAACTTAGCAATTGCGCTTCCATCCCCTTTTGCAATTCTTTGTTCACCCGTACACAGACACCCCTGTTCCACGCTTCCGCTGAAACAGCAATCTTGTGTCTGATCCCCTTCTTCTGCAGGAACCTTTGGAAATCCTGTAAAAGAAAAATCTGCTTCTCATCTGTGAATAGACAATCAATGTTAGCATCATGCATACTCTTAACTTTGTCACAAAACTCCTGAAACCTCTCCAAGGCTTCCTGTGACTTTCTCAACACATAAACCCAGACATAGTTAGAGAAATGATCCACACACACAAGATAATATCTTGCATTGCCTCTAGATGGTTCTAGAGGACCAATCACATCAGCATACACCCGCTGAAATGCTCTGTTGACTCCGGTCACCTTCTTGCTCACACCTGCAAGAGAAACTAGGGTAGACACAGATGAATTACATTCCATGTAATCACTTTGTGCAAAAGTCAACAAATATAGTCCATCCTTCTCTCTGGCCGAAAGAAATAACTCTCCATCTTTGTAGATCTTGCAGCTCTCAGCATCGTAGGACAATCTCAGTCCTCTTTGCAATCTGCGAAACACTCAGCAGATTGAACTTCAATTCAGGAACCAAGTAAACATTGTTTATTGTCAAGTCCAGACTCTTAAGATAGACAGTCCCCACGCCGGCCGCTTCCAGCTCCTGACCGTTGGCCTGTTTCACAGCGAAGCTTTGCTTCTTAAACGATGAAAAGAGTTCTTTGTGTGGAGACATATGAACTGTCGCACCCGTGTCAATAACAAACGAGTTCCCAACGTCTGGCGTGGTTCCTGTCGCCATCAAAGCTTTTCCAGGTTTCACCGAAGTCTTGGTGTGACCTTTGCCTGACGCCTCAGGCTTTGCTGAGCGGCCCTTCGCTCCTTTAGGCTGACGTGGCTTCTTGCAGTTCCGCTGAAGATGCCCAGCCTCTCCACAATTGTAACATCGGACAGCGTTCAAAGCTAGAGCTTTTTCTCCAGTAGCTTCATCTGCGGGGGAATTAGAACTCCGTTCCTCCCTCCCCCTGTCCTTTTCTTCCAGTGCAGCAAGTCTGTCATGTTCATTCAATACGACGGCAGTCACCCTTTCCGCGGTCAAATCCTGAGCCGGGAGGGAACCAAGCTGACTGGCAACCGTTTTGTAAGTCCGATTTAGGCTGTTGATCATCATGAAGCAAAACACTTCCTCCTGCAGATGGAAATTGCGTTCCACCATCTGCTGGCGCAGATATTTCATCTCCGTCAGGTGCGCTTGAACATCTCCATCAGGCGCAAGCCTCAGATTGGTCAGCTTCTCAAAATACAGCAACGCTGAAGAACCAGCATTCCTCTGATGTGTTCTTCGCAGCATTTCCCAAATTTCCCGTGCATATTCCAAACCCTGAATATGCACCAATTGGTCATCTGACACACACAGAATTATAGCCGTTCTGGCTTTCAGATTCTGTGACTCCCAACCTCGGGTTGGTGCTGCTGGGATGGGGTTCTCAATCACGTCAAAGACCCTCTGATTCTGCAGCAGGGCCTTCATCTTTATAGACCAAGATGAATAATTGTCATTAGTGAGGGGAGGGGGATAGGGCAAACCTCCCGCCTTCTTGGAATCCATGCTGAATCCAAGGGTCAGTTTTCTCAAGCCAGCTTTCACTTTCACGCCAGTATACTCCAAAAGTCTCTGTTTACTGCTTCACTGGCTGGCAAATCTTTGGGCTGTTTTTTCAAAACCCTTGCACAGCTGCGCAGATACACTTTCGATTTCCCAGGCTCTTTTTAGCCATTCTTTAACTTTCTAAGTACTTGCGGTAGTTGCCTAGCAACCTGCTCAGGACGGGATTCCTTATCTCACCACAGGAATTCCTGGTATGCAAGCTTGCCCTCAGAGCTTGTTTTTTTTTTTCAAACGCAGCTCTTTCTTGTGAACCAGAAAATAAGCCTTTCTGCGTTCATTCTTTCTAGCCCGAAATGCAGCATACCTTTTGAGCATACACTCCTCTCGGTGTCCAGCTGTCTGTTCTGTTCAGCTTCTGGCTGCAGGCAGACGCTTTTCTTTATCTCCTTAGGTGCAGAGGATGGCAACGATTCATCGACCTCTCACCTCTCATGCAGATTCTCATAGATCAGATAACCATCGATGTGCTACCAGATGTCGGAATTCAAGCGAGCAGAGCACAGCTTAGTCCAAAGGAATTTGGCCACCCTCCAGGTGCCTGGCTTGAATCCTTATGACCTCCTGTCTGCGACTCCCGGCAAGATCAAAGGAGGTCTCCAATCGGCGATTCTCCTCAACGTGAAGAAGAACACACCACTCCTCCCCCTGGGAGGGGGAAAGAGACAGACAGAAATATATCTACATGTCTTTATTTCTGTCTTTCAGTAGTACAGAGAAACACGTCTGTACACTCTGATTCCAACTGCAGAGAGAGAATAAACTCCACCCATGTACTTCCAGTACAGGGTCATGTGTCACTCTGAGCTAACATCCGGCGCTCAGAGCAATGAATAGACTGTCCCTGGTTCCCACGGTACAATCCAATAACATCCACATCCTGTTTACCATTCCAGCCACCTGGTGCTTGCTTCTGCATTGCTCCTTTTTCGTAACAGTTTCTCCCTTGCGTCCTGAGTTGGAGTGTCTTCAAAGTCCATGACACTTTTGGTAAAGGCTGTTCTCCAACTGGAGCGCTCGCAGGCCAGTGTTTCCCAGTTGTCAGTGTTTGTACTACTTTTTTAAGATTTGCCTTGAGACAGTCTTTAAACCCCTTTTGTTAACCACCAGCGTTACGCTTTCCCTGTTTAGGGAAGTTTTTAATGTGTGACTACAGTTCCATGGATTCATTGGGGAAAGGTCATGTTAACACTGGAGTGAGTCCTTTTTGGTTGACGTACGCCTTCCCATAATTTTATATAGTAAGATATACATTAATATTCTATGCTGTGTCTTTCCCTCACTCCCTTAGTGATGGAATTTGTTGCTCTCCCCCTCCCCACAGTATTCAACCACTGAAATCTGAGTGGCAGCCAACATATTCCCTTCCAGGTTTCTGTACTTATTAGGGAGTATTTCAGCCAATCTTCATATACTAATAAGACTACGGAGTCCATAGGTAATTTATGCCCTCTAATCCTAACAGCCTTCTTCTCACATTCCCATCATATGCCGTTAAAAGTTTTGAAAAGCAGAGGCAAAACTTACAAGATCTACTCTGGGTGTATTCAATATTAAATTGCAAAGAAAAAACAGTGTATTTTTCAAGAACGTCCAGTGCGGTTTTGATATGAGAACCAGAGAGACCCAGGAATGATCACACGCAGTCTGCAAGACGGGTGGGGAGGAACTGCCTCTTGCCCAACTCAATGGTGCATACCTATAAATCTGCATACACATTTTTTAAAAATGCAAATTGGGGTCATCCTTGTTTGGTATCATGTAAGTGGCCACTCTGAGAGTGGTGTGGGGAATCTTTGGTCTTCCAGATGCTGCTTACCTAAAATTCTCTTCATCCCAGTTAACTCTACTGGTTCAGATTTTCATGCCCTCCAACATTCTCCAAAGAAAATAGGGAGAGCCTATTTAATATTTAATAATAATAATAATAATAATAATAATAATAATAATAATAATAATTTATTATTTACACACCGCCCATCTGGCTGGGTTTCCCCAGCCACTCTGAGTGGCTCCCAACAGAATATTAAAAACACAATAAAACATCAAACATCAAAAACTTCCCTAAACAGGGTTGCCTTCAGATGTCTTCTAAAAGGCAGATAGTTGTTTATTTCCCTGACATCTGGTGGGAGGGCATTCCACAGGGCAGGTGCCACTACCAAGAAGGTCCTCTGCCTGCTTCCCTGTAACATCACTTCTCACAGTGAGGGAATTCTACCCACTTGACCAAGTTGCCCCCACCACTCTGAGCAGCTTCCAACACATATAAAAACATTAAACAGTAAAGACTTCTCTATACAGGGCTGCCTTCAGATGTCTTCTAAAGGTTGTATGGTTTCTTATCTCCTCGGCTCGGGGGTCACATAGCTCCACACCGGCCAACATTTCTCCGATGAAAATAGGGATGCCCTAAGGGAAAGCGGGATGTTCTGGGATCAAATCAGAAACTGAGACTGCTTCTGTAAATCTGGGACTGTTCCTAGAACCCCAGGGCACTTGGAGAGTCTGTTTTTTTTAAAATGATATTTATTAAGATTTTTCCATTATCCAAAAAAGTCAAAGAAAAACACAAAAACACAAATAAAAAAACAAAGCAAAAAAAGATTTAAAAACACATAAAATTCAAAGACCTCACTTTCAATAACATACTTTCTTGACTTCCCCCCACCTCCCCCTCTTGTATTCCAGTTCAAATTGTTGGCTCAACAAGTTCTTGTCCCCAATTTTTAACCTTTTTACATTTCAGTCATTTTTAGAAAAACCAATTTTATTGATTTTCGCACAAAAAGAAAAAGAAAACATTACAAAACACACAACAGAAAAAAGAGATCCCTAATTTTCATTACATTGTTAACTGACTTCCTCAAATCCCCTCTAACTGAATTTCATTATATCACCTGTTTAACAGTTCTCTAAATTCATATTTCTAATAATATTAACTCCTTTCATTTACTAACCTCTTCTCTTTTGTTAATATTCTAATCCTTAATATTTACTACCATGTATTCTTCTTCTACCCCTAAGCCTATTTATTACTTCCAATAATTTTCTATTTATCTTATATTACAATATTTAGCTAGATATTCTTTAAATTTATTCCAATCCTCTTGTGTCTCCTCTTCTTTCTGGTCACAGATTCTTCCCGTCAGGTCGGCCAGCTCCAAAAAGTCCAACATCTTCATCTGCCATTCTTCTATTGTTGGTATTTCTTGCGATTTCCAATTTTTAGCTAATAGAAGTCTTGCCGCTGTAAAGGTAAAGGTAAAGGGACCCCTGACCATTAGGTCCAGTCATGACCGACTCTGGGGTTGCGGCGCTCATCTCACTTTACTGGCCAAGGGAGCCGGCGTACAGCTTCTGGGTCATGTGGCCAGCATGACTAAGCTGCTTCTGGCGAACCGGAGCAGCGCATGGAAATGCCGTTTACCTTCCCGCCGGAGCGGTACCTATTTCTCTACTTGCACTTTGACATGCTTTTGAACTGCTAGGTTGGCAGGAGCAGGGACTGAGCAATGGGAGCTCACCCCGTCGCGGGGATTCGAACCGCCGACCTTCTGATCGGCAAGTCCTAGGCTCTGTGGTTTAACCCACAGTGCCACCCAAAAACATTCTAACATCTTTTTTGGGTGTGCACATGACCTTTCTGTCTCCCAGGGGCAGCAGAGGGAGAAAGTGAGCAAGGACTGCCCACAGGGTGGCAGTGGCACTTGCCCACAGGCCAAAAAACAAACAAAAACAAACCACGGTTGTCCTTTAGAGGTGGCACCCTGGCCACCTCTAAAGTCAACAACTCCGTGATTGCAAACTCTTCATTTTAGGTTTTTATGAAACTGTAGTAATGCGGACGTTTCCCAGCTTCTGGGTTGCTTACTGTTTGTTTGTTCTAACCATTCTATCCATTAAACAGACCGCAGGGTGAGGTGCTACATAATGGACCGGGGTGTGAGGCCTCTTCTCCGATAAGCCGTTCCCTGAAAAGTCAATCGAAAAACAATTTAGTGCACTTAAAGGCTTTTTACTGCTTTGCTGGGGGGGAGAGAGGTGGTGGTGGGGAGAGGGGAATCTCATAGAATCTGCTTGTGTCTCAACCATCTGTGCCGATAGTGGAATTGCTTCTAAGGTAGAGGCCCGACTGAAAAGCTCGCCTCCCTGTTTATTCATTTCTAATAATAACACCCCGCTTGCTTTTCATCGGGAGGCAGGTAATTTGAAAAATGCAATTACACCTGTTTCCCCAGCTCTCTCCAGCTGCTTTTTATATTGGGAAATCTTAACTGGGGCTGTGTTCAATTGGGCTCACTCATTGAATCTGTGGCAAAGACACTGAACAGCTGTGAATAATTTTATATGATTTGATGAGGGAGGGAGGGGCTGGAGCCTGTGTCAGACACGCAATGGGGAAGGTGGTGGACTGAATCCAGAAATTCACAAAGTTTGCAATGAAGGAGAGCATCTTGCTACACTCCTTACCTAGGAGAAAGACCCATTGAATTCAGTGGGACTTTATTTTGACCAGATGCACTGTGCGTTTAAAGCAGCACCACACCTCTTTAAAGAGTCACAGCTTCCTCCAAGAATAATGGGAAATGTGGTTTGTTTAGGGCAGGCACCCCCAACCTTCGGCCCTCCAGATGTTTTGGACTACAATTCCCATCCTCCCTGACCACTGGTCCTGTTAGCCAGGGATCATGGGAGTTGTAGGCCAAAACATCTGGAGGGCCGCAGGTTAGGGATGCCTGGTTTAGGGTGCTGAGAGTTGTTAAGGGACCCCTAATCCCCCCACAGGGGATTAAACCACAGGGGGGTTAAAGCACAGAGCTTAGGACTTGCTGATCAGAAAGTCGGTGGTTCGAATCCCCACAATGGGGTGAGCTCCCGTTGCTTGGTCCCTGCTCCTGCCAACCTAGCAGTTCGAAAGCACATCAAAGTGCAAGTACATAAATAGGTATCGCTCCGTCGGGAAGGTAAACGGCGTTTCCGTGCGCTGCTCTGGTTCGCCAGAAGCAGCTTAGTCATGCTGGCCACATGACCCGGAAGCTGTACGCCGGCTCCCTTGGCCAATAAAGTGAGATGAATGCCGCAACCCCAGAGTCGGCCATAACTGGACCTAGTGGTCAGGGGTCCCTTTACCTTTACCTTTTAATCCCGCCACAGATCTACAATCTGTAAAGTGGCTTAACAGTCAACTGCCCCCCCTTTCCAGGGAACTCTGGGAATTGTAGTTATGTGAGGGCAATGGGGCCTCCTAATGTCAGGAGCTGGAGTCAGGAGCAAGTCAGCAATGAAACACCCAGTGTTCGTTACATTAACTCTTTATTCAAAGAAACAAAAACAGCACAGGCCTAGTGATCACAGCGACTCTTCCCAGTGGGTCCTGCCCCAGTGAGGCAGCTGCGAGGACTGAAGGTCCCTGCTTCCCAATAATAATAATAATAATAATAATAATAATAATAATAGTAATTTATTTGTACCCCGCCCATCTGGCTGGGTTTCCCCAGCCACTCTGGGCGGCTTCCACAGAAACCAAAAATACAGTAAAATCACACATTAAAGACTTCCCTGAACAGGGCTGCCTTAAGATGTCTTCTGAATGTCAGATAGTTGTTTATCGTTTTGACATCTGATGGGAGGGCATTCCACAGGGCGGGTGCCACTACCGAGAAGGCCCTCTGCCTGGTTCCCTGTAGCTTTGCTTCTCGCAATGAGGGAACCGCCAGAAGGCCCTTGGCGCTGGACCTCAGCGTCCGGGCAGAACGATGGGGGTGGAGACGCTCCTTCAGGTATACTGGGCTCTCTAAGACTCTTCCCTCAGGTTCTTCTCTCTCTTTGCTGCTTCCTCTTCATTTCTCTGCATATTCTGGAAGAGTGGGAAGGGGAGCTGGTTGCAGCAGGAGGGGGAGATTCCTTGGATTCTTCAGCGGTCTGCCTCACCTCTGCCTCCTGACCTCCCTCCTCTCCAGCTTCTGATTCTGCCTCTGATTCTGGACTGCTCTCTGCCACAGCCACTTCCTGCTCACTAAGTCCTGTTGCCTCTTCAGTGTCAGGCTTCAGGGACTCGGCTCCCCCCTCCCTTTGGCTGTAGATAAGCAGAACAAAGTGAAAAGAGTCTCTTACCAGTTAGAGATTTTAATGATCACGGACTTCCGGGTTAGCGCCATCGGCTAATGGCGGATTCCCTCCGAGCTCCGGAGGGAATCGGCTCCACAGGATTAGGGTCTTACCGCTGTGGCGACGCGGGGACCCTTAAAAATCACAGGCGGTGAAGCCTGTGAACCTGGTGACTCGGCGGGCACCATTTGCGCCCCCCGACCTGCGAAGGAGCCTTTTTAAAGGCTTTGGAACGGGGGACGGGGTGAGCGGCGTGGTGCTGAGAGTCGACTGCTTCTCCTGCGGAGTGAAGCCGCGCTGCCATGGCCGGAGAGCGCTGACTTCTTCTTGTGATTTGGACTTTAAAATAACAACCCGTGAGTACTACGGAAATTGGATTTCTAAGGAAATCTTTCTTTTGTGAATTAGGCACGATCGGGGAAGGCGTAAACAGGAAGTCCGTCTCCCCGTCTTGTAAACAATCTAAAGCAAGGACCTGCTAACTAAGGTTGAGAGAATTCTTTCTTTTATTATTGGGTAAAAGACATTAATTTCACGATTTGGCACTAGAAGAAATTTTACTGGAGGATAAGAGCTAATTTTGGGAGCTGAAGTGCCACCCCCCCCCGGACCCGGGAGTGATCCGCGAGAGAGCCTGTTGAAAAGACATTGAAGAGTTTGACAGCTGTCAAATTAGCTGTCAAGACGGAAAAAGAGAACTTTGTTTCTGCTGCTTCTGCTGGCTATATTTGTTATAATTTGACTATACTTTGTTGAAAATAAGGAAGAACTGATACAAACTAATTTGACTTTCGGATTTGAACTGGAAGGAATACTAAGTAACCAAAATCCCTCTAGAGGGGATTTTGGGACATTACAAGAATGGCTGAAGGAGGGAAAATTCAGGTTGAATTGGACAGAGTGTTTCTTCTCTTGGGAAAGTTACAAGGCCAAATTGATGTTTTGGCTATAAATGTTGCAACTCTGGACTTAACAGTAAACAAATCCATTGAATTTGATAAGGAATTGACTCAGGAAGCCCATGCAGCTGGACAAGAAGAGAAACTTGAGAGTTCTGAGAGTGTGAAGAAAGAGATATATGTTGTTCCTGAGGAAAAGGAAGGAGGAGATGTAATGTTACAGAAAATAAAGGAGGGCCAGAGGCCTGACATGATGGTTACAAAGGAAAATAAGAACTTGATGGTGAAAATTAGGTCTGAATTGGAGACTGAAGAATGGAGAGATCTCCTTATGTGCAGATCGGAAGACCCAAGGATTACAAATTTGATTAAGGTGGAAGTTGGAGCTTTGGGGACATTTGGACTTGAAAGGAGTAAGAAACAAGATTCAGGCTCCACTTTTAAGTATGGAGGTCTGGCTGGAAGAAACATGGACCCTATTGGACTAGTGCTTCTCCGAGATTTGGTGCTTAATACCAAGGACTATCAAAAAAACCGGCAGAGAGGAACTGAGAGAGAATTAAGAGCCTCGGACGTGAGATCTCCAGGCTGATAGTAGATTGATTGATGGACGTTTGTTGGGGATTGAAACCGGGAAAGGGGGGGGTGGAGTTTAGGAATCCAAAGGGTGTATAATTATAATCTGTTTTGTTTTTACTTTTGTTATCTGTCTGAGAATTGAGGAAATCGTGGAAGGGAATTTAGGCCGACTTTAGAAAAAGGTTTTAAGAATAAGCACTGATGTATCACTATTGATGTTTATAAGGCAAAATTGGTTTTTTAAAATGAACTAAATATAAAAAGGTTAAAAATTAGGGATAAGAACTTGTTGAACCAACAATTTGAATTGGAATACAAGAGGGGGAGGTGTGGGAAGTCAGGGAAATATGTTATTGAAAATAAGGATTGTGAATTCTATGTGTTTTTAAACTTTTTTGTTTTTTCTTTTTTGATTTTTTAATGTATTACAATGGAAAATTTTAATAAATATCTTTTTTAAAAAAAGAGATTTTAATGATCACAAGAGAACAAGGAATCCATTCCTCGGAACGAAGGTGCTCCCAATTAAGGGTTCCACCCACTTCCAGCCTAGTCACCCACGTCACTACTACGTCTTGCAACCTGATCTTGAAGCTACTGTGCTTCCTGTGCTGCCACCTTATCTGCTCTCCTTGACCTTAGGCTGGGCGGATGGGCGCTTTCCAGCGAAAGCGAGTCTGTTAACTGTCTCTCTCCCAGTTCTTCTTCTCCTAGCTGTTCACCACCCAGTTCTTCCCAGCTTCTGCCTTCTGAACCATGCCCCTCTGCAAACCACTGTTCTAAAGCTATACTGCCCTCCTGATCCTGGGGAGATTCAGGATCCTGATCAGAAGCAGGGGGAGGCTCCCACCATTCCTCCTCAGTGCAGCCCTCCTCAGCACGGTCCCTGACATTCAGCTTCTGACACCTCCTCCTCCCCCCAGACTTCTCCTTCTGACCACTCATTGTCATCCCATCACCACTCCTTGGGCTCTTATCCTCCTTCCCTTGCTGGTTCCTTCGACCATTCCTCGGCATCCAACCAGACAAGGATGCATTCCTGCCAGGCACAAACACTCAAGGAGGATGTGAAGCAAGCCTGGTGGGGAATGTGTCCTGGGGAGATTTCCAAGGGCCAGACAGCAAGACCAGGAGGGCCATGTTGGGCTCTAGGCCTGAGGTTCTCTTCCCTAGTTTTACTGTCTGGTTGTGCAAGCCCATTAATACAAAATGATTGTGCCCTGTGGCTGAATTGCCAAAAACTCAAACTGTGTGTGTGTGTGAAGTATTATACAGTCATACCTTGGGTTACAGATGCTTCAGGTTGCGTTTTTTCGGGTTATGGACCCGCTGAAACCCGGAAGTACCGGGACGGGTTACTTCCGGGTTTTGGGGGTTGCGCATGTGCAGAAGCGCCAAATTGCAACGCGTGCATGCGCAGGTGTGCCGCTGCAGGTTGCGAATGCTGCGGGTTGTAAACATGCATCCCACACGGATCACGTTCGCAACCCGAGCATCCACTATACCTCATCTGATGAGTCTTAGGACATGTATATAGACTGAGGTAGTTCTTCTCTACCATGGTTTTTTTGTTTTGTTCCCAGACATCAGTTTGAGATTTTTAAAGATATACAGTGCTTTTTTTCTGGGGGGTATGCAGGGGTACGCATACCCCTAAACGTTTTGTGAATCTTTGTACTTTTGTCCATTTACTGTACTTATTTTTCCCCTATTTCAACTATAAATTGGTGATTTTCTTGAGTCAAAATGAGAGTACCCCTAAACATTTTTAAAGAAAAAAAAGCACTGAATACACACACACTGATTAATGAATTTCTGCCATGTACCGCTTTGGCATCAAAAACGATCAACTCTTCTCAAGAGATACGACTTGGGCAGATGAGTTTGACACAGATGATTTACAGAAGAAAGAAACTTTTAATTAAAAGCCTACAAAGGTCATTGAGTCTTAGCATCTGATAATGGCGAAATGATAAAACAGATGGCAGATGTCCCCGAGAAAAACAGGACCAGTGGTCTGGAAAAGAAATTGGGTTGGTGGCTGGGGGCGGGGGGAGTGTAGAAAGAGGAAATGGCTCACAACGTGAAACCGAACATAGTGGAAGAGTTGCAGTTTGGCCTCAATCAAAGTTGGAGGGGGAATTTTGCTTCCTTATTATATTTATATCTCACTCCCCACCCACCCAAAAAGAAGAGCTCAGGTTCTCTAAACTTTCCCAGTATTTCATCCTCACAACAAGGGACCTTAGGCTGAGAGATAGTGACTGGCCTAACATCACCCAGTGACCCCCCAAACTAGTAGATATATCAGAGCTCTGTCCACATGAATATGAACTTACAGTGGTACCTCGGGTTACATATGCTTCAGGTTACATGCGCTTCAGGTTACAGACTCCGCTAACCCAGAAATAGTGCTTCAGGTTAAGAACTTTGCTTCAGGATGAGAACAGAAATCATGCTCCGGCGGCGTGGCAGCAGCAGGAGGCCCCATTAGCTAAAGTGGTGCTTCAGGTTAAGAACAGTTTCATGTTATGAACGGACCTCTGGAACGAATTAAGTACTTAACCCGAGGTACCACTGTATATCCCTGATGTCTTACAGTGATACTTCTTTTAATTTCTAAAAAAAATAGTGCTATTTTTTTTTAAAAAAAATCTAAGGCCTGTATTCATTCTGCAATTTGAGCAATTTTCCAACTGCATTTTTCCTATGTTGCATGATTTGTTCTGGTTTTGCTGGTCATGGGGAACTTTTCCCATTGCCATGGTAATCAAATTCAGTGTCTCTCCTCACGTCTTGTATTTCACCACCACAAACTTTCAAGCATAGCTTTACCACTACAGAACTTCATACCTGAGTGGGGTGGGGTGGGATTTGAACCCTGGTCCTAGTCCTATACACTAACCATTACGCCACACTCACAGTGTTACAATTCTCAGCAGCATTTAACAAACTACAGTACCCAGAATGCTTTGAGGGAAAGAAGGAGCTTTAAAGGGTGTACAGATTCAAATTCCTGCACGTTGCCCGAAACTTGCCTCAGATTAACTGACCTCAAAGGGCTGCTGTGAAACCTCACAGCTGAGATTTATTTATTTAGTTGGAAGTATTGACAACCTTCTCTTCGCTGGATATTTTCAACCCTAGAGCAGGAAACAGGGGAACAAAGTAATAAGGATATACAGAAAAGCAATTACAAAATCATAAAAGAAGGTCCTGTAAACCACAACAAATTAGCAATTCCATAGCAAGGCAAACAAAGCCCACTGCAATACAGTGGTACCTCTGGTTACGAACGCTTCAGGTTACGAACTTCACTAACCCGGAAGTAGCTGCGCCTGGTTGTGAACTTTGCGCCAGGATGTGAATGGAAATTGTGCGCTGGAGACATGCGCACAGTGGGAGGCCCCACTTGCGAAAGCACGCCTCAGGATAAGAGCAGTTTCAGCTTAAGAACGGACCTCTGGAACGAATGAAGTTCGTAACCAGAGGTACCACTGTAAAGGCAGCAATTAAAGTTTCAACTTTAAGCAAAATACTTGGTTACAAATATACAGAAGAGTCAACAGACTGGCCCATCAATGGCCTTAGCTTAGCAGCACTTCCCGCCTCATTTCCCCCTTACGGAAGCCCCCTCACTCCGCTGTCTCTCACACAAAGAGAGCCCCAGTCTGTGCCAGCAGACTCTCAGGGCTCATCCACACTCTAAAAAGCATGGGTCTGAATGGTTTCCCCCTTGCCGTTTGTGCCAACTGAGCATTGAAAAGAGTCGTCCCGTCCCCCTGGGGAAAAGCTTCGGGACAAAAGGAAATCCAGATGAGCCCTCCCTCTGTGGCTTTGGGGCAATGAAACACCTTTCAGCACTTCCCAACCAAACCAAGTTCTCACCCTGAGTGGGGATTTGTCTGAGGGAAGACAGTTCACTCCAGGAAGAAAGAAAGCTGCCTTATGAAAGAGCCAGAGTGGTGTAGTGGTTAAGAGTGGTAGACTTGTAATCTGGTGAACTGGGTTTGCTTCCCCGCTCCTCCACACGCAGCTGCTGGGTGACCTTGGGCTGGTCACACTTCCGGGGGGTGGACATCTATAGTTTTGAACACTAGTGGCTTCTGCCACTTCCGGGCTGATACTTGGTGTTGCTGGGAAAACTGGCACTCGCTTTCCCCAGGAAAACCTGCTGAATCGGAAGAAACAGCAATTCAGGATTTTGTGGGGAAAGCGCTGGGCTGGAGGGAGGGGCGCAGCGCTCAGACACTGAGCTGTAAAAAACAGACCTGCACCTAGAAACACAGCACAAAGGGAAGTCTGGATGAATCCTGTGTTTCAGGCCATGTATTATTTTGGAAGGTGTCAATGAGGTCAATCCACTTTCAAATGCAAACTGAATTGAATTTCTTCCCCGCTCTGTGCTCCCAACTGCCTGGTCCTGACGGAGAGTCCTGCCACCATGGCCAGGGCCCACCTGAGCCAGAAGGGGGTCTACTCTGGCAAACCAGTGTGAGGAGAGCCAGCGATGGACTCGTAATCTGGTGAACCGGGTTCGCTTCCCTGCTCCTCCACATGCAGCTGCTGGGTGACCTTGGGCCAGTCACACTTCTCTGAAGTCTCTCAGCCCCACTCACCTCACAGAGTGTATGTTGTGAGGAAGGAAGGGAAAGGAGAATGTTAGCCGCTTTGATACTCCTTAGGGTAGTGATAAAGCGGGATATCAAATCCAAACACCTCCTCCGTCTTCTTACACCTGTCCTGACTTACGATATCCAGTTTTGCTGAATATCCACGAGGTCTGGTGTTATGAGGTAGAAGAACCTACAGTATAATACCCGTGTACAGCGACTCTAGGGGTATTCACATGTTACACTGAGTGAGTGTGCAGTCTGTGTACCTGTTTATGTACGCGCTAGGTTGGTACATTTATGAACATTTAATATATATCTAAGAGCTTAAAATTCTTATCACACTGTGTACACCAGCCGTCAAGCTGTACACTCATACATTTCTTCGCATGCAGCCTTCAATGCATGTACAGTCTGAGGACACCATAGCTGAGCTGTACAAATGAAAAACGGTATGCCCTTTCACACAAGCAGCAACTTGTACCTGTGTTCAGTGTAACATGTGAATGAGTCATCTGCCATCAGAGAAGGGAAGGGGGATGTCTGGATGGGCCATACGTCTCAAAGATGGTCTCATTTACCACTGCAAATATGCAGGCTGATCCTCAGTGTCTCGTCTGGCTGTGACAGCTTTCCTTGAGCTCTCTCTAACCCCCCGCCTAAGATTATTGGCTTCTCTGCGGTGGCTTCTGACCTTCATTCTTGATGGCTTTGGATCCAGCCTTTCTCCTGCCTGCCAAAATCGCTTGGCAAAGCACAGAGGCATCCTTGAAATCTGTTCCTGCCTCTGACTAGAGAGAAGAAGCTGGCGAGAGCAAGCAGCGTTGCTCATATACCTGTGATTTTTGTTGCTGCCTTCCTAAAGGTCATATGTGTCACTGGTAATTGCATTCTTGATTTCAAAGATGCGAAGCCCCCTCCGCCACAAAGGAGGAGCTCGCCGGGTGACCTTGAGCCGGGCCGATCTCTCTGTCTGAGCTACCGCATGGTGCTTTGCAGGGTATGGGTCTGTGTGAAATGGGAAGGAGGACGGCAAAAAATAGCAAAGTGCCTGGAGGCAAAGACCTGGGACCAGGATGGGTAACCTGTGACACTCTGGATTGTGGGTGGACTCCAGGTCCCATTAGCCCCAGCCAGCATGTCCAGGGGTCAGGGATGATGGCCACAGGGACTCTGTTCCTATCCTAGGAAGAAAGGTGGAAGGAGTTGCATTTAACCTGCCTCTCTTGCTTTACTAACTGAGCTATCCCAGCTCACAAAGCTTTAACTAGAAGAATGAAAGGAATTCTATGTTTTTTAAAAATAAATTTATTTATTTTTCAGATTAAAATTTTACAGTCACATATCTAACATACAACACAAGATTCCAAACAATCTCTTGGACCTTCCCTTTGTGGATCCCATTCTCAATCATTTCCTCCTATCCTTTATGATAATCCAAATCTCCTACCTCTCCATTGTGTCCAAAATTCTCCATTAAACTACAAGTGTTATTCCAATTCTACTAACGACTTTAACTGTTTACAATGGTTTTTAAGGTAGGTTATAAATTTTCCCCATTCCTTATTAAAATTTTGGTCTTCCTGATTTCTGATTCTTCTGGTCATTATGGCCATTTCAGCATAATCCATCAACTTGATCTGCCATTCTTCCCTGGTAGGGACTATTTAATTCCAACTCGGAGCCAATAACATCCGTGCAGCCGTGGTTGCATACATAAGTGGTCTTCTCTGCTCCCTTGGGATTTCGGCACCTAAAGGTAAGTGGGTGCCACCTAAAGATACCACCTAAAGGTACCACTTGGGATTTCGGCACCTAAAGGTACCACTGGGATTCAACCCCAGGATCTCCAGAACCTCCTGATGGTACAATCTGTTTCTCAATAGAACAGACTGCCTGGGAATGGGGTGGATTTTCCTTCGCTGGAGGTTTTTAAATAGAGACTAGATGGTCACCTACTGAGGATGCTGCAGCAGCAGATATCCTGATTGGGCTGGAAGTTGGACTAGACGTCCTCTGCAATCCCTTTCAGCTCTTTGAATTTGTAGCTCAGTGCATGCTGCCTTGAGCTCGAGCCAAAGACTGATGCTCGGCCAACAGAGTGGATGTTGATGGAGATGGAGAGGAATCGAGGGGAGGATGTGTGTCGCTAATGTGTTGCACCATAGGAGCCAAATCCTAGGAGCTGAGGTCCCTTTGGGCTCCCCAATAAAATATTTGAGGCGGCCACCACCACCACCCAAGTTGATGGGCTTGTTGTTTAGTTGTTTAGCCGCGTCTGACTCTTCGTTACCCCATGGACCAGAGCATGCCAGGCACTCCTGTCTTCCACTGCCTCCCGCAGTTTGGTCAAACTCACGTTCATAGGTTTGAGAACATTGTCCAACCATCTCGCTCTCTGTTGTCCCCTTCTCCTTGTGCCCTCCATCTTTTCCAACATCAGGGTCTTTTCCAGGGAGTCTTCTCTTCTCAAGAGGTGGCCAAAGTATTGGAGCCTCAGCTTCACGATCTGTCCTTCCAGATTGATGGGCACTGCCATTCAAATGGTACGTGTCTTGTTATTGATTATGCGGCATATGGCTTACCTGGGCTCCCCCAATTTTTTTTTCAAGTTTGCACTTGTGTCTCATGGCCGAGTGGGGATTTGAACCCTGGTCTCCCATGTCCTGGACCAACTCTCTGACTACTACACAACAGTGACTCATAATGTAGCATTATGAATGATGGATTGTAGGGCTCCTCTCTCTGTGTTCAAGTTGTCCTTTCCCTGTCCTTATATGCTTGTATTTAAGGAATACAGGGATGACCACACTCCCTCCCAGCAAAGATCTGCACCAGGGCTGTTGCCACCTCCTCCCTCTCTTCCTCTCCTTCTTGGAGCTCCTGCAAGCCGCAGCCCCAGGACTTAATCTGAGCCATATTTTGGGTGTCCAATTTATGGGTCGTGACCCTACCAGCTGAGAAACCATTCCCTGCATGTCCTGTGGAAGAGGGTAGCCTAAACGAAAGGCTAAGACAATGACTACTTTCTGGCAGGCTCCGTGCTTTGAAATGCTTGTGGGGTGTATGTCTATGGACAGAACACTCTGACAGCAGCCCCAATATTACATTAGAGGTGGAACATGAGATGGGTTCAGAAGTAAACCTGCAGGTATCGAATACAAAGGGCTGCTGTGATGCCTTTAGTGGTGGGCTTTGAAGCGTATCACACTCTGGCAGAGTCCAGTCCTGGAGAGCCCATGAGGACCATCAAAGATCTTCTCATATACCAGTCAACATCTGAAAATATAAAGGGAGAGCTTTGGGGGCAAACCCAGGCAAGGCAACAGGGCCCCATGATTATTAGGTCTTCTATACCTTCCCCAACATGGTACCCTCTGGTCTGCAGTGCCTGCCATCAGCTGATGGTCAGGAACGATGGAAGTTGTAGTCCAAAACATTTGGAGAACACCAGTTTTTTTTTTGGGAAAAGCTCCAGTTTTGATTAGGAGCATGGAATTCTTCCCCCTTCCTCCATCTTCCTCATGAAAACCACCATCCCTCTAGCTGCCTTTTGTCCTATCAGTACAGAGGCATGGATACTTTTTTCCACCCAAAGCCCACAATGCCTTCTGAGCAATCTTTGGGCAGTGGTGGGGAGGATCAGAGGCAGAAGTGGGGGAGAGAAAATAATATAATTTTTACCTCTGTACAGGAGGCCAGCTTCTACACACACTCACTCAAAGTGTTGGTGTTGACCTTTAAAGCCCTAAACGGCCTCGGCCCAGTATACCTGAAGGAGTGTCTCTACCCCCATCGTTCTGCCCGGACGCTGAGGTCCAGAGCCAAGGGTCTTCTGGCGGTTCCCTCATTGCAAAGCTACAGGGAACCAGGCAGAGGGCCTTCTTGGTAGTGGCACCTGCCCTGTGGAACGTCCTCCCATCAGATGTCAAAGAGATAAACAACTACCTGACATTTAGAAGACATCTGAAGGCAGCCCTGTTTAGGGAGGCTTTTAATGTGTGACATTTTAGTGTATTTTTAATATTTGTTGGAAGCCACCCAGAGTGGCTGAGGAAACCCAGCCAGATGGGCGGGGTACAAATAATAAATTATTATTATTATTATTATTATTATTATTATTATTATTATTATTATCACTCCCCCTTGTCTAGCCTATATATTCAGACCAGCATGAGGCATTATCAGATTTCAAGGACATCTATCTGCCAAGCAAAAATGTTGAATAATGTGAAGCTCAGCCAATGAGGGGTGTGGTCTGAGGGGAAGCCCTGGAGACAGTACTAGAGGATTGCATTTGGACCCTGGGCTGGAGCTTCCCCAGCCTTGTATTCTACTGTAGGTTTTCCCTAATAGGGCCAATAGGGATTTTACTTGGGAAAACGCTGCAAGGGAAAAAGTGTCAGGTTCCTGTCCCAAAACACAATGTCAGTGGCTCTTACTTGCAAGCGAGAAAGAGCTATTTATTCGGGTTGTACAGGCTCAGTAGCAAGCACAAGGTCCAGAAGTCAATATTCCAAGGTACATGAGCAATGCAAGTATCGTGGATCTGTAAAGTTGGAAGGGACCCCAAGGGTCATCCAGTCCAACCCTCTGCAAAGCAGGAATCACAGATGGCCACCCAACCTCTGCTTAAGAAGCTCCAATGAAAGAAGGTCCTCCAGATTCATAAGAACACAATATAGGAACATAAGGCGAGCCTGTTTGCTGGATCAGGCCAAAGGTCCTAAAAGTCCAGCAGAACCTGTATGCAACCGCATTCTCCCCAGTTGTGATTCCCAGCAATTGATGTTCAGAGACATACTTCCTCCAACACTACTGGTAATACACAATTGTCGTTGAATACCACCACCACCACTATCTAAATCATTGACAGCTTTATCATCCCTGAGTTTGTTTAAATCCACTTTAAAGACATTCATGTTGTGGCCATCACCACATCAGATGTGATGCTGTATTGAAGCCAAGTCAGAGTGAGGGCAGGAAGCCTTGCTCTCACTCTGAACAGGCTTCCTTGCTATGCCTCTGGGAAGCCTACCTATCTGATCATCCAATCCCCTTTACAATATCAGTTACTTCAACCGCATCCCTTCTAGACATGAACCTAATCTAAAAATACTTCAGTAGACATATAAAATGCTGTGGTGTCCTTGGCCCGTAATCTCATTTTTCTAGTCTTCCTCAGCTTGCTTATGGCTCACAGTTCCTTGCTCTCGGCCTCATTTATTTCAGCTGGCGTTTTACAGCTGTCTTTAAGTTTGCTGAGCATGCTGCAGCCATAATCTGTGCAAAATAATAATGGAAAAAAGAAGACACAGCACAAAAAAGAGTTACTATACGATACAGGGAAAGTTAATGTCTAGCCATCGCTCGGGCATTGCTGTGTATTTTCCCTTTGGTTGCAATTCTGTGAACAGCCAGATCTCTACTCATTGAACATCTTGCTCGACCGCCTAATAGATAAAGCTACATACAGAAATGTTAACTTGTTCAGAACTGGGGGATTTGTGGCATGTTGCCATTTTGAGAGCTGCAAGCCCAGGACATTTGTAGTGGCTGATATAGCATAATAACCTTCCTTGAAGTCTCTAGTTTGTGCAGGACTACACAAGCAGGGCTCTATTTTTGTGAGAAGCCTCCGGGTTACTGTAGCAGCTAGGAGTTCTGACAGCTGCTACAAGGTAACAGGAAGCCCCTCTGATCTTCACCATGGGAGTGTTCGGCTTACTTTATAGAGAACAGAACAAGCAGCGAGGAATCAGAGTTTGTCCATCGTCAGAAACATTCTTGTTTCTCCTCCTTGCTGCTTTGAGGAATTCAGGTGCTAATGGGAGTAGGAAGCTTTGGTGCTGTGTCAGAGCTTGCCACAGGTTGGTGCAGTAATTGCTGGAACCAGCAGCTGCTACAGGCACTTACAGACTTCCCATGAGCAGCTACCACTGCACATGGCAGCAGTAAGTACCCAGGTATAGCCATGGCCATGTTCCTTCAATCCAACCCAGTGGGGAACCTTTGGGGGCACATCCCTTTCTGGGCAACTTTCCATGCGCCACATGTCAGCTGCAAGCAGGGCCAGAAGTAAAAGTGAGTAATAATAATAATAATAATAATAATAATAATTATAATTATAATTATAATTATAATTATAATTATAATTATAATTTATACCCCGCCCTCCCTAGCCAAGGCCGGGCTCAGGGCGGCTAACAAGCAATAATAAAAACAAGTTGAATGAATACAACTTAAAAACAAGATTAAAATACAACATTAAAATATTGAAACATTAAAATATTAAAATGCAGCCTCATCACAGGAGGAGAAAGGAAAAAGAAAAAAGAAAGAGGGGAGGGAATCAAATTGGCTCCAAGCCAAAGGCCAGGCGGAACAACTCTGTCTTACAGGCCCTGCAGAAAGAAATCAGATCCTGCAGGGCCCTGGTCTCATGAGACAGACCGTTCCACCAAGCCAGAGCCAGTGTTGAAAAGGCCCTGGCTCTGGTTGAGGCTAATCTGACTTCCTTAGGGCCCGGGACCACTAGTGTGTTGCTATTTATGGACCTTGAGGCTCTCCGTGGGGCATACCGGGAGAGGCGGTCCCGTAGGTACGAGGATCCTAGGCCGTGAGTAGAACAACAAACATAAACCACAGCCCTGTATGGTAGGCCCCCTCACTGAAGGGCTGCCCAGCACACTTGTTGGGGGATGTGCCCTCTAAGGGCCATGTTGACTGGCTGGGCTCCCCCCTGCGCTGGCGGATGGGCGGGCAGTGCTGCACAGCCCCATGGACCCTCTGTTCCCTGTGCCCACCTGGCAGTGTCTGCAGCAAGGGCTGGTGTGGCAGGTTTCCTTCGCCCTCCATGCCCTGCCCTGCCCCTGGTCTTGCCCAGCACATGTGCGTGTGCCCCGGGCACCGGCAAAGGACGCAACGCCACTGGGGTGAGACCACCACCACCCCATGCTGAGCATAATGGCTAATGCTGGTGTGCTTGGGATCGGCCGGTGGGTGGATGGTGGAATCTGATCAGCCCTTTGGAGAGTAAGTCAATAGCAGCGCTTTGAGTGACATGGAACTGGGACTCCACAGCTGATAAGGAAGTCAAGGTGCTGCTCCAGTTACATCGATTTTGTGCTCTCTTGCTCTGCGTACCCCCTCCCCTTCTCCAGCTGCTCCCCGGGAAATGAAAGGCCAAAGGAGTTACTGCCACAATTAATGCGGCTTGTGGATTAATGCAAACTTGTCCAGAGGGAGGAAGAGAAGCTGCTTGCAAGGTCACCGGCTGACAACAGTACCCAGCTCAAGCAGGGACTGCACACTCTGCTAATTGGCCCACAGACTTGTAACTCTGATAATTGAATGCCACCGGCTGGAGGAGTCCGCCACTATGCAGAAAAAGGACTTTGCTATTAAAGGACATCTTTGTTAACTAACCGAAAGGGGAAGGGAGGAATTTCCCCGTGGACTTAGGGAAGGGCTGAAGTTCAGCGGTTGAGCGTCTGCTTTGAATGCAGAAAGTTCAATCCTGGCATCCCCAGGTAGGGCTGGGAATGTCCCCTGCCTGAAATTGTAGATAGATGCTGCCAGCCAGTGTCAGCAATATTGCCATGGATGGCAGCTCCCTGTGTTCTTATGACTGGGAGCAATGAACCGGTGAAGCTTTTCCACGGCATGGAAATGAACATCCTCTCCTGTTAATAGCCACAGCTGAAGCTGCTGTTAAAGTCACAGGTACAGGGGCTGGCCACTAAATTTGAAGGTGAATGAAAGTCAATCAGACGTGCCCTTCCACTGTCTCAAGAGACAGACAGATGGCAGCCAACCAACAACTTGATGCTTTCTCTGTTTGCTTATAACCAGATCACTGACACTTGCAGCAGTGAGTTCCATAGTTTATCTCTGCGCTGTGTAAATAAATGTTTTTCTTTTTTTGGGTCCTGAATCTTCCAGCTTTCAGCTTCATTTCCTGTCCACATGTCTTGGTGTTATGAGACAGGGAGAAAAACCAGTTCTCTTTGCTATGCGTAATTCGTAATTTTATATACAGTGGTACCTCGGGTTTAGTACTTAATTCGTTCCGGAGGTCCGTACTTAACCTGAAACTGTTCTTAACCTGAAGCACCACTTTAGCTAATGGGGCCTCCTGCTGCCGCCGCGCTGCCGGAGCACGATTTCTGTTCTCATCCTGAAGCAAAGTTCCTAACCTGAAGCACTATTTCTGGGTTAGTCTGTAACCTGAAGCGTATGTAACCTGAAGCGTATGTAACCTGAAGCGTATGTAACCCAAGGTACAATTGTACTTCTTTCATCCTCTTACTTGCCGTTTCTCTAAACTAAAAAGCCCCAAATGTGTAAACTTTCCTGGTTGGGGGAGTTAATCAAACAAAGGCTTCGCAGGAATTAGCCTTGGTAAGACACGCCCCCCCCCCCAGCCACTGCAGGAGATGAAATAGGAGAGTCGTGCACAAAGGGAACATTTTACGAGTGAACCATCTTTGTTACAAACCTGGGCATCCCTGCCTTTCATCTTTGTGCTCTGGAGTACATCTCCCGAAGGCAAGTTTCAACAATGCCCACACTCCCTTGTCCCCATCTCTCTCCCCCCCCCCCGCTACTGCATCCTTATTCCAAAAGAAACTTCCCAGTGTTTAGCATCTTCTAAGCTCACCTGTTAATTTGCAACCAAAGCCTTTGAACTTTGCGGCTCCTTTGCCGCCTGCTCAGACCCGGGCGCAGATGAACCTTGAGGGGCAAACAAAGGAGGAGGCTTATGTCGAGGTGCCTGAGTCCAGGCCTCCTCTCTTTCTCCCCCTCCGCCCCACATAAAGGGGCTTATTGATGGAATCCTGCAGACAAAAGGGCGGCTTGTCGTCAGCAACAATGGCAGGAACTTAAAAGCAAAGTCGGGGGCTGTGCAATGCTTTGAAGTTAGGTAGGGAATAGTGTCTCTATTGATGCCGATAATGCAGACGTCACCCTCCAATTGGCCGGGTTTTGCCGCTGCTATCAATTCTGGTCCCCTTCCCTGTTGTTTTCACCTCCCCCCCATCTGTTCGCTCAAGTGTGCACTACATTAAATAGGAACTTAAACCCTCAGGGTCAAGTCAGGACAAATTGGTCAAACAACATTAAATGTGGGTGGGGCTTGGGGACATTTTTTTATAAAACTGTTGTCCTCTCCTCTGTAGCCTGGCCATGTTTTCATCTTCCAGAATGCAGAGAGAAATTCTCTGTGCCAACCTGGACTGGCAGGGGTTTAAATAAATAAATAAAATTATTACTATTACTATTATTACTACTACTACTACTACTATTATTATTATTATTATTATTATTATTATTATTATTATTATTATTATTGAGAAATCACCTTGCCAACAAAGGTCCGTATAGTAAAAGCTATGGTTTTCCCAGTAGTGATGTATGGAAGTGAAAGCTGGACCATCAAGAAGGCTGACCGCCGAAGAATTGATGCTTTTGAATTATGGTGCTGGAGGAGACTCTTGAGAGTCCCGTGGACTGCAAGAAGATCAAACCTATCCATTCTGAAGGAAATCAGCCCTGAGTGCTCACTGGAAGGACAGATTCTGAAGCTGAGGCTCCAATACTTTGGCCACCTCATGAGAAGAGAAGACTCCCTGGAAAAGACCCTGATGTTGGAGAAAGGGACGACAGAGGACGAGATGGTTGGACAGTATTCTCGAAGCTACCAGCATGAGTTTGACTAAACTGCGGGAGGCAGTGGAAGACAGGAGTGCTTGGCGTGCTCTGGTCCATGGGGTCATGAAGAGTCAGACACGACTAAACGACTAAACAACAACAACATTATTATTATTATTTACCCTGCCCATCAGGCTGGGTTTCCCCAGGAACTCTGGGCTGCTTCCAGTACATATAAAATCACAAAAAAGTCAGACATTAAGACCTCCCGATACAGGGCTGCCTCCAGATGTATTCTAAAATTTGTGTCGTTCTTTATCTCCTTGACATCTGATGGGGGGGCGGGGGGGGGGGGCGTTCCACAGGGAGGGCACCACTTTCCAGGCTCTTCTCCTCAAGATCCTTTTAGGACTGGAGGAAGACATGCAAGCTTTCCTCCCGGCTTTGCAATTCCGTTTGATTCATACTGACTCGGCTCATAACTAGACTAATATTGAACATTGCTGGGAGCCGTTCGTCATCATTTAAGCTACAGCAATGTGCACACATCACTCTACCTGCAACGTGTCAATCATCTGGCGCTGTCATAACACAGCTTCTCTTTCTTCCAGAAACAGCCCTGCATTATTTGAAGCTCGGATGTAGCAGCAGAGCCAAAGTCGACTTCTCACTGCCCCCATCTAGCAAGGAAAAAACCAGAGGTAGTTGTGGGGGGGTGGGAGGGGGGAGAAAGCCAACATCTGGCAGGGTACTGTATATACTATACTATACTGTGCTTCTGTTATACATAAAACAGGGCGGAAAGGAGGCCCCCAAAGTGTTATTTCCCCAGCAGTGTGAAACAAGTGGCTTATTCAGTATGTTTCTCAAAGAACAAAGGCGAAGGGATTAGCTAGGGGAGACGTTAACCATATACTAAGGCAATGCAGCTTATTGTAGATTTTAACTGCCTGGCCGTAAGGGGACTGGGAGAGGCAGAGAAAAATCCATAAAATCTATCATCATGATGTCCAGCTGGGACTTTGCACTTTCTTGAGGAAACGCGAGCCGTGAACCACCAACAGCTGCCTCCCTGCCAGTCTGCAAAATCGCTTCTTAAAGAAAAGGAGTTTTTCCACGAATACCTCTGGAGCCTGCTTAGAAGCATCTAGTCGAAAATTGTCTAACCCTTCACAGTTGGGTCAAAGGTGGCCCGATCCTGGGGAGGCGCCTGCAGCTGCTGTATCGGTTGCTAACAGGGGCCTGTACGCATCAAGCCAGCAAGTGCCCAGATCACAGGAATCGCAGGCAAAGCTCCCATCCTGCAAACAGCACCCACTAAAGCTCTCTGAGCAGCAATGCTGTCTGGGCCCCCTGCCCAGCATAAGAACATTAGAAGAGTGGTCTGGATCAGACTAATAACTTAGCTAGTCCAGTATCTGGTTCTCCCAGCAGCTACCCAGAGGCCTGTGGGAAACCCTCAAGCAGACCTGACAACAAGAGCCCTCTCCCCTCTTGTGGCTTCCAGCAACAGGTATACGGAAGTACGTGGCACTGCTGAGCCTCTTGGGCTTGCCAATTGGAAGGTCAGCGGTTCTAAATCCCGTGATGGGGTGAGCTCCCGTTGCTCTGTCCCAGCTCCTGCCAACCTAGCACAGAACACCCCAATTTTCATCTGAGAAATGTTGGCTGGTATGCCGTTCAACAGGTCAAGGGACGCAGGTGGCACTGTGGTCTAAACCACTGAGCCTCTTGGGCTTATGGATCAGAAGGTCGGCAGTTTGAATCCGCCCAACGGGGTGAGCTCCCGTTGCTCAGTCCCAGCTCCTGCCAACCTAGCAGTTTGAAAGCACACCAGTGCAAGTAGATAAATAGGTACCGTAGCAGTGGGAAGGTAAACAGTGTTTCTGTGTGCTTTGGTTTCCATCATGGTGTTCTCTTGTGCCAGAAGCAGTTTAGTCATGCTGGCCACATGACCCGGAAAAGCTGTCTGTGGACAAACGCCGGCGCCCTCAGCCTGAAAGTGAGATGAGCGCTGCAACCCCATAGTCGCCTTTGACTGGACTGAACTGTCCAGGGGTCATTTACCTTTACCCTTTTTACCTATTCGGAAGCAAAGTTGCATCAAACTGTGGAGGCAGGCCATAGCCACCATGCCTAGCAGTATCCTCCATGAATTTGTCCAACTGTCTTTTAAAGCCATCCAAATTGGTGGCCATCACTGCTGCCCGTGGGATGAATGAGCCGGAGGACTCCAAACGGAGATCTTCACTTTATTGTTCACTCTGCATCCGGTGTATTCTCAATGCAAAATTTTGAAGCTGCAGGATGTTAGTCACAATCTCCATCGATCTCATGGTTTCTTGGCAAATTCTGCCATTTGATGCATCCCCACCTTCCTCAACCTAGGTTCAATCCGATTAGAAAACTAAATGCAGAGATAGTGGTAATGATTCTGAACATCTGCTGCCTTGCGGCGTTACTCTTTTTAAAATAAATAAATAATGCTTTTCAGGATTATACATTTCACTAATTTTACAATCATTTCAACATTTCAAAACTTGACTTCCTTCCCCCTCTTTCTGTGGTTCCTTAAATGTATTTTCAATATCTTCTGCATATCCAAATTAACTTAACGTACTCATTTATTTATCTTCTTTAAATATATGCTCTTATGTAAGGTAAAGGTAAAGGTACCCCTGCCCGTACGGGCCAGTCTTGACAGACTCTAGGGTTGCGCGCCCATCTCGCTTAAGAGGCCGGGGGCCAGCGCTGTCCGCAGACACTTCCGGGTCACGTGGCCAGCGTGACAAGCTGCATCTGGCAAGCCAGCGCAGCACACGGAACGCCGTTTACCTTCCCGCTAGTAAGCGGTCCCTATTTATCTACTTGCACCCGAGGGTGCTTTCGAACTGCTAGGTTGGCAGGCGCTGGGACCAAGCGACAGGAGCGCACCCCGCCGCGGGGATTCAAACTGCCGACCTTTCGATCGGCAAGTCCTAGGCGCTGAGGCTTTTACCCACAGCGCCACCCGCGTCCTAGAATGCTCTTATGTAGCTGCAGGTTATTACAATAAGCCTGCCAGTGTTTTTATCCGTTTACAATTTGTTTGTAAATATTCAATAAACCGTTTCCATTCTTTTATAAAAAGTTTTTTGTCTTGATTTCTTATTCTTTGCGTAAGCTTTGCCACTTCTACATATTCCGTAAGTTTTTGTATCCATTCTTCCTTTGCTGGGACTTCTGCATCTTTCCATTTTGGGGCAAGTAACATTCTTGCTGCTGTAGTAGCATACATGAATTAGTTTCTGTACAGTTTAGGTAGTTCTGTCCCTAGAATTCCCAAAAGAAAAGCTTCTGGGTTTTTTTGTTTTTTGTTTACAAACATCCTTTTCAATTCATTATATATCATATCCCTTGCAGCTATACTCATTCATGTGTAAACCCCAAGGAACAATCTGTATCCACTGCTTTGCAGGCCATCTTTGGAAGGAGAAAAGGCTAAGGAATAAGCCCTACAGAAATCTGGAGTGGAGGTTGGATAATAGGATGGTGTCTTGTACATCTCCTTCCAGCAACTCCTGCAGCCAAGCTGGTGCCAAATGTCTTGTTCTGCTTTCCTTTGGACCACCATAGCGAGGCTGAGACGCGGGTGGCGCTGTGGGTTAAACCACAGAGCCTAGGACTTGCTGATCAGAAGGTTGGCGGTTCGAATCCCTGTGACGGGGTGAGCTCTCATTGCTCAGTCCCTGCTTCTGCCAACCTAGCAGTGCAAAAGCACATCAAAGTGCAAGTAGATCAATAGGTACCGCTCCGGCGGGAAGGTAAACGGCGTTTCCGTGTGCTGCTCTGGTTCGCCAGAAGCAGCTTAGTCATGCGGGCCACATGACCCGGAAGCTGTACTCCGACTCCCTCGGCCAATAAAGCGAGATGAGCGCCGCAACCCCAGAGTCGGTTACGACTGGACCTAATGGTCAGGGGTCCCTTTACGAGGCTGAGAGAGAGGGTCTTGTCATCTGGGCAGCCCAGGACTGCCATGCACACTGCTCACCCTAGAGAGCTCACTTTGGTGCTGCAAACATGAATATAATCTATCAGGTCATGCGTGGCAGGTGAGGTCATCCCTGCGCCCTCTCTGATGCAACCAACCCTGTGCAAAAGTGGTTTGAAACACAGCAGGGTGTGCATATGCATGTGTGAATGACCTCCCTGCATTTCAACCCCGTAACGTGAACGTACCCTAGGTCTGGCTTACCGCATTTTTAAGCGATCTAAAGCAGCTTTCACTAACATGGTGCTCGACGGGTGTTTTGGAGTCCCATTGGGTCAGGCTGCCTGGGGCTGACGGGTGTTGCATCCCAAAATTGTCTAGACTAGAGGGCGTCACGTTGGTGAAGTCTATTCTCCATCCTAGAGCCAGTCTGAGACATGGTGAGGCACAAAGCTAGGTCACGTTTTTAAGGGAGGCCCCATAGCTTTCACAAAAGAATGCAGATTGTTCTAACAGAAAGGACCACAAAAATAGAAACAAAAAGCTTTTATCTTTGCATATATACCAGTACAAAAGTACACAGGTGAGGATGCAGTGAAAAAGTAATGCTCTAACTGCAACATATATCTTACAGCAGCCTATTTGCATATGAAATACCTTGAAATGTGAATACCTTATGATTTCTTACTTAGCATATATGAACACTGTATTATAGTTATTTATACATAGATTTATGAACACAATACAGCAAATAACTCTGCATATTTGTCTCACATCAGATTGATAATGTCCGTTTTGGAGTTTTTCCTGTTTCCTTTGGTTTCTAACCAATTATGTAAAACTCGAAATTTGTAATTGTTTGCTCATTTGGTAGTTAGGGGGACCCTGATCATTTGAGACCCTAAGTTGTAGCTGCCTTTGCATGTGCACAAATTCAGCACCACTGTACTCCAAGGAGCAAGAAGACAAATCCTGCTGGGATCTGATTCCCTGGCACATTCCATGCAGGAAACATCATGGTTGAGGGAGACCACTGAAGACAGCTGGCGGGTGGAGGGCTCAACCCTGCTCCTTTGGACTGCATGTTTTGTCCCACTGCTGGGAATGGACATGCCCTGCCCAAGCTCCTTCTTGCTGCCTGACTCCCCACCCCGTAACCATCCCCCAGATAGCTCCAGGAGGCCTGACCTGTTGAGGTAAAGGTAAAAGACCCCTGGACAGTTCAGTCCAGTCAAAGGTGACTATGAGGTTGCGGTGCTCATCTCGCTTTCAGGCCGAGGGAGCTGGTGTTTGTCCACAGACAGCTTTCTGGGTCATGTGGCCACCATAACTAAACCACTTATGGCACAACAGAACATGGTGACGGAAACCAGAGTGCACGGAAACGCCATTTATCTTCCTGTCACAGTGGTACCTATTTATCTACTTGCACTGGTGTGCTTTTGATCTGCTAGGCTGGCAGGAGCTGGGACAGAGCAACGGGAGCTCACCCAATTGGGCAGAATCGAACTGCTGACCTTCTGATCAAGAGGTTCAGTAGTTTAGACCACAGCGCTGCCTGTTTCTCTTGACCTGTTGAACGGCATACCAGCCAACATTTCTCAGAAGAAAATAGGGGTGTTCCTATTTTCCCACGTTTGATCTTGCTGCACCCAGATACTTCTTCTTCTTTGGCAATCACTCGTAGTCGAGTAAGATTGTCTTCCATAAACACGGTTTTAACAATGAGTCCATAAGTGGTTGTGGAGTCCAATTCTGGATCCACACGTCCTTCCACAGTGGGGACAGTCGATCACTTCTCCTACCTAGGCAGTTATCTTTCCACAAGGGCCAACATTGATGCTGATATCCAGCATCACCTGAGCTCTGCAAGTGCGGTTTTCTCTGAATTGAAGCGTAGAGTGTTTGAGGACCGGGACATTCGCAGGGAAACCAAAATGCTTGTTTAGAAAGCTATTGTACTACCAACCTTACTATATGCTTGTGAAACATGGACCACTTATAAACACCTTCTCCAACTTCTTGAAAGATTCCATCAACGGTGTCTCTGAAAAATTTTACACATCACTTGGGAAGACAGGCGAACTAATATCAGTGTATTGGAAGAAGCAAAGATCACCATTGTCGAAGCAATGATTCTTCAACATCAACTTCGTTGGACTGGTCATGTTGTGCGGATGCCTGATGATCGTCTTCCAAAGCAACTACTCTATTCCTAATTTAAAAATGGAAAGTGTAGTGCTGGTGGTCAACAAAAGAGGTTTAAAGACTCTCTCAAGGCAAATCTAAAAAAATGTAGTATAAACACTGACAACTGGGAAACACTGGCCTGTGAGCGCTCCAGTTGGAGAACAGCCTTAACCAAAGGTGTCATGGGCTTTGAAGACACTCGAACTCAGGACGCAAGGGAGAAACGTGCTATCGTTGATCACTTTCCTAACTGCAAAAAGCCTGCTTCTTTTCAAAAGCAGATTTGTGGTGCTCGGCTGTGGCAGAGTAAATTTCCCTGGCCGTGCTGAAATCCTCCCTCCCCATCTGCAAAACACTGACATCCAGAGGTGCCTCTGTTCAAATCTTCTCTCACCTATTAAAATAGCTGCCCTTCCCCCGCGTGATGAATCAACTAAAGCTGTGGTTGATTAATCTACCAATTAAAGCCTGCCGCCCTAAGCGATAATTATGTTTGACAAAGAGCCCGGGTGCTGTTTTCTATTTTGTCCATCGCGTCCTCTGCCTTTCCTTTTCCCCTTAAAAACACAAAACAAAACACATCCTGGGCCTCAGAGTAGCATTTCGCTAACAATGTGCTTAGCCTCTGCCACTTCGCAGGAGCCTTAATGTTTTAAATATCTCCGAAAATTACCTCTGTTTAAGCCTAATTTATGGGGAAGCTGTGCCGTTTCCTGCCAAACGCTGTACTACACAGAGCTATTCTTGTCAGTCTGCCTGCCGCCTGACACCCCCCCCCCCCCGGCCCCTTGCCATCCAGTAGGGCTCTCAATCGTAACTTTATCTCCCCCTTGCCAGTCTCAGGCCTATTAAACTTAATCACCTTCCTATATAGTATTACCATTCAGCTAATGAAAAATAGTTCTCTCTCAAGGTAGCGTGTTATAACGATAGCTCCTCTGTCGAGCCACAGTCGCCTTTTGTTCCTCTTAAGCCCCGCTGACTCCCCCCACCCCCGTCCCCAAAACCACCATTCAGATGCACATTAATTTTGCGCAGAGAGGGGAAAATGAGGGGTGGGAGAGAGAGAGAGAGAAAGCAGAGAGCCGTCTCCCGGAGAGAAATGGCACATCAAAAATAAGGAAAACATCCTTACAGAAATCTGTATTATTCATTCCTATAAATTATCAAGCAGCAGAGGAACAAGAGGTTGGGCGGGGGGAACTGGGAGAGAGAGATTGCTGTATTAAAGAGATGGGTGGGTTGCCTTCATTTGGAAATGAGCCAAGTGGAACTACTCTAATTTATCTTCAAGGCGAAAAGGGGAGTAAAATGCATTTATTAGCTCCATAACCCGCTCCTTCTCCCTTCCTCCCAACCAGCTATATAAACACAAAGTGTGCACTGTACTGGCGTGGGTAAGAAGAGGAGTCTTGTTCTGGAAGGGCACTCGCCATGCTCTCTTGACACATGTACCTGACAGGCTGCAAGGCCAAGCTCAGGGACACTAAGCCCACTAGGGTTTTATTGAAGCACAGCACTGATTGGCTGCCGTCTGTGTCGTCCCAAGAGTAGTATTGCCACGTTTCTAAAATGGATGAGATTTTTGAAAATATAGAAAAGCAGAGGCCATGACCCAACTTTTCATGCTTTAAGCATACTAACAGCATTAATAATAATAATAGTCATAATCTTTGTGTATGTTATGCTCTCTTTTTGTAATTTTTGCTGTAAACCGCCCTGCATCATCAGTATACAAGTTTAATAAATCATCATTGTCATCTGCCTGAAGCAAAATGGACAGCTGCCTGCAGTTGACCAGGGGGGTCTGCAAACTCCATGGTTGTGATGGCCTGGGACTCGGGCTCGGACTTGGAGCCAGAGGAGACTCAGTCTGCACCGGATCCTTTGCCTCAGGCATCATTTGAATCTAGTCTGGGGCCTGACCCTGAAGAGTCCCAGTCTGCACAGGTTCCCCTGCAACAAGCACCAGCTGGGCCGAGTCAGGGGCCTGAGCCTGCCCTGGCTCCAGATGCGGGGATTACCTCGTTGCCTCCAGCTGGGCAATCACTTACAGCTGCTCCACTGCCAGGTGGGTCAGGAGAGGCTGAGGCGGCCTCTGGGTCCAGTAACCCACCGACATCTCCCGAGCTGCAGAAACTCAGGTCTGAGAGAAGGAGAGGCCTGAGTACTCGCAAAAGGAGTGCTCGCCTTTGGGCGAGACAGGGAGGTGAGTCACCGGGGGATCAGGACCGGCCGTTACCCCAACAAAGATAAAAGGCTGTCGGACCCCGCCCCAGGTTGTGGGAACAACATTGCTGTATGCTCGAACCTGCCTGAGATCCTGTACCTGTCCTTACCTGGTTTCCTGCCTCATGTCCTGCCTTGGCCTTGTCGGACTGACTCCTAGCAGAACCTTTGGATTCTGGACCGGTCCTGGACCCATTTCATGGATTACCCCCAGACCCAGCACAATAGCCTTTGCCTGCGTGGTTAGGTTTCATAGTGCCTTGATAATGCTTTCAAGTACTTTCCGTCACCAGCCTCCCCTCCACAGAACCTCACAGCACCATAGGATTGCCCTCAGAGACCACTATTTTCCAGGGATGGTCCCAGATCTACAAAAGCCATCCCAGTTTCTGATTTGATCCCGAAATAATAATAATAATAATAATAATAATAATAATAATAATAATAATAATAAATGTCTACCCCAACCATCTGACTGGGTTTCCCCAGCCACTCTGGGCTGCTTCCAACAAAGTATTAAAATACAGTGGTCTGTTAAACATTAAAAGCTTCCATAAACAGGGCTGCCTTCAGGTGTCTTCTAAAAGTCTGGTAGTTGTTCTTCTCTTTGACATCTGGTGGGAGGGCGTTCCACAGGGCGGGAGCCACTACCGAGAAGGCCCTCTGCCTGGTTCCCTGTAACCTGGCTTCTCGCAGCGAGGGAACCACCAGAAGGCCCTCAGCGCTGCACCTCAGTATCTGGGCAGAATGATGGCGGTTGAGACGCTCCTTCAGGTATACTGGACCGAGTAATGTCTTGCGTTTCATTAGGAGGTCCCTATTTTCATCAGAGAAATATTGGAGGGGATGGAGTTACACAACCCCCAAGCCAAGCAGATAAGTAACTATACAAACTTTAGAAGACCTCAGAAGGCATTCCTGTACAGTCGTACCTTGGATCTCAAATGGCTTAGTAGCCGAACAAATCGGCTCCCGAATGCCGCAAACCCAGAAGTAGGTGTTCCGGTTTGCGAACTTTTTTCAGAAGCCAAACATTCTCTGTGGCTTCTGCTTGAGTGCAGGAAGCTCCTGCAGCCAATTGGAAGCCGAGGCTTGGTTTTCAAACCATTTCAGGAGTCGAATGGACTCCCGGAACGGATTAAGTTTGAGATCTAAGGTATGAAGAAGAAGAAGAAGAAGAAGAAGAAGAAGAAGAAGAAGAGTTTGGATTTGACATCCCGCTTTATCACTACCCGAAGGAGTCTCAAAGCGGCTAACATTCTCCTTTCCCTTCCTCGCCCACAACAAACACTCTGTGAGTTGAGTGAGGCTGAGAAACTTCAGAGAAGTGTGACTGGCCCAAGGTCACCCAGCAGCTGCATGTGGAGGAGCGGGGAAGCGAACCCAGTTCACCAGATTACGAGTCTACCACTCTTAATCACTACACCACACTGACTGTATAGGGAAGTTTTTAAGAAATGTTTAATGTTTTTGCAATGTTTCTATATATGTTGGAAGCCACCCAAAGTGGCTGGGGCAGCCCAGTCAGATAGGTGGGGCATAATAATAATAATAATAATAATAATAATAATAATAATAATTGAATACAATGTCCCTATTTTCATCAAAAGGAATGTGGCAGCTTCCTCCACCATGCTGGGAATTTCTGGTCTCCGTTCTAGTTACTGTTGTCTGGCCTTTTGGCCTTTTGCTCTTTGTAAAGTACGTTTCATATTATATTACTAGGGCTGCTGCTCCTCCTTCTTCCACTTGCCAACTTCCTTTCCCTCACAGATTTATCCCTCACATGCTTTAAGTTCTGAGGGAAACTGCCCCATTGGGGATCTTACTAGCAGGTGAAATTGGCATCAGTTTGCACGCGTGAGGCAGACATGCTGTTAGGACTTGAGGGATCAAAGGCCCCTGCCACAAGTTTGCACAGAGTTTGGTTTTAAGGTGTTATAAGACAAAACTGCTCCTTTTCCCCCTTACTCAGTATCCAGGAGCCCATATGTAGGTTCTGTATCAGTAGGAGAAAATAACAGAGGCCAACCAGCGAATATTGAGAAGCAAAGGAGCTAGTAAGCCTGATCTTTATTAAACTGTTGCAACAGGGTTCTCTGCTCACCCCACGCAGGGAGGGAGGAGAGGAACCCAGAACACTGGTGTGGAAGCTCTTATATAGACTTTTGAAATTGCCGCCCCTGTAGCTCAAGACCACCCCCCGAAACTTCATACATACATCACCAAAGGGGTAGTCTACAGCAGAAACCTGTCTGCCAGGATACCTGATAAAGGTCACTGATTGCTTTTACCTGGGCATCCTGGCCATTCTTTTGTGATGGTAAATACTCAGTTCCTGATTCCAGGTCACAGGCTCACCCTATTCATACACAGATACGCCCTTGTGAACAAAGAGACAGTGGGGAGGCTTTCTCATTTCCTTCCTCCTTGCAGAGAAACATTTGAGGTCAATTTGGGAGAGTCAAAATGGTTTCAGGATTGCTCTCCTGTACTATTTCAGACACATGGTTTATATACTTATGTATGTGATTGCCTTGTACATTTATGAACATTATATATATATATATATATATATATATATATATATATATATATACACACACACATACACATGACATTAGAATTCCTATAACAAACTCAAACGTTTATATTGTTTTCGTAAATCACTATGGGTCAAGTTTGTGACAAGAGCGGAACAACAACAACAACAACAGCAGCAGCAAAGTATCGAGTGCCCTCTGGGCAAATTAAGATGGCAGTTTGCCGTCACCCTGTAAACAAAGTAAAACACTTAAAAAAGAAGAAGTGTGTGTTTGTGTTTGCGGCTGGATATTGGGGCAAAAAAGATCTGGGGGTTTCTCCACCCCCAGCCCCCGTTCTACATTCCTGAATCAGAGCAGAGTCACGGGCAACATTTGGAGAGGAGACAGGAAATTGGGGGCTAAGAGAAAGGCCAAATAAAGTTTATCTGAGTACTTTTTTTTACAATTGCTGCTGCTGCTATTAGTTACCCTTGGTATATTGACAGGACTGTCAACCGCTGAAAGTAGTAATAGTAATAGTGATTTATTATTTGTACCCCGCCCACTTGGCTGGCTTCCAGCAAAGATTAAAAATACATTAAAATGTCACACATTAAAAACTTCCCTGAACAGGGCTGCCTTCAGATGTCTTCTAAAAGTCAGAGAGTTGCTTATTTCCTTGACATCTGATGGGCGTTCCACAGGGTGGGTGCCACTACCGAGAAGACCCTCTGCCTGGTTCCCTGTAACTTGGCTTCTCGCAGCGAGGGAACCGCCAGAAGGCCCTTGGCTCTGGACCTCAGTTTCTGGGCAGAATGATGGGGGTGGAGACGCTCCTTCAGGTATACTGGACCGAGGCCGTTTAGGGCTTTAAAGGTCAACACCAACACTTTGAATTGTGCTCAGAAACTTGCTGGGAGCCAATGTAGGTCTTTAAGGACCAGTTTTATATGGTCTTGGTGGCCGCCCCCAGTCACCAGTCTAGCTGCCGCATTCTGGATTAGTTGTAGTTTCTGGGTCACTTTCAAAGGTAGCCCCACATAGAGCGCATTGCAGTAGTCCAAGCAGGAGAGCATGCACCACTCCGGAGAGACAGTCTGTGGGCAGGTAGGGTCTCAGCTGTGTACCAGATGGAGCTGGTAGACAGCTGCCCTAGATACAGAATTGACCTGCGGCTCATGGACAGCTGTGAGTCCAAAAATATATTGTTCTGTTTCATTTCATAGATTTGTAGAGTTGGGGGATCATCTGTTTCAACCCCCTGCAATGCAGGAATCTTTTGCCCATCATTGGGCTCGAACCCATGACCTTGAGATTTAAAAGTCTCGTACTCTAACAACTCCCATGTCTTACACTTGTAATGGCTTTGCCTGTTTATATAACTGCATATTTGATTCTTGTTACTCTCCTTGGGACCTTATGGTGGAGGACGGGGGAAAAACCTTATAAATAAACCGTAAGCTTTGTTTCGGCATTAAGTTTCTTTGATTAAGGGGGAAGAAAATAAATAGTTTCTGTAATGACTGACTCATGGAATTTCTTTTTTTGCATTCCCATCCCCTTGCGTTTCCAGATGTGCGCTTGAGAAACGCACATCAAATAAAATCCTTGTATGTATTGCAGATGTTTGTGTAGGCAAAGATATTCCCGAAAAGCAGGCAGGTAGTTGCCAGCTTTTAGATGATCACTTGCTGCTAATGTGATTTGGTTCCATTTTATTTTCCGACACCCGATTCCACCCCCAGCGCTGCTTTGCCACACTGTCCAAAACACACGTCAACAATGATGAGTGATTTAAAAAAAACCAGTAAGGTGGGGAGAAGCTAAAACATTCCATTTAAAGGAAGAAAAACAACACATAATTACAAAAATGAGGGAGGCGTAACACGATGTTTGTTTTCACTATTGCCATTTTGTTTAGCTTTTCCAGGAGTTCAGCCAACAAGGAAAAGAAGAAGGAGATACAACCCACTGCAAATAATTCTTTAATTAAAAAGGAAGCTCTATGCATGTTGCAGCAACATACCATGTCCAACATTTCTCCAATGAAAATAGGGACATTATATTTCATAATGACCGCTCCCCACATTAAATAAGGGGTGCCCGTTGCGTGGTTGTGCGCAGCCCCTGGGACCCTATGCGGCACCATTAGCACAGGCTTGGCTTCACCTTCCCCAGGTGGGATACCTGGAGGTCTCTGCCTACCTCAGCCAGTTGCCCAATCCTGCCTGGGGAGGCGCTGCCAAGGTGGTCAGGCCAGGTAGGGGGAGGGACCACCCTGCCCACACAATAGGGGGAGGATCTTACCTGGGAATCCTCAGTTGGCCCCAGAGCTTCTCCCACCCTACCCACCCTCAGTTAAGATTTCTTTTGCAGGTTAACCTTTTCTCCGCAGGTACGCGGGTGCTGCTATGTCAGGATCGCTGTTGAAGGGCCGGAAAGAAATTCTCCTGCATTGGCAATTTTGCCTTTCCCATAGCAAAACATCACAACTTTGGCGGTATCAGGCCTTGGGCGGAATCCTTCAGTCTATCTTCCCTAAATGGGGGTGGGCGTGTAGCAGTGACCCACGCCCCCCTTCTCCTTGCGGCGGCGATACCACGGTTCCCCGTGAGGAGCCACACGTGAGAGCCACACATGAAAGCCGAGTGCAGGGTGGGGACCAAAGGTGGACAAACTACCCCAGAAGGAGCATGGCTTGTCCCACACCAGAGGCACTAACTCCCCATATACCCCAATACTTCACAGACACTTTGATAACCAGCTGATTGTCTGGCATTTGCAAAGCACTGCACTTTGGCAGGTGTCAGTCACCTGAAGTCATTTGGATGGCAGATGACTGACTTGTGGATGGTCCCACCCACCTGTCAAAGTTCGCCTGCAGGAAAGGAGAGGTAAAGATCTGGTCCACTGGGCTAAATGGGTTTCCCACTTTTGTTTCAGAAGCATCTCCCTTTGCCAACCTGGTGCCTTTGAGGCGTTCTGGGCCCCCATTAGCTGCAGCCAACAGAGCCATAGTGTTTGCTAGAAGGGGAAGGGGCTTCAGCGATGTATCCTGGGAAAGAAGCTGAAATACACTGCAACCTTTTGTTGCAGGGCCCCACATTGTTTGTTGCTACCCACTGCCACAGCGCTTGACATCAGGTCACCTCTCCGTACTAAAAGATGCTCTGTCACAGGTGGCAAATAGCTTCCCCACCTGTTGCTTGGGGCTCCTTTTGCTCCAAACAATTGCTGTTTGCTGCTTTCTGAGAGCCCCTCGGTGCCACTGCCACCTCTCTGTTTGTTTATCCGGAGCCGTCTCTGGTTGCCACATTTCCGTCTTTGTCAAATAAAGCAATGTGTTTTCCTCAGATATGGAGAGCCGGGTGTGCGTGCGCATCGCATTGACTCAGGCCTGCTCTTCTGATGGTGCCTCAAAGCCTGGCTGTTGCTGACTTGTTTGCTCATGACGTCTGTTTCTGTGTTGCTCTCTCCCCTGTTGTCTGGAAACTCAAGGGGCATGGAAATATTCCCCTGCCCTCTGCACAGAGACTGTTTTCCTTTTGGTGACACCATCTGCTTGCTCGGACACCCGTTCTTTTTCTATGCAGTGATTTATCTCTCCCCCCCTCCAATAAGAAACCCCTCTTTTGGGGGGCAACTGCCTTTGTTCCTCATCCTTCGGCTTCCAAGCTTGCTGCAGCAGTTCAGGTTTCTTTTGCTCAGAAAGTTCATAAATCACCTCTCTATGCTCTTCCCTCAATATTATGTTTGCCTCAGCAAGCAGTTTATGGGGTTTCTCCCCTCCCTCACATGTTTTCGGAGCACACTTCTGTCATCATAGCTTACTTGGAATGATGAGCTCAGAGAGGATAAGATAATATTTGTTATAATTTTCTCGCAAGACCTCATAAACCTGCTTGGGAGAGTAAGGCCACATTAACATCACACAGTGAAAGCAATACCGTGTCATTTTAAACAGTCGTTGCTTCCCTCAAGGAATTCCGGGAGCTTTGGTTTGTTAAGGGTGCTGAGAGTTGTTAAGAGGTGCCCTGTTCCCCTCACAAAGCTACAGTTAGCGGAGTGGCTCAACAATCAATCCCTCTTCACAGTTCTGTGCAACCCTTCAAGGGTCTCATGACAGGCAAAAGTGAGTCGAGCAACCTATGTAAATTTTACTTTTGTAAAATAAGGTAGTTTCTCTACACACACCCACACCCACACCCGCTGCCAGGAGCAAGCCGGCTGTAAATCACACCGTGCAAGTTGGATTTAACTCTTTATTAGCAAAAAACATAATCTGCAAAGGAGTGCCAAGCCTAATGAGCCCAGCAACTCACCTCTGGTAGGTCTTGCCCCAGTGAAGCTGTTGCTGAGGCTGAAGGTCCCTGCCTCCCCACAGCTGCCTAAGTTCCCTCCTCTCCGGGGTTTTTGGCAAACAATTGGGGACTGTGTCTGCATGTCACCAACCTCTCCTCCCCACCTCTTCATGCCTCTTCTGGTTCTGGGAGACAAGGTGGGAGAGGAGCTTGTCACAGCAGCAGGAGGAGACACCCATCACTCTTCTCCAGCCTGCCTCACCTCTGCCTCTTGACCTCCCTCCTCCCACTCACCTGCTTCTGCCTCTGATTCTGGACTGCTCTCTGGCACAGACTCTCCTAGCTCACTAAGCCCTGTTACCTCCTCAGTTTCTGACACCCCTTCTTCCTTCTCTTCTCTCTCTGACCACTCCTCGTATTCCCACCACCACTCCCCGGGCTCTGAGCCTTCTTCCCTTGATGGTTCCCCAGGTGGTTCCTGCCTCCATTCCTCTGCATCCATACCAGTCCATGACAACACCTCTGCATCCTCAAGCAAGGGGTGCGGAACTAAGAAAAGTCCTGGGGTCAGACAGGCCTTGAGAGCCTTATTCAGCCATTAAGTCTGAGGTGCTCTCCTCCAACTTAAAAGGGATGAGTAGTTGTTTTAACACAGCAGCTTCACATATTTAGCTTTGCAATGCCAGCCTGGGAAGCTTAACCAAGATACCTATATAGAATTTTTAAATATGTGTTCTTATTTTTTTGGACTGTTTTTGGTTTTGAAAGACAGCAAGATTGGGCCACTCTGGACATTGCTCTCTGTCAATATTTGGATGCGTGTCTAATGGGGTGAAGTAAAAAAATCTATAGCCCATTAGGAGCCCTGGCTATCCATGCAGATGGCTGAAGAGGCTAATTGTGGGGTCGTTCCTGGGGACTCACTCCCTATCAGTGGTGACTCTGATATTGATCTGTAATACAGTTGATAGTTAGCTGGCCACTGGGAGACATGTTTTGCTTTTAAAGGTGTAGCTAGTAAAGTGTGGTACGGGAGGCTATCCTTGACTGCTGTCACGACCCAGTTCTGGGCACCACAATTTAAGAAGGGTGTTGACAAGCTGGAATGTGTGCAGAGGAGGGCGGCCAAGATAATCAAGGGTCTGGAAATCAAGCCTTATGAGGAACGGTTGAAGGAGCTGGATATGTTTAGCCTGGAAAAGAGGAGACTGAGAGGAGATAGGATAGCTATCTTCCAATATCTTAAGGGCTATCACATGGAGGAGGGAACAAACTTGTTTTTTCCTGCTCTGGAGGGTAGGACCCGAACCAATGGCTTCAGGTTACAAGAAAGGAGATTCTGATTAAACATCAGGAAAAACTTTCTGACAGTAAAAGCAGTTGGAATGGTCTCCCCAGGTGGGAGGGGAGGGTTCTCCTTCCTTGGAGGTTTTCAAGCAGAGATTGAAGGGCCATTTGTTTTGGAAGCTTGTTGAAATTCCTGCATGGCAGGGGGTTGGACTAGATGACCCTTGGGGTCCCTTCCAACTCTACAATTCTAGGATTCTATGATCCATTCTAACTGATAGGTAGTTGCAGGTGGCATTGTGGGCAGGGAGAAGTTTGGCTAGCACTGACAATGGCTGCTAGGTAAAGGTAAGGGGATCCCTGACCATTAGGTCCAGTTGTGGACGACTCTGGGGTTGCGGCGCTCGTCTCGCTTTATTGGCCAAGGAAGCCGGCGCACAGTTTCAGGCTAAGCCGCTTCTGGCGAACCAGAGCAGTGCACAGAAACGCCGTTTACCTTCTCACCAGAGCAGTACCTATTTATCTACATGCACTGGCGTGCTTTCAAACTGCTAGGTTGGCAGGAGCAGGGACTGAGCAACTGGAGCTCACCCCGTTGCGGGGATTCAAACCGCCAACCTTCTGATCAGCAGGTCCTAGGCTCTGTGGTTTAACCCACAGCGCCACCCGCGTCCCTTCACAATGGCTGCTAGCCATGATTATGTTCTATCCCCAGATGCAGGGCACTTCCAGCTCTTCCCGATTTTGGGGTGGGATACACATACTGCAAAAATTCAGGTTGTGCGATTGCAATTTGAAGGCTTTGAACATGAGTAGGCAAACTAAGGCCTGGGGGCTGGATCCAGCCCAATCGCCTTCTAAATCCAGCCCGCAGACGGTCCAGGAATCAGCATGTTTTTACATGAGTAGAATGTGTCCTTTTATTTAAAATGCATCTCTGGGTTATTTGTGGGGCATAGGAATTTGTTCATTATTTTTTTCAAAATATAGTCCAGCCCCCCACAAGGTCTGAGGGACAGTGGACCGGCCCCCTCCTGAAAAAGTATGCTGGCCTTGAGCAACAAATCAGCTTCCCCCAAAAGACTGGGCTTTCTGCAATAGGCGATGGACGAAATGCTCTGCCAAGTGTCAGATAACACTTGAATTACCTTCCTATTCTCAGGAGCCAGAAACATCATAGCCAGACACTGGAGAGACCTGTCAGGAGTAAGCATGGACCAATGGTACCAAATCGTATGGGAAACAGCCTTATTAGAAAAATTAACTAATAAACTGAAACTGGCATGGGGACAAATGGAAGAAGACGCCTTTAGCCCATTATGGCTCCCTTTTATCACATACACAGCCCAACAAGGCAATGACAAGAATCCACCAACAGCATACAAATCAATATGGCTAACCTGATCCAAAACACCCACCCACCCCCGGACTTCTGGGTTAGCGCCATCGACTAATGGCGGATTCCCTCTGAGCTCCGGAGGGAATCGGCTCCGCAGGATCGGGTCTTGCCGCTGCGGTGACGCGGGGACCCTTAAAAATCACAGGCGGTGAAGCCTGTGAACCTGGTGACTCGGCGGGCACCATTTGCGCCCCCCCGACCTGTGAAGAGCCTTTTTAAAGGCTTCGGAACGGGGGACGGGGTGAGCGGCGCGGTGCTGAGAGTCAACTGCTTCTCCTGCAGAGTGAAGCCGCATTGCCATGGTCGGAGAGCGCTGACTTCTTCTTTTGAACAATTGGACTCTAAAAGTAGCAACCCGTGAGTACTACGGAAATTGGTATCATAAAGAATTTTTTTTTTTTTTTTAAGAATTAGGCACGATCGGGGAAGGTGTAAAAAGGAAGTCTGCCTCCCCGTCTTTTAAACAAGTTAAAGCAAAGACCTGCTAACTAAGGTCAAGAGAACCTCTTTTTTCCTTCTTTGGTAAAAGACTTTAATTTCACGGTTTGGCAGTATAAGAAATCTTGCTGGAGGATAAAAGAGCTAATTTTGGGAGCTGAAGTGTCACCCTCCCGGACCCGGGAGTGTTCCGCAAGAGAGCCTGTTGATGAGGTACTAAAGAGCTTGACAGCTGTCAAATTAGCTGTCAAGACGGAAAAAGAGAACTTTGTTTCTGCTGCTTCTGCTGGTTATATCTGTTACAATTTTTGTTACAATTTGTTGAAAACAAGGAAGAACCAATACAAACTAACTGGATTTTTGGATTTGAACTGGAATGAACATTAAGAAACCAAAATCCCTCTAGAGGGGTTTTTGGGACATTACAAGAATGGCTGGAGGAGGGAGAGTTCAGGCTGAATTGGACAGAGTCTTTGTTCTCTTGGGAAAGTTACAAGGCCAAATTGATGTTTTGGCTATGAATGTTACAACTCTGGACTCAACTGTAAACAATATCATGGAACCTGATAAGGATTTGAATCAGGAAGTTTATCCAACTGAACAGAAAGAGAAACTTGACAACATTGAGAACTTGGAGAAGGAGACATATGTTGTCCCTGAAGAAAAGGAAGGAGGAGCTGTAATTCTGCAGATGATGAAAGAGGACTTGAGGTTTGACATGATGGCAATGAAGGAAAATAAGAACTTGATGTGGAAAATCTGGCCTGAATTGGAGATGGAAAAAAGGAGAGATCTCCTTATGTGGAGATCTGAAGACCTAAGGATTACAAATTTGCTTAAGGTGGAGGTTGGAGCCTTGGGGACATTTGGTTTTGAAAGGAGTAAGAAACAAGATTTGGGCCCCACCTTTAAGTATGGAGGACTGGTTGGAAGAAATATGGATCCTGAAGGGCCAGAGCTTCTCCGAGATTTGGTGTTTAATTTTAAGGACTATCAGAAAAACCAGCAGAGAGGAATTGAGAGAGAATTAAGAGCCTCGGATGTGAGATCTCCAGGCTAATACTAGATTAAGACTGGTGGATATTTGTGGGGGACTGAAACCAGGAAAGGGGGGTGTAGGGCTTGGGAATCCAAAGGGTACATAATTATAATGTGTTTTTGTTTTCATTTTGTTTTGGTAATGTGTATGAAATTTGGGAAATTCGTGGAAGGGAATCTGGGTCGACTTTAGAAAGAATGTTTTAAGAATGTGTATTGAGGAGAAGTGTTGATGTTGAAGTTTGGATAAGGTAAAATTGGTTTGTTTTAAAACGGACTAAATTAAAGGAAAATAAGGTTAGCAGAAATAAATTGAGGAAATGGATGAAAGAGAAAAAGTAAAATAATAATATGTTAAATTAAGCATAGAAATAGGTTAAAAATTATGGATAAGGATTTGCTGAATTAACAATTTGAATTGGAATACAAGAAAGGGGGGTATGAGGAGGTCAGGGAAATATGTTATTGAAAAATAGATTTTGTGAACTTTATGTGTTTTTAATTTTTTTTTTGCTTTTTGTTTTTCTTTTTTTCTTTTTGACTTTTTGTTTTTTATTGTCTTAAATTCGAAAATCTTAATAAATATATTTAAAAACAAAACAAAACAAAACACGCACCCACCCCACTCACACACGAAGACAAAGACCACCACAGCCAATCACAAACAAACAACCACACCCTAGGCCAACCCCAACCTCTCTCACCACCAAAGGAACACAAGTGAACAGCAAAGAGAATGTGCACAAGCGACACTGACACAAAACCCACACATGCATTAAGTAAAATAGAAACATCGCCACCCGACCCGACCCCCACTCACCACGGCCCCCTCCACCTTTTTCCTCCTTTTCTTCCTAATGTAACACTAATGTCTCAACAAATGAAACTGACTGTAGAAAATGTAACTTGAAAAAAGAGACATTGCACATACTTTTGTAAACCAAGAAATCTTTAATAAAAAAAATACATTAAAGGGGAAAAAAGATAACGCTTAATTTGATGCAGCATGATTAAGAACAAGATTAAGGGTACATATTGATATAGGAATGTATTAGATAAAATGTAAAGAAATATACAATAATAAGAGTACATTCATTTGTAAAAAAAGAATATACAATGAGATTGACAGGAAGTCCATAGTGTTGGTACAAATATTATTTGGAAATGGCTTTATGTCTTTGTTTTTTCTTTCTTTAGGTACATTAATTTGGTATATAAACTTTGTATACATGTTGGAAATTATATTATAATATGCCATGTAATGTAATATGATAATATATACATATGTGACATAAGAATGTTAATAAAAAAGGTGATGATGATAATAATAATAATAATAATAATAATAATAACAACAACAACAACAACAACAGCAATTATTTCCCCAGCCACTCTGGGTGGCTTCCAATTGAGTGTTAAAAACAATACAGCATTAAATATTAAAAACTTCCCTAAACAGGGCTGCCTTCAGTTGTCTTCTAAATGTCAGGTAGTTGTTTATCTCTTTGACATCTGATGGGAGGGCGTTCCACAGGGCGGGTGCCACTACCGAGAAGGCCCTCTGTCTGATTCCCTGTAGCCTCACTTCTCACAGCGAGGGAACCGCCAGAAGGCCCTTGGCGCTGGATCTCAATGTCCGGGCAGAATGATGGGCGTGGAGACTCTCCTTCAGGTATACAGGACCGAGGCCATTTAGGGCTTTAAAGGTCAGCACCAACACTTTGAATTATGCTCGGAAACGTACTGGTAGCCAATGCAGATCTCTCAGGACCGGTGTTATGTGGTCCCAGCAGCCACTCCCAGTCACCAGTCTAGCTGCCACATTCTGGATTAATTGCAGTTTCTGAGTCACCTTCAAAGGCAGCCCCACATAGAGCTCATTGCAGTAGTCCAAGCAGGAGATAACTAGACCATGCACCATTCTGGCAAGACAGTCTGCAGGCAGGTAGGGTCTCGGCCTGCGTACCAGATGGAGCTGGTAAACAGCTGCCCTGGACACAGAATTGACCTTCGCCTCCATGGACAGCTGAGAGTCCAAAATGACTCCCAGGCTGCGCACCTGGTCCTTCAGGGGCACAGTTACCCCATTCAGGACCAGGGAGTCCTCCACACCCGCCCACCCACTGTCCCCCCAAAACAGTACTTCTGTCTTGTCAGGATTCAACCTCAACCTCAATCTTGATGCAGTGTGGTCACACCTCCTCACAAACAAATCAGGATGAATGCTCATTAAACAAACCTCCAGCAAACAAATTATCCAGATGCCCCCTCTGAATGCCAGCTGCTGGGAATTGCAAGTGGGAAGAATCCTCTTGCGCTTGGTTCCTTCTTGCAGGCTTGCCCCAGGTACCTGGTTGGTCACTGTGAGATGCTGGACCTGGTGGGCCTTTTTATGTTCTTACCTGCAGCAGGTGTGCAGATATTGAGTGGCTGGGTAGCACCCTGGGCGGCTCACGAATGCCCTGTGCAACATTGTCAGCCATTCAGTAGTCATCTTAACTGCATGGGGTTTGTTTAGCCCCCGCCTGCCTCCAACTCTTGACATCTGCCAACAAGGAGACGTGATTTCCCCTCTCGCTTGGATACAGCTAAGTGGTAGCTGTCAAGTCTTCCATCCCAACAGCTGCTTAGGCAGATTAAAAGGCAAAATGAACCTTGAGGTAGCCAATTACACGAAACCATGTACGGTACGGAGGGAGGACCTGCTTAATGTGAGGGATGGAGCTGGTTGCGATCAGACGCTAGTGCCGTGATATCCGGGTCAATGTTTGCGATTTTCAGTTGAAGGCTCCACGGCAATAAGATTTCAGGGTTGTTGTTGTTTTTTGCTTTTTTTATGCCAGCCAAGTGCAGAGAACCCAGCTTTGCACAGATATGAAGTGGGGAAGGGCAGGAGACACTTGACAACTTTGTCTGACAGAACTGGATATCCAACCAATGTCAGTGTATTTTGCTCAAATTTTGTTCTCAGGGTGAAGCTGTCTCCAAGAGTTCTTCTTCTTCTGAATCTGAGAGGTTATTTGGCTGTTCTGCTGTGTACCCTTCAAAATGCTGTTGTCCTCCCCCTGGGGTTATGTGCACCACACTCTGGGAAAACTGCTGTAGGCTGTTTTCTCAGCTGTAAGTCAGCCAGATGCCAGTTCAGAGCCATGGTGTGGTCCCTGTATATGGCAATGTGGCAATTTAACAGGATGGTGTAAAGGTAAGGTAAAGGGACCCCTGACCATTAGGTCCAGTCGTGGCCAACTCTGGGGTTGCAGCGCTCATCTCGCTTTATTGGCCGAGGGAGCTGGCATACAGCTTCCAGGTCATGTGGCCAGCATGACTAAGCTGCTTCTGGTGAACCAGAGCAGCGCACGGAAATGCCGTTTACCTTCCCGCCGGAGTGGTACCTATTTATCTACTTGCACTTTGACGTGCTTTCGAACTGCTAGGTTGGCAGGAGCAGGGACTGAGCAACGGGAGCTCACCCCGTTGTGGGGATTCGAACCGCCGACCTTCTGATCGGCAAGTCCTAGGCCCAATGGCTTAACCCACAGCGCCACCCGCGTCCCAACAAGATGGTGTGGGGTGGCCTATAAACCTGTTGCAGTGGACCCTCGTTTCTTTGACACTGCCAGGATCTGAAAACGGCACATCTAAAACTCACATTTGAATTTTCTAATTTTCTCAGCACGTATCAAATTTGAAAGAGTAGTGCTGGAAACCTTAATTTTCTTTGTGGAAAAACACCTCCCTTCTTTCCTGTAAGGAGAGCAATGTAGCTCATGGAAGAAATGTTATTGATACACCTGAAGGGATCTTCTCCAACAGCTACCCTGAAAATGTCCAGGTGTCCCAGTGGAGTGGCTGTTAATGGGTTCCAGGACCTGTTCACTTTGAAGCTGTCACTTCAGATTATGGCTGCCTGCTTGATGTTTGAGGAAGAAAGTGCACCGTAGGGGTATAGTGGCTGAAATACAGGGAACTAAGTTTTGAGCTCAGTTCAAAGTGCACATCTTAACCTTAAAGCCCAACAGAGCCTTTTCTGTGGTGGCTCCTCACCTCCTGTATTGCACCCTCATTGCTATAATGTGGATGCCAGCTAAAAACATTTTCATTTCCCCAAGCTCTTCGGAACCACTAGGTTTGAACAGGCCATTGCTATTCTAGTTTGTTGTTTTAATTTCTACATCGTACTAATTTTATTGTCCTTTTTACTATATCCTACCCCTGGGAAATGGGTGGCGCTGTGGGTTAAACCACAGAGCCTAGGACTTGCTGATCAGAAGGTTGGCAGTTTGAATCCCCGCGACGGGGTGAGCTCCCATTGCTCGGTCCCTGCTCCTGCTACCCTAGCAGTTCAAAAGCACCTCAAAGTGCAAGTAGATAAATAGGTACCACTCTGGCGGGAAGGTAAACAGTGTTTCCGTGCGCTGCTCTGGTTCGTCAGAAGCAGCTTAGTCATGCTGGCCACATGACCCAGAAGCTGTACGCCAGCTCCCTCAGCCAACAAAGCGAGATGAGCGCCGCAACCCCAGAGTCGGTCACGACTGGACCTAATGGTCAGGGGTCCCTTTACCTTTACCTCTGTGTTGCACACACCTTTTTGCTGCAGGTGTGGGCTGTGCAATATGGGGCAGACCATTCCCTGACCCGTTATAGGTAGAAGAGCCTTTCGCAAGCGTTGTCAGAGTTCTGAGTCATGGACAACTTTTGAGTTGCCATGTGGGTCTACCTGATCTCTGTCCCGAGAAAAGGGTGCAGGGCTTTGCAAAGAAAGACAGGGTTTCTCTGAAACTGGGGGGCGCTCCCTGCTGATGTTAAGAAGGGGGAGGATGCCGAGCTCTGCCAGATGTGATCCATCTCTGTGTGCTGCTCTGCTATACATCTGGAGCTTCATTCGCACGTGTCATGTCAAAATCAAGGAGGGAGCTGATCAAGGGCACATCTGGCTGAATTGCAGGAATCCCTGAGTACGAAGAACATTTGCAGTGGCTGTGGTGGTTCATGCTTATTATTCTGTGATCAGACAGGTACCCCCGCGATAAAGGTCCCAATTTGCTGGGCATGTTAGCTGGGCGATACACACCTAACACAGAAGTACAGGGTGAGGAAATTGAAAATGTCAATTTCTGTTTGACAAGGTCATTTTAAAAGGAAGAAAAAAGAAAGCCAAAAGGACAGTGTATTTATGAGGAAAGGCTCAAAGCCCTAAGATATGTAACATGGTTCTGGAGAAAGACATAGGAGAAGTTCTCCAATTTTGGAACGTTAAACAAGTACAGCAGTCTTTCTGGACCTATCAGATCCGAAGCCCTTAAACCTAAGGTATAAGCATTAAGAAAATACAAAAAGCTTTTCATGGGTACATCCAGACAAATGTAATTTGAACAGTGAGCCTCATATATCACCTGCTCAGATGTCTACATTTACTGCAGGTCTTGAACTCTGGGGAAACTGGCTGTGCGTGGTGCTGATTGGCTGGCCCTTGTGACAATCACAAATCTGGCTCCCTCCCTCCCTGGAGCAGTTTGTCAAGTTATTATTTTTTTTTAAGGTGCTGGATGGACATTTAATCAGATACTCTTGTAACCCAATTAAATGTTTAATAACAAGATATGCTTGACACCTTGACTGATATATTTATAGCAAGTGCTGTTTGAACATATGCTAAAATGCTAGACCATAAAGAAGGCTGATCGCCGAAGAATTGATGCTTTTGAATTATGGTGCTGGAGGAGACTCTTGAGAGTCCCATGGACTGCAAGAAGATAAAACCGATCCATTCTGAAGGAAATGAGCCCTGAGTACTCACTGGAAGGGCAGATCCTGAAGCTGAGGCTCCAATACTTTGACCACCTCATGAGAAGAGAAGACTCCCTGGAAAAGACCCTGATGTTGAGAAAGATGGAGGGCACAAGGAGAAGGGGACGACAGAGGATGAGATGGTTGGACAGTGTTCTCAAAGCTACCAGCATGAGTTTGACCAAACTGCGGGAGGCAGTGGAAGACAGGAGTGCCTGGCGTGCTCTGGTCCATGGGGTCACAAAGAGTCGGACACGACTAAACAACTAAACAACAACAACAAAATGCTTGTAACAATTTTTGAGATCAATATTCAAAAGCAAAGCATGACGGGAAGAGAGGAGAAGCAATCATTGCCATCAAGAACAACAATGATGTTGGATTCAAAGGAAGAGCAAGTGAGTGGTGGAGAAAGCTGAACTCGCCAGACAGCAAACAAAACTGCCCTGGAAACTCCTTTTCCAAATCAATAGAAGTTATCAGCGTTTAGTCTGAGCATGTGAAGGAACAGCCAAGAATACGGGAGCTGAGCCCCGTTAGCAAAATCACTTAAATAATGTAGGTGGAGTTCAGAGAGAAAAGTCCTGATAACACTTTACCAAGCACATGGAACAAAAACAGTGTGTAATTTAAGGAGGAAGGAGCATAGAGGTGTTGTTGTTTTTTGTCCAGGCCTTGTACATAGGAGGGAGATATTCAACCAACACAGGCAGAGGGACTCTCCCTCATAACTACACATCCTCCCTTTTCCAAAGTCTCCAACAGAACCTCTACAGCAGACTTCCTCAAACCCGGCCCTCCAGATATTTTGAGACTACAATTCCCATCATCCCTGGCCACTGGTCCTGCTAGCTAGGGATCATGGGAGTTGTAGGCCCTTGGAGGGCCGAGGTTGAGGAAGCCTGCTCTAGAGAGATGAATAAAACCAAAAACATTAGAAGGATGCACATCCTAGCAGTTGAAACTTTGTGATTCCATGCTTTATCTTGAACACTAAGTGTGGAATAGGATGCTTCTAGACCAGGACTTGTAAAAAAAATAAGAAACTTGTTGCCAAAGTATAAGATTTTTTTCACAGAAAATGTAAATTTGGCATGCAATTGCGTAGCTGGTTGTACAATGGACAGTAGAAAAGGATATGTTCTACAGCAGGCACCCCCAAACCTGGCCCTCCAGATGTTTTGGGACTACAGTGGTACCTCGGGTTACATGCGCTTCAGGTTACATACACTTCAGGTTACAGACTCTGCTAACCCAGAAATAGTGCTTCAGGTTAAGAACTTTGCTTCAGGATGAGAACAGAAATCGTGATCCGGTGGCGCAGCAGCAGCAGCAGGAGGCCCCATTAGCTAAAGTGGTGCTTCAGATTAAGAACAGTTTCAGGTTAAGTATGGACCTCCGGAACGAATTAAGTACTTAATCTGAGGTACCACTGTACAACTCCCATCATCCCTAGCTAACAGGACCAGTGGTCAGGGATGATGGGAATTGTAGTCCCAAAACATTTGGAGGGACGAGTTTGGGGATGCCTTCTCTACAGCCCACTCTGGCAAAGCAGTTATAGAGAAAGACAACAGACCAATTTGAAGAGCTGTAGGACACCATTGGTGCTTTTGAATTATGGTGCTGGAGGAGACTCTTGAGAGTCCCATGGACTGCAAGAAGATCCAACCTATCCATTCTTAAGGAAATCAGCCCTGAGTGCTCATTGGAAGGACAGATCGTGAAGCTGAGGCTCCAATACTTTGGCCACCTCATGAGAAGAAAAGACTCCCTGGAAAAGACCCTGATGTTGGGAAAGATGGAGGGCACAAGGAGAAGGGACGACAGAGGACGAGATGGTTGGATAGTGTTCTCGAAGCTACCAGCATGAGTTTGACCAAACTGCGGGAGGCAGTGGAAGACAGGAGTGCCTGGCGTGCTCTCCATGGGGTCACGAAGAGTCGGACATGTCTAAACGACTAAACAACAACAACAACAACAACAACAACAGGACACCATTATAACGCAGCACGGAATAATCTCTGTTGAGGTTCTCGGATCCAGTTCCTGTACGAAGGAATATCTGGATTCTATTATCTCCTCCAGGATAACCTTTTCCCTAAGCCAGAGTCTGTGACCTTGGCATCAGCCTTGAAATAGCTCTTGCTAAATCTGCCCACTTCACTGTAACCACATTATTGGGATTGGTGTGAGGGGTCAGGGGCTTGGCGTTGCTTTTGTTGGCAGACCCTGCAGCTTAGTTTGATTTCTGCTATTGAGTTTCATTTATAGCCTCAGAAAGGAGAGCACGTTCTTTCATTTGGATCCTAGATTTATGACAACGGCCGTTTTTCTATTATTGCATTGGGTTTCGCCCTCCTCCTCCTTTCAAAAACTTAAATTTATGAAGATCAGATTTGCTTTTTCTTACATGGCTAGTTTTGGAGAGCAATTTTCCACGACCCTGTAGTTTGAATGTACACACACACGCCAGATGTTTTTGGACTCCAACTCCCATCAGCCCCAGCTAGCAAGACAAATGATCAAGGATGATGGGAGTTGTAGTCCAACCAAACTGGCTGTGCCTGGTCTACAATGATTGTGGTGGCAGAGGAGACTCTCCAGAATTCCATATAGGGCTTTCTCCCCTTGCCCCACTTGGAGATAAGGCAGGGGCTGACTTGGGGGTCATCTGCCTGAAATGCAAATACTACGGGTTTTGTGGGAGCTATGGCTGCCACAGCTGTGGTTATTGTGGCTCTGGGAACCACTGCTGATCTTGAGCACACCATCAACGTTGCAGTGTCTTCTGTAAATAATGTCAGATGATACTATCATACCCTCCAACGCGTCGCGGGGAAAACCTGAGATGCCATCTTTCGAGGTCACAATGGCACGTGAGTCATGAGACTTGTGTGAGATTGTGGCCCTGAAAAAAGTGCTTTGGGGGGCATGACACCCAATAATGCACTTTTGGAGGTGCCACATGAGATCACAGTCCCGAAAAAGCACTTTTGGGGGCAAGATCATGGCACGAAATGTTGTTGTTGTTGTTTAGTCATTTAGTCGTGTCCGACTCTTCTTGACCCCATGAACCAGAGCACGCCAGGCACTCCTGTCTTCCACTGCCTCCCGCAGTTTGGTCAAACTCATGCTGGTAGCTTCGAGAACACTGTCCAACTATCTCGTCCTCTGTCGTCCCCTTCTCCTCGTGCCCTCCATCTTTCCCAACATCAAGGTCTTTTCCAGGGAGTCTTCTCTTCTCATGAGGTGGCCAAAGTATTGGAGCATCAGCTTCAGGATCTGTCCTTCTAGTGAGCACTCAGGGCTGATTTCCTTAAGAATGGATAGGTTGGATCTTCTTGCAGTCCATGGGACTCTCAAGAGTCTCCTCCAGCACCATAATTCAAAAGCATCCATTCGGCCTTCTTTATGGTCCAGCTCTCACTTCCATACATCACTACTGGGAAAACCATAGCTTTAACTATCCGGACCTTTGTTGGCAAGGTGATGTCTCTGCTTTTTAAGATGCTGTCTAGGTTTGTCATTGCTTGGGCAAGATCACGGCACAAAATAGCAGCTTTCAAATTGGCCGCCGTGCTCTTTTGGGTAAAAATGGGATGTCCCATTTTTTCCAGGGCAGTTAAGGGGTATGTGCTATGCTGCCAATATGCATGTGCAAAACAATGCTATATTTGTCATAGGAACATAAGGAGAGGCTGCTGGATCAGGACAATGGCCCATCTAGTTTATCCATCCTGTTTTCCCAGTTGCCAGCCAGACCTGCAAGCAAGGCTACAAGAGCATTTTCTTCTGCACTGCCCAGCGGCTGGTATTCAGAGGCAATGTGTGGCGTTTCGGCTCCTCTAAATTAAAGAGAATGTTGCCCCTTATGTCAGAATCTCTTGGGTGTATGTTCATGCATGCCTGGTGGAAAAGGCAGTATGGAAATATTGATGAAATAAACAGCCCTAAAGAATATGAACTGCGAAAAGGGCCGAGGAAGAATATAAATAAAGCATATTACCCTTGATAAAATATTGAAGCTGATAAATGAAAGCTGTAATACGAAGAGGGGAAGGAAGACAATGTGGTGATATGGAACCCAAGACACGTCGTGCGCAGCTCATGCTCTCTACAATGAGCGAGGAGAACGAGCTGCCCTTGGTGTCAAGGCAGAGGAGAGCTCGCATGCATGTTAATGAGCAAGAGTTCTCAGGTGACCAGCCAAGAAGACTCAAACTTATTTCAGAGCCTCGCTTGGAAGGAAAGAGGGAATGAAGCCAGAGTCAAGTTTGGACGGCAAAGCCCTGGACAGCAATCGCAAGCTGCCTGAAAAATAACAACAAGAGCAGTTTCTCCCCCAGGCCCTCAAGCCCTTATTCCTTGCCTTGCCAGAGCTGGGGTGGTGCTGTTGATTTGTGTGCTTGTGCGTGCAAATGATGGACAGCAAAAGAGTGGATGGGTCAGACCTACACCCTGCATTTGAAGGTTCTACAACACACGTATGAAGCACATGGCTTCCCCCAGAGAAACCTGGGAACTGTAGTTTGCTTTGGGTGCTGTGGATTGTATCTCTGTGAGTAGGACACTACAGTTTCAAAGCGGGACAAAGAGTTACCTGTCAGGCAGGCTCAGTTGGACAGCATCCACCCACCCACGTCGTTCAGCCCAGACACTGAGATCCAAAAGAACAACAACAACAACAACAACAACAACAACAACAACAACAACAACAACAACAAATTTAATTTATACCCCACCCTCCCCGGCCAGAGCCGGGCTCAGGGTAGCTAACACCAATAAAATCACAGTAAAAACATAATGGTGGATGGGAAACAAAAATTTGAAATACAGGTTAAAATGCAATTTAAAATGCAGCCTCATTTTAAAAGTAGCCGATAAATCAAGACTATAAGGGAAGGGAAACATAAGGGTCAGACTGAGTCCAAACCAAAGGCCAGGCGGAACAGCTCTGTCTTGCAGGCCCTGTGGAAAGATGTCAAGTCCCACAGGGCCCTAGTCTCTTGTGACAGAGCGTTCCACCAAGTTGGGGCCAGTACCGAAAATGAGGGCCTTCTGGTGTTTCCCTCATTGCGAGAAGTGAGGTTACAAGGAACCAGGCAGAGGGCCTTCTTGGTAGCCACTCCTGCCCTGTGGAACACCTTCTCATCAAATATCAAAGAGATGAGTAATTATATGTCCTTCTGTAGACATCTGAAGGCAACTCTGTATTTGGAAGTTTTTATTGTTTGATGTCTTCCTGGGTTTTCATTTGTTGGAAGCCGCTCAGAGTGCCCGGGGTAATCCAGTCAGATGTGTGGCATATAAATATATCATCATCATCATCATACAAGAGTTAAGCATGTTCTTCACACTGGACCCTGGGTGTTAACCTCACCATTAATCATAGCTGTCAACGTTTTCCCTTTTTTAAGGGAAATTCCCTTATTCCGAATAGGATTTCTCGCAAGAAAAGGGAAAAGTTGACAGCTATGCCATTAATCTTATTATTGTGATGCATGGCCAATTGTAGCAGATGATAGGGAGGCAATGTGATGCCCTTCAGACAAGGTTGGAAAACAATTCCATCATCCCTGACCACTGGCCATGCTGACCATGTTGGCAAGGGTTGATGGGTGTTGTAGTCCAGGAAGATCTGAAGGGCACCACATTGGCTACCTCTGGTGTAGATAGTGTCTGTGCTTCATCAAAAAGCCAACCAGGGTCCTCCATTCCATATTCGATGTCTGCCCATACTTGGAGATTCATCATATCTGGACCTGGGAGACAGAATGATGAAGCTCTGGCAAGGAATTCTCATTGGAAGTGCTCCAGCAGCCATGGAAACATGTAGAAGCTAATGTAGTGGAAAGCCTCCTTCTTTGAATGTCTGGCTAATGTGATCAAAGCACCACCTGCTACACCTTGTTTGATTTGTGCCGCCTGGCCCCCTGCAACTCTGGACGAACCAAGGTGATGAGAAGGAGGGGGCCGCCTGTCCATCAAGTGTCTTTATATTAAAGTTCCTGGAGCACATTTGCATGAAGGCTTTGCAGAACCTTCCTTCAAAGACCGGGTGACAAAAGAGGTAATCTTCATATGCGAGTACATAAAAGACATGCCTGCTTTGGTTGCCTTGTTAATGCACTATTTCTGTTCTGGTTGTGGAGCTGAAAACAGGTTTTTTAACAAGGAAGTTCTGGGGATGGAACTGGTTGACTCGTCTGCTTCTGTGGGTTTTTTGTGTTTCTTGTTTGTTTGTTTTTTAAAGGAGAGCTGGACAATTTGGAAGTTCACTGCGGACTAGGGGTTGGGGAGAGATTCAACTCAGTTCACATTCCAAGTTGAACTGACCTAATTTGCATTTTCCTAAACAATATGCAGACTGAAACACAGCTGCCCTTGAAAATGTGCACTTCTCTGAATTTTGCAGTGCATTTCTCTAGTAACGTGTAAAAAAAATGCATATTCTAGGGTGCGGAAGCATGCAGATGAATGCCTATATTACTGAAAGCAACACACACAGGTGCATTATATTGAGGGAAGTTGCTTTGCAAAAATGTGCATATTAGGAGACATTTGCACTAAAGTGATGATTAATTTTACACAAGGACTTTCAAACAAGCAGCCCACACCCATGTGGAAATGTAGTGAAATGGACAGAGACACCCATATCTATCCCAGACTTGGTCCTGCAGGGAACCCTGAGGAACCCACTGCCCAATATCTAAGGTGATGTTGCCCTGTTCCCAGGCACCACTTTTTGGGTTGGCACCCACCTGTCTCGAGAGACAACAGAGTCTCTCCCGAATTGTCCAATATTCAGCTGCATTGGATGTCCAGGAATTCTTGGGTTATGAGACAGGGAGAAAACCCTTTTTCTGTTGACCTGGAGCCAATTGAATGTCTCACCAGAATTCAAGCGGTAAAGCTTTGGTTGGACTGCACTACTTCAACTAGCAGGTGGGGGGTAGAATAGAGTGGAATGACCCTTCCCTCTATGGGGGGGGGGGATATTATCTGGGGACAAAGCCTATCCCTTTTTTTCTGATGAGCTGGTTGTCTGTGAGCAGAAAGGTTTTTGTAAGTGGGAAACATTCCAATATTCTGTCTCTCACCTGCAGGCTGGAATTGAGGAAGAGCTTTGCCACTTGAATTCTGATGATTGCATAAGCTGACTTTTCACGATTGTTAAATCTGTGCACATTCCAGGCTGGTCTTAAGCTGAAACAAGTCACGGCAGAACCTGAGCTGCATATAAGCACTCTAGTTTGTGGCACCATCAAGCTGAGATCAGATGTGCATTGGAACCATCGACTCCTCAGACGCAGAGGTTGATCGCTTAGGGTCGAACTCTTTCTTTCACCCGACTTGCCTTACTGTTTGTATCTAGCCCAACTTTAGCTGTAAAAGAAAAATCATTAAATACTTGATTTCCAGGGATTCGTACGGCTTAGTAGCACACAGATGCTCTCACAAGTAACCTTTGGTGTGTGTTGGGATGAATGCAAATTGTTTCGGCTTAGAATACATCAGTGTGAAAGATGGTTTTGTAGCTAACTGCACTGCATTCCTCGGTCAGTAATACACAAATTTCCTATTCTTTTCTATTAATCCTGTATATATCCCTTAAAGCATCTATTAATACACAAATGGGCCTTTTCTGCAGTGGCTTCCCATCTATGGAACGCTCTCCCCAGGGAGACTTGCCTGGCGCCATCATGATATGCCCTCAGGCGCCAGGCAAAGTCTTTCCTTTTAAACCAGGACCCTTAATGAGGCCAAACTTAGATTCACAAAATGTTTAGGGGTATGCATACCCCTTCGTTCCCCGCCCCGGAAAAAAAACACTGACTATGTGCATTTTTTTTTACACATCCCTTGGCTTGGGAATTGCACTGCAAAATTTGAAGCAGCACAGATCTCAAAAGCATAGCCGTGCTTTGGTTTGTGTATTGTTCCGCAATGCGTTTATTACGCAGGTTTGCTGAATGAAACGTCTCCTTCATCCCTACCCTGGGATGGGGGAACCTCAGGGCTGGGGACTAACTGTGCTCCTCCAGGCCATCCCTACCTGGCCCTTGGACCTCTCTCCAAAGGGCCACCTCCCTCTTCCCAGGCCCCTCCCACCCTCACTAGGCCAGCTTCACACCCAAAATATTTTTGCCTGGCTGGAGTGCGACTTTGGACTCTGATAATGCCTCTTGATGGAGTGGAAGGAGGACAGAGAGAAACTAGATTACAGTCATACCTCGGGTTACAGACGCCCCAGAAGCACCGCAACAGGTTACTTCCAGGTTTCAGAGCTCGCGCATGCGCAGAAGCGCTAAAATCACACTTTGTGCATGCGCAGAAGTGCCGAAGCGTGACCCGCGTGTGTGAATGCTGCGGGTTGCGAACGTGCCTCCCGCATGGATCACGTTCGCAACCCGAACGTCCAGTGTACTGTACAAAGGTAATTTGCATGCACTGCTCCGCCCACTTTCCCTGGCCCCGCCCACCACTGCCATGTGGCTCCTGAAAGGTTGCCCAGAGGAGAACGTGGCCCTCAGTCTGAAAAGATTTCACCACTTCTGTGCTACCCCTTCAGACATAGTCTCCCCTCTGCAAAATGGAAATGATAGTGACCTAATTCTGCCCCAGGAGCTACTGGAATGAGTAGCAGTTTGCTAAAGCTTAACATTTTAAGCACGACCACAGGGGCATGTTTTCCAAATTCACACTCTGTGTTGCAGTGCTACTTCACTTTGGGTCTGAAAAGATCCTTCCTCTTTAAAGAATGCTAACACTTCTAGAAGATAATTTAAAAACTGAATGGAAGCTCCCCCCCCACCCCCCGATCTCCCTTTCTCTTTACGTTCTGTTCTTAAAAGTTTCTCTAAAAATAGCTTTTTAACAGCCTAGGACAGAAATACGCTTCAGTGTTTCGGAGAGGGTTTTTCTATTTCTTTCTCTGCGTGTGGTTTGCAGCTGGCGATCCCAGATGAACTGTTAGATTCCCGGGACTGTTTGGGCCCCAGATGGTCACGATCATGCAGTGTGCCTTGAGTTCAAATGACGGTAAGCCGTCTGTTTCCTGGTGCAATATAATGATGTCTCCTGGCATTTGCTCAGGCTTTGTAGAAGAGGACAAGCCATTCGCCCTTTGGACATGCATGTGCTGTGCTAAAGTGCTTAAGCCACAGTGTGGTGCAGTGGTTAGAGTGCTGGACCAGGGTTCAAGTCTTCTCTCAAGCCATGAAGCTCACTGGGTGACCTAAAGCCAGATACTGGTTCTCAGCTTTAATCTACTTCATAGAGGATAAAATGGGGGTGTGGGAAGGCTATATACTCCGTTTGTATGTGTGTGTGTATCCCTGGGATAGCTCAGTTGGTAGAGCATGAGATTCTTAATCTCAGGGTTGTGGGTTCAAGCCCCATGTTGGGCAAAGTAATTCCTCCATTGCAGGAAGTTGGACTAAATGGGGCCTTGTGGTCCCTTCCAATTCTTCAATTCTATGATTCTCTATAGGGACGCAGGTGGCGCTGTGGGTTAAACCACAGAGCCTAGGACTTGCCGATCAGAAGGTCAGCGGTTCAAATCCCCGCGATAGGGTGAGCTCCTATTGCTTGGTCCCTGCTCCTGCCAACTTAGCAGTTTGAAAGCACGTCAAAGTGCAAGTAGATAAATAGGTACCGCTCTGGTGGGAAGGTAAATGGCGTTTCCGTGCGCTGCTCTGGTTCACTAGAAGCGGCTTAGTTATGCTGGCCACATGACCCGGAAGCTCTCTTGGCCAGTAAAGCGAGATGAGCGCCGCAACCCCAAAGTCGGTCACGACTGGACCTAATGGTCAGGGGTCCCTTTACCTTTACCTTTTTATGATTTTCTATATGTTAGTATATAAGTCATTAACAACTTGGGATCGCCTAACATCACATATGCCCACTCAACCCCTCAATCTGTTGAACTAGCACTGTTAACGGGATGTAAAAGCAATAACCGTCACCCATTACTGCTGCTTCCCAGTAACTGTCATTCAGAAACATACTTATTTATTTCATAAAATGCATACACCACTTCATTGTAAAAATAAACAAAACCCCAAACCCCCCTCCAAGAATTATTAGTAAAAATTATCAGTAAAGACTATAACAACAACTTTTTAAAACATTTAAAAGATAAAATAAACTATAAGTGGATTAACACATCCATATTCTACATGTCTGGGTAGGCTTGTCTAAACAAAAATATTTTTAGCAGGTGCTGAAAAGAGTGCAGAGAAGGTTCCAGCGTGCTGGTGCTGCCCCATTGAAATATCAGTTTCTTGCAAATGCATATGCACTCTGACCTCATACTGAATCAAACTTCTCCTCCACCCATCCTTGATAACATTCTCTTCACTCCTTAAAACTTATTTATATACGTACCCAGGTGTTTGCTGGGGTTTAGTTCCAATATTTGATTTATTTAACTCCTTTTCTTCAGCTGCCTTGATTTTATTGCATTGCAGATTTATTAATGCATCCTATTTTAAAATTGTGTACACTGCCGCAAGACTGTTGTGGGGAGCGGTATAAAAAATATCTGAAGAAGTAAAATGAAAAGGCAGGCTCAAGAAATGAAATACTTGCTTATACTAATGACAGTCCACCAAAGCTGCCTCCTTTTTTTGCGGGATGTAGACTTGAATTCCAAGGGATGTGGGTGGCGCTGTGGGTTAAACCACTGAGCCTAGGGCTTGCTGATCAGAAGGTTGGCGGTTCGAATTCCCGCAACAGGGTGAGCTCCCGTTGCTCGGTCCCAGCTCCTGCCAACCTAGCAGTTCGAAAGCACAAAGTGCAAGTAGATAAATAGGTACCACCATGTTCTGGCTGGTCAGGAGAAGGATTTTTAATTTCTTGTTCCCACTTTCCCCCCCTCTAGATTACTCCAATGTCATGTTGTTGTTGTTTAGTTGTTTAGTCGTGTCTGACTCTCTGTGACCCCATAGACCAGAGCACGCCAGGCACTCCTGTCTTCCACTGCCTCCCGCAGTTTGGCCAAACTCATGCTGGTAGCTTTGAGAACACTATCCAACCAGCTTGTCCTCTGTCGTCCCCTTCTCCTTGTGCCCTCCATCTTCCCCAACATCAGGGTCTTTTCCAGGGAGTCTTCTCTTCCCATGAGGTGGCCCAAATATTGGAGCCTCAGCTTCAGGATCTGTCCTTCCAGTGAGCACTCTGGGCTGATTTCGTTAAGGAGAGGTTTGTTCTTCTTGCAGTCCATGGGACTCTCAAGAGTCTCCTCCAGCACCATAATTCCAAAGCATCAATTCTTCGGTGATCAGCCTTCTTTATGGTCCAGCTCTCACTTCCATACATTACTACTGGGAAAACCATAGCTTTCACTATACGGACCTTCTTTAACTATACGGACCTTACCAATGTCATATTCCGATCTTATCGTCACAGTCACTGGTATAGAACTTTCTATTGTATTTAACAAATCAATATATGTGTTGACATGCAAGAGGATTTTTTTTCTTCCTATAATTATTGGTCAATTGTTTTCAGCGCAATCTCCCCTCAGAGGTCTCCTTTTTCGTCCTACAATTTTTTCTTTTCTTTCTTTCTTTCTTTCTTTCTTTCTTTCTTTCTTTCTTTCTTTCTTTCTCTCTCTCTCTCTCTTCCAGAGTGGCTGAGTATTGATGCAGGGACTTAAGTCCATGGACTTAAAAACATTGGTGACCTTGGGGTAGCCACTTCCTCAATTGATGAATTCTCCCGGTTGGAAGATTTTGCTTTGGTTTTTAAAAAGCTGGTTGTGGGTTGAAGGCCGGGGTGTGTGGGAAGTGACTCCAAAATGGTGCCCTCCTGGGGCAGCCACCCAAAGGAACCTGCACGCAGGGTGCCTACTAGATACCATAATATCACCTATTTCTTCTGCTGGGAGAGGGAAAGGGGAGGAGGAGTGGCTTAACTTTTCATCTTGGATGGCAAAAAGGCCTAGACTGGCCATGAATAACAGGAGCATGTAGTTATAGTGGTACCTCGGGTTACAAACACTTCGAGTTACAAACACTTCGGGTTACAAACTCCGCTAACCCGGAAGTAGTACCTCGGGTTGAGAACTTTGCCCTAGGATGAGAATGGAAATCATGCGGTGGTGGTGCGGCAGCAGCAGGAGGCCCCTCAGGTTAAGAACAGTTTTGGGTTAAGAACGGACCTCTGGTGAATTAAGTTCATAACCCGAGGTACCACTGTACAAAGTTGCCTAATACCTAGTAATACCATTGGTTAGCGTTGGGGAGAAATGTGATTCTATTTGCATTTAATGGCAAGCATCATTAAAAATCTCACACTTTTCAGAATTTTGCAGTGCAGCTCACCAGCCATGTAAAATGTACAAAAAGGCACCTATTAGTGTAAATTGCATATATTCGTGAAAAACACAACACAAAAATGCATTATAGCAGGGATTTCTCTCAGTTACTCATCCCCCCCAATCTTTAGTTTAATTCCCCATATTTCCACAACAGTTTGTGAATTAAAAAAAAGTATGTCCCTAGAAAGATTCATCAGCATCTTAATTGCAAATTTGATCATATAATACACATGTTTGTATGCAATTTTGCCTAATGTGCACATTTGGGGAAAGCAATTTCCCCAAATATAATGCAGTCTGTAGGTGATTTTCATCGATTTGTGCATTTTCAGAAGCAATTTGCCCCAGTATATGCATCCCTAATCCCAACAACATCTGGAAGGCAGAGGCTAGCTATCCCTGCCCTAAAGATCTTGTTCCTTAATACTAGAGTCTAAAATTACCAAATTGCAGCACTGTGCACTTGCTAGAAAGCATGACGCGGAAGAACAAGGGTCAGTGATGACCACAAGTGATGACTGGCTACTAAGACAGCCATAATTTGTGGCCTCCTTGTGATGTATAACAAGCAACTGGAGGCACATGAGTAGAATACAGATGAAATGAGGAAAAAAATACATTTCTTGGGTTTCACTGAGTGCTCATCTCCTCCTCGGCATACAAACAATGCTCTGTCCAAATGAGATCATAACTTTGAATAGCAGGAGATTCAATTTTGTGTTACTGAAGGGTAATTAATTTAATGTATGCAGCAAGTTAAAAAAATGGGGAGGGGAGGGGAGCATGCTGGAGATAATAAAAATGCATTGCCCTGTAAATTAACCTCTTTTTTGTGTGCAAAACGTTAAAAATAGCTGTGCCAGAAAGAGGCTGCAGCAGTCAACTGAGTAAAGCAAATGCCACAAAGCTCAGTTAATGTGGCAACTGGGGGAGTAAAATGGTCAGCTTCAGAATAATAAACCCCGAGGCTGCCGTGCAATAGATGTGGAGACAAAAGAAGTAGCCGGACTGTGCAATTAGGTAACCAACTTGCAAATTTATCATAGTTGCACAAAATGGAGAGATTTGCAGAGTTTAACATGAAGGAACCTGAACTTAACACTATGTATTCCAGAATATCAAATTCCATTTTAGGCTGGCTGGGCCTCGTGGAAGTATGAACCCAACAAAATTAACTACAGTGGTACCTCTGGTTATGAACTTAATTCGTTCCGGAGGTCCGTTCTTATCCTGAAACTGTTCTTAACATGAGGCACCATTAGCAAAAGCGCACCTCCCGCTGCATGTGTGCCTCTGGTGCACAATTTCTACTCGCATCCTGGAGCAAAGTTCACATCTGGGAGCAGCTACTACCGGGTTAGCACAGTCCGTAACCCAGAAGCGTTCATATCCAGAGTGTCTGTGCGTTCAGAGGCTTTGTATTGCTAGTCCTACGTTGTCAGGGACTGGCTGGATGAGGAGCAGAGCTGGGAACCGCCAGCCCAAGAGCCTCTGGGGAGGTCTCCAAAGATGACACCTTAGAGCCTGGTGCCTGGCGGTGGGCCACCAAGGAGCAGTCAGAAGAATGGATGAGCTGGGAGCTGATAGAAGCAGGAGACTTGAGCAATGAAGGAAGGGCCTTCCAGGACAGAATTAGAAGCTGAGAGTCACAGTGTGCACGCAGACAGTCCCAATCCTGCTGAATCTCCTCCCCCTGTGACCCCACCACTCAAAGAGGGTCCTGCACATTGCTAAGCAACACACCAGCCAGGCCCAGAGGAGACGCAGCCTTTGTCTTCTTGGACGTGATCCAGCGTGAGATGCTAGAGAGGAAGGGCATGCCTAGAACTGTTTCAGCAACACCTTCGTTGGGTTAAGACAAACCAGGGACATTGCTGTGTTATTGTTTCACTGCTTATAAAAAGCGAATTGTATTCCGTACCTTCCGTGTGTGTGCCTGTCCTGAGGATGACCTGGCTTGTTGACAGCTCCTTGACATAGGTGTGGCAAAGTTCTTTGTTGCTTGAGCAGTCCTGGAAAAGTCAAATGCTCCGTTCTGGAGAAGGGAACGATGGGATTGCAGTTGCAAACATGTCACATTGAGCTCTGGCCCTTGTATTTTTCTCCATTAAAACTCTTATCTAACCAGCATGGCAGATAGCTGTTGCCAAGAACACCATTGTGCATCTCCTCCTTTTTGTGTGAAATTACTTTACTTGTTCAAGAAATGTCCTTCTCCGCCTTGCAAATCTTTAAGAACTTTTTTAAGGGTACTTATCTTTAGCGGCAGATATTTCCATTTTCCTTCGGGTATCAAATAGCATGGATATTGGCAAGCCGCAGTTGCCTGGAAGAACCCCTCTCATTGCATCCGCAGCAATTATTGTTCCCTATCTCCACCGCCCCCTGCCAAGGCATATTACTGCATGTTGCAAAACCTCCACAAAAGAGGTACTTAAGATGAACAAGGCAAGAGCTGGCAACACAAGGGAGAGAGCTGGCTAATGTGCCTGATGTTGAGACTTGTATAGGCTGCACAATGATTTTAATTGTTGGGCTGTGTGGATTGCAGTCTCAGGCGTTTTGGTGAATGGAATCCCGGGTCACAGGAAAGGATAAGCTCTCCAGAGGGCAATGGATAAGAGTACTAATCTGAACTCCCTTTTTTCTGTGTGTTTGCATTCATACGCAGTTTTGTACTGTGTGTCAAAAAAGCTCAAGCTTCCGATGAATTAGAGAGGTCACCTGCCTAATGTAGAGTTTCAAGGCCATATAGCTCTTAACTACATAACTATCACCTATGATAGTGGAGAATTTAAGATGGCACAAGAAAATAGAGAGGAGGGGAAAAGGAGAGTAAAGAAACGCAATGACTAATTGTAATAATGTTTTCAGTGGCTCTCAAGTTGACTGAGGACATGACAACCTGGGTCATTATGACAAATATGCATTTCTAGTTACAATAAATTTCTCTGCCCTTAAATAATGCAATGAAAAAGAGGAGAAATGACTCATTTGAACTTGAGCACTGGCCAGGATCTGATGCAAGCCATGATGGGGCCCTGATGGGGCAAATTAGTTTGAAGAGATGGATGCACAAATTGGGAAGACTCTCACCAGGGCCGTCTTACCCATAGGTGCTAGGGGGTGCAGGGCACCCAGGTGCTGGGCTCTCAGAGGCACCAGACCGAGAGTCTGGGGCCCGAGAGTTGAGTCTGGGGAAGAGCCAGTCCGTCGGTTGGAGAGCTGCAGCGGGCTCTTCTGCTGTGGGTGGCTCTGAACCGTGAGTTCGGGGGGACCAAGCCAGCGAGACGCTGAGGCAGGAGGCTGGCTGGCTCCATCTTCCTGTGCACCTGGGACCGGGCAACCTGGGGGGGGGCACCGGGCAGATCTTTGCACCCGGGCACCACAAATGCTTAAGACAGCCCTGACTCTCACACTGCCTAGGAAAGGGAACCTGTGGCACTGCCTTTGTTGTTGGACCTCAGCTCCCACCAGCCCCAACCAGCATGGCCAATGGTTATGGATAATGGGAGTTGTCATCCAACAACAGCTGGAAGACTGCAGGTTCCCCATCTTGGACAGGGGTTCCAAAACCCTACCCCCTGCCAGGACCACTTAATGATTTTTCTGCCTGTTGTAGCGATTGCAATGCATGTGCGAGATTTTGTTGTTGTTGTTTAGTCGTTTAGTCGTGTCCGACTCTTCGTGACCCCATGGACCAGAGAACGCCAGGCACCTCTGTCCTCCACTGCCTCCCGCAGTTTAGTCAAACTCATGCTGGTAACCTCGAAAACACTATCCAACCATCTCGTCCTCTGTCGCTCCCTTCTCCTTGTGCCCTCCATCTTTCCCAACATCAATGTCTTCTCCAGGGGGTCTTCTCTTCTCATGAGGTGGCCAAAGTACTGGAGCCTCAGCTTCAGGATCTGTCCTTCCAGTGAGCACTCAGGACTGATTTCCTTCAGAATGGAGAGGTTTGATCTTCTTGCAGTCCATGGGACTCTCAAGAGTCTCCCCCAGCACCATAATTCAAAAGCATCAATTCTTCGGCGATCAGCCTTCTTTATGGTCCAGCTCTCACTTCCATACATCACTACTGGGAAAACCATAGCTTTTACTATACGGACCTTTGTTGGCAAGGTGATGTCTCTACTTCTCAAGATGCTGTCTAGGCCTGTCATTGCCCTTCTCCCAAGAAGCAGGCGTCTTTTAATTTCGTGACTGCTGTCACCATCTGCAGTGATCATGGAGCCCAAGAAAGTAAAATCTCTCACTGCCTCCATTTCTTCCCCTTCTATTTGCCAGGAGGTGATGGGACCAGTGGCCATGATCTTCGTTTTTTTGATGTTGAGCTTCAGACCATATTTTGCGCTCTCCTCTTTCACCCTCATTAAAAGGTTCTTTAATTCCTGTTCACTTTCTGCCATCAAGGTTGTGTCATCTGCATATCTGAGGTTGTTGATATTTCTTCCGGCAATCTTAATTCCGACTAGGGATTTTGTCTCCCTGCTTATTTAACTTACATGCAGAATTCATGTGCGAGATACCATATGACTTTTAATTGCATTTTTATTCCTTCTTTCATTTCTTATTTCTTCTATCCTTACTGCATTGCAATTTGAATCCGATAGAATAACAGTTGCAAGACCGTCTCTTTCCGTATGAGCCTACCCAGACCCTGAGATCATCTTCTGAGGCCCTTCTTTGTGTGCTGCCTCTTCGAGGGGTCTGGAGGGTGGCAACACGAGAACAGGCCTTTTCTGCTCTCCCCAGAGAACCTTGCCTGGCGCCTTCATTATATATCTTTAGGTGTCAGGGACTGGGCAGAGGAGAAGGAGGAAGAGGAATGGTGGAGACCGCCTGCCAGTGGCGAAGCTGCATGCTCCACTACCAGGGACAGAGCAGACAGGGGCATGGCTGGCATACCCCAGGGGCGAGACATGCATCCTGGGGGTGTGGAACACTGCCTGGGCGGGTGGCATGCTGCCTGCAGGGCGTGGCATGCGTTCTGGGGGGCGTGATGCATCGTCTGTGGGGGCATGGCGTCCGGCGTGCGCAGGGGGGGTGCGCGGTGTGTGTCCAGGGGTGTGTGCACTGCGATGGCACCCTACCGGAATAGTGGTGCCGGGGGCGTTCCTCCGCCAGTGCCGCCTGCCCATAATGACCCTTCCAGGGAGGAAGAAGAAGAAGAGGAAGACAGTCTAGATTTACAACAGGTTTTGAGGGAGGTCGCAGCTCAGAGGCAGATGAGGGGGAAAGCTGGGAAATCATGGGAGAGCCAGAGCAACACCTGGATGACACATTGTCATTAGAAAGCATCCCAGACCCTCCATCTCCCAGAACCTGGCGAGCCTTCAAAGTAGGAGAGCAAAGAGCTCAAAGACAGAGGGCATTTAGTGGCCCCCCTAGAGGAGACAATGAGAATGACGAATGAGGAAGTGGGAGAGACGGGGGGTAGAGATTCACTCGGGACGACGCCGTTATCCAAGAGGCTGGGTTCTATAGCCTCTCTCTGTAAAGATTGAAATAAAAAAGGACCGTAAGAAAGTTTTCCTTGTCTTCATACTTTCCTGGGCAACCAGCCGGGAGCTGCTGACAGCATCCTGACATTAGGTGCCAGGCAAAAACGTTCCTTTTTAACCAAGCCTTTGGTTGGTTGACATCCTATGCCCTTTTAAGATGTGTTGGGGAGGGGGTTATTGGGTTGTTGTTGTTCTGATTATGTATTTTGTGGTTTTATATTCTGATTTTATTCTGTGGACTACCCTGAGACCTGCGGGTATAGGGCGGTATACAAATTCAACAAATGAATGAATAAATAAACATGCTGCAGATCATCTGAACTAGGCTGTGAGTCCCTGGCTTTAGTTCTTCTCTGACACTCAGTTGTTTTCATTTAGTGGCCTCATTTTTCCATCTACAATTGCTGCTTAGCTATTTGTCAGTCCAACACTGGAGTGTTTTGAAGTGAGTGGAAGGAGGTGTGGGTGGATGTAGAGATTGCTGAGTGATTGCATATGTGGGGATTGTGCATTTAGGTGAAGTGTTGTGCAGCGTGAATGTAGTGGTTGAATTATTTTAGTGACTGTATTATGCCTTCTCCACAAGGATATATTTAGTTGCATTTTGATATATGCTGATGCTTCTTTTGTTGTGGTTCTTGGTTCCTTCACTTAGGTACATTGTTTAGAGACATTGGTGTTACCGTATTTTTCGCTCTATAAGATGCACCAGACCACAAGACGCACCTAGTTTTTGGAGGAGGAAAACAAGAAAAAAATATTCTGAATCTCAGAAGCCAGAACAGCAAAAGAGATCACTGCGTAGTGAAAGCAGCAATCCCTCTTGCTGTTTTGGCTTCTGGAATAGCTGCGCAGCCTGCATTCGCTCCATAAGACGCACAAACATTCCCCCTTACTTTTTAGGAGGGAAAAAGTGAGTCTTATAAAGCAAAAAATACAGTACTTAAAAGTGTGGAATTAGCATTAATACTGATTTATTATTATTAGGAATATTACTGTTGCTTGAATTTAAAGGTGGAATTCACGTCGTATTTCTTATTTTGGTTCCTTTTTCTTGGGCTCTGTCAACCTCCTGGGGATTTCTGATGAACTGTGAAGTGGTATATAAACTAACTCAGGAAGTGCTGCTTGGTCATATAATATCTGGCCATATAATTCTCTGGAGCTGGCCCCGGATGCAGGACCTAAAGAACTAAATGCAAAAGAATGTCCATGGGGACAAATTCCCTATATTCACATACGTATGTTGCTGCTGGTCCCCAAACAGGCTGGGACCAAACAGGAAGGAGAAACAGTGGATTTGGTGGAGAGCTCACCCAAACTGTCCATTCTTCCAACAAACTGAAGCAAAACGCAAAAAAACAACAACAGCTATGTTTTTCCCCTAAAGGCAAACACAGTCTACTATTATACACAGAACCACATAATTGTAGAGTTGAAAGTGTCCTCCCAGGGTCATCTAGTCCAACCACCTGCAATGCAGGAATCTCAGGTATCATCCAACATTAAAGTCAGGGTCTGGGAATGTCTCCTAGGGCCTTAGGAGCAAGGCAGGTGGAAGAAGCCATTGCATGATGGCCAGTACAAAGTCTGCCTTCCAATTTACTCTACCTGGTGCTTCTCCAACCTGGGGTTCTCCAGATATTGCAGGATGCTAGCGCCCATCTTACTTATTTCATTTATTTATAAAAGTATTCATATACCATCCTCTCACAAAACAGCAGGGTGGTGTACAATGCCACTAAAATATAGAAAAGGAACGCTACGGTCTCCCCTGAGCCTTGGCCATCCTGGCAAGGGCGGCAGGAGCTGGAGCCCCAAATGAAAGAGAAATATAATTTTCTGTCCCACATCTATGAGCAAAACAAACAAATCTCTTAAAAGAGTTTTCCAAAGGCTACAATTTGGGACCCGCATATGGTGGCTTCAAAGGGTGATAACTGCCAGATCCCCGTAGTTTTATAACGCGCATGCACATTTATTTGTAATACAGCTATTTCTGGTGCCATAGATATAAAGCCCATTTTACTGCAGGCCTCTGAGCAGCGCTAAAAACTTTTATTATTCCTTCTTCAAACTATACTTAAGGGTACACTTATTGAAATGCCAAAAATCAAGCTTTTCTTTTCTGAATTTTCCTGCTTAGAGTTAAGCCATTTCATGCAAAAGTGGCTTAGTTTGGAGTGTGTAAAGTTCGACACTTGAATGGCACTCACCCCAGACCTGTCAGAGTCTGAATATGGGGGTTTTTTTGGTGGGAGGAGAGAGGGGAGAAACAATCGTGGCATTGTCCCCTTTGCCAATGTTTCCTAGAGGACAGTCATTTTCAGGATCCGTGGAGAGAGCAAGGCAAAACGCCTTGTGCAATGACAACTGTGATGGGTGCTTGTCGGATTGGGAGGCCACTTGCAAAAGGGGACAGGGCTCCTGCACCTTTAATTGTTGTACAGAAGAGGGAAATGCAATTAAAGGCGCAAGAGCCCCTGCTCCCCTTTGCATCTGTGCACCTTATTGTCAATATCCAGCATGTGACTCTAATTGGGAACCTAGGCCCCTATGCCACGTAGTCCTTCAGGAATGACCGCTCCCCGCATAAAACAGGGGGTGCCCTTTGCGTGGACGTGCGCAGCCCCTGGACCTGGAGCGGCTCCATCAACACAGGCTTGGCTTCGCCTTCCCTCAGGTGGGATACCTGGAGGTCTCCGCCTACCTCAGTCAGTTGTCCAATCCCACCTGGGGGAAGCGTTGCCAAGGAGACCAGGCCAGGTAGGGGAGGGACTACCTGCCCACACAATAGAGGGAGGATCTTACCTGGGAATCCTCACTTGGCTCCAGAGCTTCTCCCACCCTACCCACCCTCAGTTAAGTCTTATTTTGCAGGTTAACTTTTCTTCACAGGTATGCAGGCGCTGCTACATCAAGGTCGCTGTTAATGGGCTGGAAAGGAATTCCCCTGCATTGGCAGGTTTTGCCTTTCCCATAGCAAAATGTCACAACTTTGGCGGTATCAGGCCTTGGACGGAATCCTTTAGTCTATCTTCCTCTTTGCAGCGGCAATACCAGGGTTCCCCGTTAAAGGGGTTTCTGAAGGGAGGTTTGACCGTACGCCGAGAGGTTGTCATTGCTTTCCCCTGCGGCGGTGGCGTAACGGGGGCGGCTATCTCTGCTTGAACATATGTTCTCCAGAGCCGGCCCATCCCCCCCCACTGGATAACCCTGATGGTCCCTAGGTCCCCGGCTGGGGACTGGGGAGGGATAACGCCCAATGCCTGAGCCAAGGTCTACCCACATCTGAAATATAATAAAGTTGTGGCCAATTTAATCGCATAGCACGTTGTCTTGAGTCGTTATTCCACATGACGAGGGGGTGTGTGCCTGGGATTTGGGGGACTCTGCCTGTCCACACAAAAGTCATTTTAACCACTCCTATAACCAGTAGTGGTAGCTGCTTATTTATTTTAGGCTTATATAGTATTTAGCCCATATTTTTTCATTACTTTGGTTGGTCTCCAACGGTTTGAGTGAAATCTAATTATTTTGCGGGTGGAAGGAGGCAAAGGTCATTACAAATGAGGTAGCCAAGGGCTTTGTTTTTGTAAAAAAATAAAATTGTAAAAAAAAATATCACAACAAATGCTCTTCTACCTTTTCAAATCTCAGGATTCCTCAACCCTTCTTCCACCTGCCTTGCCCCACCCTCCAGTCTCTGCTTCTCAATTTGTATGGAATAATTTATGCCCTGTGGTTTGCCATTGTTTTATTGATTGTAGTTTAGAAATTGTAATTGTAGTTTAGAAATTGCATTGTAATTGTTAAGAGTGATTTTCTGTTTAATTTTTATATCCTGTTGTTATTATTCTATACTATTCTAATGGTTGTTGAATGTTACTTTTTTGATGTAGGTTGCTTGTTTTAAAGTTATGTTTCATTTTCACATTTTTGTACAGTGGTACCTCGGGTTAAGAACTTAATTCATTCCGGAGGTCTGTTCTTAAACTGAAACTGTTCTTAACCTGAAGCACCACTTTAGCTAATGGGGTCTCCCGCTGCCGCCACGCCGCCGGAGCACAATTTCTGTTCTCATTCTGAAGCAAAGTTCTTAATCCGAGGTACTATTTCTGGGTTAGCGGAGTCTGTAACCTGAAGCCTCTGTAACCTGAAGTGTCTGTAACCTGAGGTACCACTGTATTGCATTTGATTGTTATAGGGTGCACATTCTTTGTTTCTTCAGCTCGTAAACCGCCTTGGGTATTGTAAGATAGAAAGAGGGCATACAAATCAAAAGTGATGATGCTGCTGCTGTGTGCAGATGAGCTCTTCCACACACTTTTGCTGTCTGTATATATGGAGTCCCCTGACTTAAACTTAACCCCCAGGAGGGGACTCAAGCAATAGTCACCTGCATGGTTGGCCCTGCCCCTGGGAGGGCCCAAATGCAAGCTTGCCTGCGATTGGCCAGTTAGCAGGCAGGCTATGATCCAGAGCCCTGGCAAGTATGCGATGTCTCAGCAATATCGAAAGCAACACGACGGCCAGAAACAATTACAGTATAGAAAACTTTATGAAATAATGCAAAACTATCAAACTGAAGTCCCTGAAAGTTCTCGAATAAGTCACGGTCCCAGACTTTACCTGGCGAAGAACAAACTTGTTTTTTTTTTAATTGTTAAAATAGTTCATCATTAATACACATATATTACAGATATACAAGCATACAAACATACATTTCATGCAATCCTTAAAAGTGCTCAAACATACTTACACTCACTTACACTGATGGGAAAAGGAACTATTTGTGGGATTGAGTGCAAACTTGTAATGCAAATGTCTAATTCTGATGTCCAACTCTGAACTCCGCTGAACAGTGTTTCCGGATAGCAACAGCTGTGTCGTTCAGTTCTTCATCAGCCAATTAGTTCAACAACCACTCGTAACTAGAAATGTGTAATTTCTTCATTAACTGAAAATAAAATATTCAAACGATGACCTGCACATTAACTTCAAATACCCCTTCATGGATCACTGCCTTGCCGAGGCGAAGGGGCTTGAATAACTCAGAGAAGCTATGAGCTATGCCGTGCAGGCCACCCAAGATGGACAGGTCATAGTGGAGAGTTTTGACCAAACGTGATCCACCTGGAGCAGGAACCGGCAAGCCACTCCAGTATCCCTGCCAAGAAAACTCCATGGACAAAGACATGAAAGATATGACACTGGAAGATGAGCCCCTCAGGTCGGAAGGCGTCCAACATGCTACTGAGGAAGAGCGGAGGACAATTACGGCAGCCAGAATCTTGATGGCCCAGAAATGGAAACAAGAGGAAATACCGACGATAGAAGAATGGAGACTGAAAATGACAGACTATGCGGAATTGGATAAATTAACTGGGAAAATCAGATACACCAAAGACCAAAAGTTCATCGAAGACTGGGGAAAGTTTGTAGATTATCTGAAAAACATATGTGGCGTGAACACAACGCTAGTGGGATTTCAAGAGGCACTGTAAAAATGGAGAAGTATTGTTAATATGAAATAGTGGGAGAAGGGAAGTATAATGGCAATACGAAAGAAGGGAATGTGTAACCAAAGTTATAAATATGGATGATTGTCAGAGACGCTGAAGGAAGTTCAAAAAAGAAACAATTTGTTGTATTTTGGATAAAATTGTATAACTGTTTGGAAAATCAATAAATTTATTTATATATATATATATATAAAAAGAGATGGTTGGACAGTGTTCTCGAAGCTACCAGCATGAGTTTGACTAAACTGCGGGAGGCAGTGGAAGACAGGAGTGCCTGGTGTGCTCTGGTCCATGGGGTCACGAAGAGTCGGACGCAACTAAACAACTAAACAACAACAACAACAACAAAACTTCAAATAGCGTGGAAATTATAAACTGTAACATAAAAAGGTTACATACCCAGCCAGGCCCCTCATCCAGCGCTGCTGCCAGATCGAGACAGGGGACGAGGCCAGGTCACACCTGACCATTGAAAGGTGACTGGACTTTGGGCAGTATAGCTGAAGAATATGTGGGGGTCTGTGACTAAAGGCTGTAGCTCAGCAGCAAAGCATCTGCCTGACAAGCAGCAGAAATCTGGTTCGATTCCCAGTATCTCTAGGTAGGGTTGGGAATATCTTCTGCCCGAAATCCTGGAGAGACATTGCTAGGCAATGAGTAAGCAAAACTGACTCAGCTTAAAGCAGGTTTCCATTTTGCTATGTTCCTATTCCTCTTGGGTGGGACACGGGTGGCGCTGTGGGTTAAACCACAGAGCCTAGGGCTTGCTGATCAGAAGATCGGCGGTTCAAATCCCCGTGACGGGGTGAGCTCCCATTGCTTGGTCCCTGCTCCTGCCAACCTAGCAGTTCGAAAGCACGTCAAAGTGCAAGTAGGTAAACGGCATTTCCATGCACTGCTCTGGTTCACCAGAAGAGGCTTAGTCATTCTGGCCACATGACCCGGAAGCTGTACGCCGGCTCCCTCGGCCAATAAAGTGAGATGAGCACCGCAACCCCAGAGTCGGTCACGACTGGACCTAATGGTCAGGGGTCCCTTTACCTTTACCTTTATTGATTTCACCACAGGATTTTTATCACCTCCGTGGGACCAGGTCCTTGGCTATTTCATTTCATTCTGAAAAATCCTAAATCAGCTTAAAGGGGGGTTCTTGATCCACAGTTCCCACCTCTCAATTTGCGCATTGAATGGAGAAGCCGTACAATTACACGGCACGTGAGACAGCCAAAAACAAATGTTCTGAAGTGGCAATTATGTCCACGCAGTGCCCACTCCCCAGCCTCCTTCCATCGATTCCCAGGGATTACGGCGAAATACTTCTTTTGCTCAGCACTTTGAAATTGCCCTTCCTTGTATTGACTGAGAAATCCTGGGAACAATAAGTTCAGGGGACATAAGCGTTTATGATGGATGTGTTGAAGGGCCGGGTGTCAGCGACTCTGCCAAGAGGATAGTTCAAATATAGATTTGGGCTTAATTGGGAAGAAAGCTAGGATGTCCGTGGCTGGAAGCAAGGGAGAAGCCAAGCAGAAGGAGATGTTTTGAAAGATAAAGGGCTGGCAATTCAGATGCACTTTGGGACAAATTAAGGGCAAACACTGCACGATGACATCTACAGGAGCTGCTTTATTAAAACAGTGTGGGAGCCACCTTCAACTTCGCCTTTCCTGGCACTTTTTCCTGGATCCTCCTTCTCCCTCTCACAGGTATTGGATCAAGAAATTGAGCGCAGAAATAAAAGATATAAATTTATGATCTTTTAAAGATCAGAAACCATATCTAGCCTATATAAAAAGCTGTTCCCCATACACGAAGACCACAGCTGGGATTGAAGTGTGAGAAAAGAGCAGTGCATCATCATCATCATCATCATCATCATCATCATCAATTTATTATTCATATCCTGCCCATCTGGCTGGGTTTCCCCAGCCACTCTGGGCGGTTCCCAACAGAATATTAATACAGTGGTACCTCTGGGTGCGAACGGGATCCGTTCTGGGGGCCAGTTCGCAACATGAAAAGAGCACAACCCACAGTGGCGCGTCTGCACACGTGTGGGTTGCGATTTGCCGCTTCTGCGCATGTGCATGACGTCATTTTGCCGCGTCTGCGCATGCACAAGCGGTGAAACCCGGAAGTAACTCTTTCTGGTACTTCTGGGTCGCCGCGAGACGTAACCTGAAAGAACGTAACATGAAGCGGATGTAACGTGGTATGGCTGTAATAAAAACCGACAACATGAAACATAAAAAACTTCATGCTGCTGTTAACAGCAAAGGAGAGGGCCTAGCTCAGTTGGTAGAGCATGAGACTCTTGATCTTAGGGTCAGTTGGACTAGATGACCCTCGTGGTCCCTTCCAAGTCTGCAATTTTATGATTCTGTTCTTCTAAGCCAGGCTGTTTCTGGTAGGTGGTTGGTCACCCTGTGGCCGAACTGCTCTGTAGAGTTGTTTATATTGCAAGCATGAGGAATTCCCAGCCCTCCAGATACTCTTGGACTCCAACTCCCATCAAATAAGTGAAGCCGGGCGCTGTATGTGACGTTAGCATACGAGAGTGCTGGAGGTGAAATAGTTAAACAGGTTACCCAATCAGAACCCAGGGGGGTGGAGTCAGAGGGACTATAAAATCAGCTCTGGGAGGGGCAAAGGGAAGAGATTGTTGGGAGTTGGGTGGTTGGTTGGAGTGGGAGTGAATTGGGATAGAGTCTGTGGGCAGGTTGAGTTAGTGTAGCGAAATAAGCTGAGTCAGGAACAGTTAGGGGCTAGGAAGACAAGTAAATATCTGAGGTGGTTTAGTGAATGAGAGCAGGTAGTGGAAGTTATAGGTCTGGATAGGCACCCCATGATTGTGGCAGTGGTACCTCGGGTTACATACGCTTCAGGTTACATGCGCTTCAGGTTACAGACTCCGCTAACCCAGAAATAGTGCTTCAGGTTAAGAGCTTTGCTTCAGAATAAGAACAGAAATTGTGCTCCGGTGGCACGGCAGCAGCACGAGGCCCCATTAGCTAACGTGGTGCTTCAGGTTAAGAACAGTTTCAGGTAAGTATGGACCTCCGGAACGAATTAAGTACTTAACCCGAGGTACCACTGTAATTACCTGAGACTGTTTATGAAACCACACATTTGTTAAACTGCAATAAATAAACAGAAGTTTATGTTCCAACTTAACCCTGACTGGACTCAGTATTTTACCAGGTAGGGCCTGGGTGGTAGCAGAGGGATCAACAGATGGTGAAATGTCTGGGGACCCTGTGTGATCGCCACACTGTGTTCCTTCAACATCTGACGGACCTCATCTTCTCCATCCCCGATGTACAGCAACAATTTATTATTTTTAAAGCAGCTCCCCTGCCCACCCCCGCATGTTTGAATAGGTCAAGTGATACCCTGTGTGTGAACTGGCTATTCAGACTAACACAATGTCCTCTCTATTTCTTTGCTGCGGCCTTTGGGAGATTTCCGTGGAAGCTGACGATTCAGCCTACCTGAAAAATTCCTCCTTTTCTCCACGACCTCCCACCGCCACTGCCGTTCTGTGGGAATACAGGCCCCTGAGTGAATACAGGAGACGTGAATGTTTCCTTGGCTGCTGCCCAGAGCAGTGAAATTTGCTGCCTTGAGGTCAACTGCTGCAGCGAAACCTCCTCTGCCTTCAGGATAAAATCAAATGCATTTTTGACCCAGTTTCCCCCCACAGCTTCCCACAGCGACAACAAAAAATGCATTTCAGAGAAGGAGAGCAACCCAGGAAAAAAGAGCAAGAACGCGTCCCCTGCATTATAATCTTAAAAGCAGACAGAGCTGTGTCTGTGAAATCTTTGTTCAGGCCTTGTCTGCACTGTAGAATTAAAGCAGTATCTACAATCATGGTTCCCCCCTTTAAAACATCTTGAGAACAATAGCTTCTTAAGAAATGTCAGGAGACAGAAAAATGAACGTGTTCACATAGCACGTATAATCATAATTTATTATTTGTACCCTGCCCATCTGGCTGGGCTTTCCCAGCCACTCTGGGCGGCTTCCAACAAAGATTAAAAATACATTAAAATGCCACACATTAAAAACTTCCCTGAACAGGGCTGCCTTCAGATGTCTTCTAAATGTCAGGTAGTTTTTGTTCTCTTTGACATCTGATGGGAGGGCTTTCCACAGGGCGGGCGCCACTACTGAGAAGGCCCTCTGCCTGGTTCCCTGTAGCTTTGCTTCTCACAGTGCCAGAAGGCCCTCGGCGCTGGACCTCAGAGTCCGGGCAGAACGATGGGGGTGGAGACGCTCCTTCGGGTATACTGGCCCAAGGCCATTTAGGGCTTTAAAGGTCAACACCAACACTTTGAATTGTGCTTGGAAACGTAATTAAACTATAGCATTCACTTCCGAGAGATGCAGTGATCCAACTCGCCATCTTGGATGGCCTTGAAAGAGGATTGGACAGATTCCCGGAGGATAAGCCTCTCAATGACTACTAGACATGATAGCTAAGTTCCACTTATATTGTGGAAGGTATGGTGTTTGCTTGGGTGTACACGTGGGAAGGGTGCTGTTGTGCCCAGGCCCTGCTTTTGGACTTCCCATGGGCCATTTTAAGAAAAAGGATGTTGGACTAGATGCCTGCTCCAGCAGGGCTTTTGTTAGGAAAGCATCTGCTCCTGTTCCAAGGAATACAACTTGGATAGCTAAGAAAGAAGAGAGAGCCTCAGGGCAATGTGCAGATCGCCATTCCCTTTGTGCATGCCTGGTGAGATCCAATACAGCTTCAGATCAATGTTCCTTTTTGTACTGAAGACACATAGAACATCACACAGGTGTGCTGATTCTCCAATACCCTCCAAGCACAAAAAGCTTATATGAACAGTGTATTGATTTGTAATGATTTGTTGGGTCTCTGGACCGTAATAAAGATTGATTGATTGATATATGAACATAGTGTTGTGAGTTGGGGGTGGGTGGAAGTAGGCTTTATGCAGAGACCCTTCTAATCCTTGGATCCAGCAAGTGTTAAAATATAAGGCAGGCTAGATTCCTGATGAGGCGATTGCCTGGGTGATGGGCCATTAAGGAGAACAAAGGAAAGGGACTCTGTGTGAGATGGAAAATGGGTGGGGACCCTCCCCCAGCTCATGGTTAGAAGGATGAAGCTAGAGTTTAGAGTTGAGTTGCAGTTATGTGAGTTAAAAGCTAGAAGAAAAACTGCAGACTGGAAGGACAGGGAAGGAGTAAGGTTTGATTTCTGTTTGAATCAAAGATTGCGGCTACAGGAGAGACAAGCCCATCTTGGGGTGTTCACGCTTTGAGTCCCTTCCTCATAGGCTCAGATTGTATTTATGTGTAAATAAACCATATATCCTAAAAACACCAGAGTCTCCGCTGTACCTCATTCCCAAAACAAAACACGAACCTTGGGTAAGCATGCAACAATATAAATTTCATTCTCTCTTGTAATTCACAGTGAACTATGTATTCTTTTGCTGCTGTGAAATGCTTTCAGGATGATTATTTCTTTATTTATAAAAATATTTATATTTTTCATTGCCGCTGTTCGTAAAAATAATAATATCAGAGTGGTTTACACTGAAAAAAACTTATGAAAATATTCAAATAAGAAATTGGTTAACTGTTGTGGAAAGATGTATTCTTAATTGCCTGCATAATCTTGACGGAATAGGGAGGGAAATGATGCATAAATAAAGAGTTATGATAACAGTGGAGGTGATGATGATGATGATGATGATGATGGCAGGGTAGGGTAGGGCCCAGCAGATCTGAAGGTGTCCCTGGAACACTGTAGCACCCCAAGAGAGTGCTCTTTGCCTCTCTAAACCCCCATGCAATTGACCTACATAGCATTTATGGGGCTCCATGAACTTCTGGGTCAGTTGCTACAGCTCCAAGTCTTGCACCTCCTTTTTCTTAATTGTTCGGAGCTGAAGGCAACCTCCGTCCTTATATTGTGCCAAAAGGACCAATCCATGGTCCACACTGTTATGTACTGAAGTTCTCACCCTGGGCCAGCATTGGGATACTGTAGATAGTTTTCACTCAGGTCCACATATGCAAATAAGGAATTGAAAGTGACGTTCAGTGATTGGATAGTTACAGAAAGTTGTTACTGCTGTGTTGTAGTGGAGCTCTATATAAGCAGGCTGGCTGAACCCTTCAGTTCAGTTCTGTTCTGGGTCTGTGAATAAACAAGAGCTGTTTGAAGAATTGCTGTGTCATCTGATATGTTCACCCACAACTTAAAACGCACTTCCTCTCCAGTTCAGAGCCAGTGTGGTGTAGTGGTTAAGAGCGGTAGTCACGTAATCTGGGTAACCGGGTTCGCGTCTCCGCTCTTCCACATGCAGCTGCTGGGTGACCTTGGGCCAGTCACACTTCTTTGAAGTCTCTCAGCCCCACTCACCTCACAGAGTGTTTGTTGTGGGGGAGGAAGGGAAAGGAGATTGTTAGCCGCTTTGAGACTCCTGAAGGGGAGTGAAAGGCGGGATATCAAATCCAAACTCTTCTTCTTCTTCTGTGAATGGTTAAGCATTGCTGTGTGTGCCTCACGAAGCCCTAAGGGGCCTTTGTGTCATACCGAGGATTCTCTGCACGGATGAGCACCACTAGGGTCAGGGCGTTGTGGGATAACTCCTGGAAAGGAAACCTCTCTTGACCCCCTTTTGCTGCATACTAACAGTTGTCAAGTCCCAACTGTCCATCTGTTTAGGCCGAAATCTTTGTCGCGGCTAAAATGGAGCAATTTAGCCAATTTGCTGGTATTGCCGTTGTTAGAATATTGATGCCCATTGCTCCATCTGGAAAACGGTGGGTGCTGTCCTAATCGCACAAACACCACTTTGCAGATTAAGTTATATTTCTAAACCAGCAGATGCTGCTTCCTTCCACCTTGACACCCCCCCACCCCCTTTCGTATCCATCTGGCGCTTTAGACAGCCATCTCCTATAACGGAGGTCTGGCAGGGTTACAGCAGAGGCCTCCAGTTAGAATAATAGAATTGCAGAGCTGGAAGGGACTGCAAGGGTCCAACCTTGTGCAATGCAGGGATCTTTTGCCCAATGTGGGGCTATAACCCATGACCCCGAGAATAATAATTTCATGCTCTGCCAACTAAGCTATTCCAGTTGAAGTCCCTGGTGTAGAAACAGCAGAGCAAAATATGCCTTCCATTGCAATTTTAGGACAAGGGAGTGGGCAACCTCAGGCCCTCAGTGTCTCTTTATCTGGCCCTTGGGACTCTCTCCAGGCCACACCTTCTCTTCAGCCACACCCACTTCCCCCAGGCCACACCCTTTCCCCTCCCCCTCACTTTGCACCCAGAGTGTTCCCTCCCCCGAACAGGAATGTGGCCTCGAATACGGATAGTGCCCCTTGTTTGCTGGGATAGAGGGTTGAGAAGGGTGTGTTTAGAAACTACCCCATTGTACAAAGGTGAAAAATTATATCAATTCCTCTGCCTACTTTTGGAACTGGTCCTGTCCACCAATGACATGTGCCCCCACCCCAGAAGATTGGCTAAAAGGGAATGTGGCCTTTAGTTGAAAAGGTTTCCCTGACACCCTTTCAGGAGGAGAGCTGGAATCACATTTCCTCCCCAGAATTCTCCTGCACAGATCTTACTGATCATTGTCAACTATTCACTGGATGTGTGCCTTTCATTTGGCTTCAGAAATATTCAACAACAACAAGTATTTATTATATAATAATAATAATAATAATAATAATAATAATAATAATAATACTGCTTCACAACCTAAAGGCATCATTGACACCATATATTTAAAGCACAACAATACCACTTTAAACAGGCATGACTTCCTCAAAAGAATCCTGGAAACTGTATTTTGTTAAGGGGTGCTGAGAGTCGCTAGGAGACCCCCCCCTTCTCCTCACAGGACTACAATTCCCAGAGTTCCCTGTGAAGAAGGATTGGTTGTTAAACCTGTTGAAAGAAGCATAGCAAAAATGCAGCAAAGAGGCTCAAATCATATCTATGACTGACGCCCTTCTTTGGAAATCAAACCAACCTCCAGACATTAACATTCAAAAACTTTACCTGCAGAAATTTATAGATGAATTAAAGCATAACATTTACAGCCCCGTGCTTCTCCAAGTATGGGTTTACAGTCTCTTCTTCTAACTTCCAAACAACTGAATTTTCCTCTCTTTCCAGAGCTCAGGACTTTCAGCCTTCCGTATCGCTGTTAAGGTTATGCCTTGCAGCTCCTATGGGAGATTCCCACTTTCACCTTCTCCTGCAGCTTTGCTCTCTTTCTTCTAAGCAGAGAAGAAGCGCTCCCACACTCGATTCAACTTAGCAGTGTTCACAGTGGATTCTAAAACACAGTCATCTTGCCGCACACAAATTGGACTATCTCCTTCACCGAGGAACCTCCCATGTGACCAACGTTAGCCAATCGCATGAGAACTTTCCAGAATTCAGTTACCAACCAATCAAATTTAAACACATAGTCATGCATACGAGCACTTGCAATTTCAGTTAATTAAATTACTGTACTTAACAAAACCGCTGTGGAAATTGTACCTCTGTGAGGGGGAATAGGGGTCTCCTAATAACGCGGGCAACAAGTGACGCGGGTGACGCTGTGGGTTAAACCACAGAGCCTAGGGCTTGCCAATCAGAAGGTCGGCGGTTCAAATCCCCGTGACGGGGTGAGCTCCTGTTGCTCAGTCCCTGCTCCTGCCAACCTAGCAGTTCGAAAGCACGTCAAAGTGCAAGTAGATAAATAGGTACCGCTCCGGCGGGAAGGTAAACAACGTTTCTGTGCGCTGCTCTGGTTCGCCAGAAGCGGCTTAGTCATGCTGGCCACATGACCCGGAAAACTGTCTGTGGACAAAAGTTGGCTCCCTTGGCCTGAAAGCGAGATGAGTGCCGCAACTCCAGAGTCATTCACAACGGGACTTAACTGTCAGGGGTCCTTTACCTTTTTAATAACCCCCAGCAACCTGAAAGAACTGGCGCTCCCAGAATTCTTTGGGGAAAGCCATGACTGTTTAAAGATATATCATAGTGCTTCAAGGGTATGCTGTGAATGGGGCCTTGGTGTCCTTCAGATGGTTTGGACCACAGCTTCCCACCAGCACCAGCTGGCAGAAGGTTGGTGAAGGATGTTCCTTGGAACGTCTGTCTCACCATGTTGTCTGCTGTGGTGGGTGCGCATTAACGTGAAACAATAAAGGATGCTCTTCTGCTATAGAACTACTGCAGTATGCAGGTTTCATCAATTCATTGAATAGCTGATTGAAACTAATTAATTAGACTAAGAGTTCTTTAATTGGGAGGAAGCCTTAATTAGAAGCAAGGTTTAAACAAATTTGATCCTTGTTAGGCTTCCATCAAGCTCAGAAAGAGCTCGCAGCTGGAGGTCTGGGGGGCAAGGCTGTTTAGCTGCTCAAATGGGGAGCTGACTTGGCTGTTAGAACTTCAAAGGTAGAGCACGGTGGTAGAGCACATGCGTTGAAAGCAAAAGGTGTTGGGTTCAATTCCTGGTATCCTCAGGTAGGGTTGGGAAAAACTCTGGCTCGAAACCTGCGAGAGGCACTCCCCAGTCAGTAGAAACAGGGAAGGAAATTTGTTTCAGTTCACATCTAAAGGTGAATGTACCAAATCCACGCTTTCCAAAACAATACATGGACTGAAACGCAGCCATCTCTCAAAATTTGCACCGTTCTGAATGTTGCAATCTGGTTCTGTGCCCAAGGAATGAGTACCAAATTGTGTATTCCTAAAATAGGACGTTCTTGCAAATGCCTATACTAGTGAAAATAATATGGGCAATTGCTACACAAAAATGTCTATATCAGACGAAATTTGAACTAAAGTGTGCTGAAGTTTCACAAGAACTTTTCAAAACAATAATAAAAAATCTGCAAACTGATGGAAATTTGAAGAAGTGGAACTTCAGAGGAGCAGTGAGCAACTGAATGAAATTGCAACAGACTTGTTTGCCCATCTGTACCAATCAGTGTGGATATTGGATTACAGTGGAAAGCACCCAGAATGTGAACAGCGAGGCACAATTTTATGTACAGATCGCAAATTTCAACCCTGAAAACTTGATGTTTGTTTGAAAAGTTTGGGGTGAAATTGGAAATTTTTACAGATTGACGATGCTTAGGGATTTGTTACCAAGTTAAGTCTAGCTATTACTATTAGTATATAAATCTGCTAACTGACTGAGGCCAATTGACGTATCCATATCTGTCTACTTGACTACTTTGAAGTGCAGAACTTGGCACTTCTACAAGTGCAATGTATTCTTTGTTCCACACTTCTAAGGAACTAATATTTTACTATGCCAGCTCCTGTGCTCTGGAACTCCCTGCCTATTGGAATGGACTCCTTTGGGAAGTGGGGGCCTCTCCCTCATCGCAGGTTTTTAAGCAGAGGTTGGAATGGCCATCTGTCCTGGATGCTTTAGTTGCGATTCCTGCATTGCAAGGGGTTGGACTAGATGACCCTCAGGGACCCCTTCCAACTCTACAATGCTATGACTCTGTGACATAAGACAGGCGCCTTTGCTGTGTTCTATTTGGCACCCATTTATGCAAGCCCATAAAGTTGATGTGTATTTTAATTTGTAATTTTAGCTAATAATATATACACCTTTATTTGTTGGTTTTGATTTCTTTTTATTTATGAACTTGCTTTTAATGTTGATTTTTATTGGCAATCTTAATGTAAATTTTACATGCTTTAAAAACCACTTTGAGGTTTTATTTACAGTTGGGGCATAGACATTTTGTGAAATAAGTATATATATATATATATATACACACCTGCTACAGTGGTACCTCGGGTTACATATGCTTCAGGTTACATATGCTTCAGGTTACAGACTCCGCTAACGCAGAAATAGTACCTCGGGTTAAGAACTTTGCTTCAGGATGAGAACAGAAATTGCGTGGCAGCAGCAGCAGGCCCCATTAGCTAAAGTGGTGCTTCAGGTTAAGAACAGTTTCAGGTTAAGTACGGACCTCCGGAACGAATTAAGTACTTAACCCGAGGTACCACTGTATTTGTTTTTGCCTACCAGAAGATAGCTGCTACAGGTAAAGGAGGCTTCTCAACTATTTTCCCTGTGGAAGACTCTGAGCAACCTTCCCTCCCCACTTCTTAGGCTGAATCCCATGTGCTTTGTCTGCTATCACAATGGCTCTTTCACTAGTGGAGGAACAAGTTTTAGTGTTAGGCAACGGAGAAATCTAACACAACAACTGCGCTTAGTGGAGACTCGTCGCATGACAGATTGTGCAAAGTCACCAGCAGCCTGCTTATGTATACTCTTGCACAACAGTGCCTTCTTAGTGCAAAACATTTTGCTGGCGGAACGAGTAATTGACTTTGACTTAGCTCTGCATTGGGAACAGACCTTAGCTTTCAGAAGCCGCAATGTCATCATAGAGTAGGGTTGCCATATGTCTGGAATTTCAAGCGTCTGGGGGGATTTCGAAAAATTGCCCGGGGTTTTGCCAACAGAACCAGGAAGTGCTCAACAACTTTTGTGTCCGGATTTTTACTTCTTGAAATATGGCAGCCCTATCACAGAACACTTTCCCACTAAGGCTGCTACTGAGCTTTGGCATGGAATGGCGCTAAGTTATGGGAAAACCAGCAGGCCATGTCTCTCTCTCCAGCAATTGACCCATACTCTGGGTGTAGGGATGAGCGTGGGAGGTGGGTTTGGGGTGCGAGATAAGTTGTGTTGTGCTGACATGGAGATCCGCAGAGGATTGGCAGGGCTTGAGAGCAGTGGGCCATTGTTGCATAAATCATGTGATCTCAGAAACAAGCCATGACAATTAGTGACCCGAGGTGAAGCCTCATGCTGCTTTTTATGTGTTTTTGTTCTCCTCCTACATATATAATAGAGCAGGAAGGATAGTGTTTTTTTGGAAAATGAAAAAGTGCACTCTCGATAAGCATTTGACTTCTCCTGCCCCCTGCAAAAAAATAAAAAATAAAAAAAAATCAACAGCACCCAGCAACCTATCTCTGCATGTGATCCGGTTTCAAGTGTTTTTCAGTTTTCAAAAATACTTTATTTTTATTTTATTGCCTGGAGGAAGAGAAACACAACGTTGCTCTTTATTAACAAATAAATATAAAAATGCTGGATTCAATCCCAGCCACCAACACAGGGAACCAGGTGGTTTTTACCAACACTTGCCCTATTCAGGCACTACACTCAAGGCTAAATAAATTTTAAAAAATAAAAAAAGTCTAGTAGCACCTCAGAGACCAACTAAGTTTGTTCTGGGTATAAGCTTTCATGTGCATGCACACTTCACACAAAAGCTTATACCCAGAACAAACTTAGTTGCTCTCTAAGGTGCTACTGGACAATTTTTAATTTATTTATTTATTTGAACTGCGTCAGGGAAACAAGGCTACCTGTCTGAATGTAGACTCAAGGCTAAGTCCTACACAGGGGCAGGGAGTGGAACCGCATAGACTAGCTGTGCTCCTGATGTCACCTGCAGGGAGGGAACCTTTGTACATGCACAGCTGTACGCATGACGGCTTCCACATGATGTCTGGAACCTTGGATTCCATGATTATTTGAAGTGGCGCCGCACCACTTTAAATGCAGGTGGGGCCTTTGTCTACACAGGCCAGAATGAACATTGCTGCTGGTGTTTTCGAAGGCAGCAATCTCTTTACCGTTCTCAGAGTCCGAAGGCCCCTGCAACTCAGGAATAATCACTCCCTTATTTATTTCACAGGTCAGATACAGGACAGGCAGCCGTGGACTAGGGTTTCGCATGATGCTACACAGTGACCTTCGCAGCAACTTGAACTTTTCTTCTTCTTCTTTTGGAGGGTTGAGAGGTAGTTTGGTCTCTGTCAGGGCCATCTTAAGCATATCCCGCACCGTGGTGCAAAGATCCCTCCGATGCCACCCCCTTTCCCAGAGTTGTCAACTTTTTTTAGGGCTGGAGGAGGCGGGCAGCGGCTGGAGGGCGGCTCCTCTGGTGGAGAAGAGGCGGAGGCTGGCCGCGGCACCTCTCGGCTCAGCTGGCTTCTTCATGCAGCAGTGGCCACGGCAGGCAGCACACCATGCAAGTGGGCCTGTGCCGAGTGAGGGTGTGTGCGCCACTCTGTGCTGGTCCCGAGGGTTATCCGTGTGGCGAGGTCTGAGGCTGGTCAGAGGTCGAGGGAGCGGTATGGAGGCTGTCCGTCAAAGCTGAAGCTGGGTCCAAGGCAGGGAGTCGGGTGTGGTCAGGAACTCTGGCAGAAGAGCAGGACAGGGTGCAGGCAGGAACAGGCTAGCAACAACGTTGCTCCCGCAGCTTGGGACTGGGGCTGGCTGGCTTTTATCTCCTCTGAGGCATAGGGCGGCCCCAGTCCACAGGTGACTCGCCTCTCCTGGCCTGGAGGCGAGCACTCCTCCTGCGGGAACTTAGTTCCCTCCACCTCTCTGCCCTGAGCCTCTGCAGCTCAGGAGAGGCTGGAGGGTTACCGGACCCAGAGGCAACCTCAGCTTCCCCTGACGGGACTGAGAGTGGAGCACCTGCAGGCAGTGGGTCCTCCATCACCTCAGGAGCCAGCGCAGACCCAGCTGGTGCCTGCACCTGAGGATCCAGCACAGGTGAGGACCCTTCAGGCTCAAGCCCCAGCCTTGGCTCAGCTGGTTCTGGAGGCGGGGACTCCTGTGCAGGCTGGGATTCCTCAGGTTCAGCCTCTGAGTCCGAATCCCAGGCACATCACACACTCCCGCTGAGTGTCGGGTCAGTTTTTTCCCATTTAGCCTTTTGGCAACCCACAGAATTCGGTGCCTGCAGGCTGAAGGGAAAAACCAAGCCGACACTCGGTGGGAGCGGCGCACGCACCCTCGCTCACTCAGCATGCTCGTTCGGTGTTCCCCGGACTTTCAACTGGCGCCCTCCAGAACTTGGCGCCGTGGCACCCAGTGCCACTAGCCTCTATGAGTAAGACGGGCCTGGTCTCTGTACTTGCCTCAGCCCTCAGCCTGCAGCTTCATGCAGCGATGATCAAATCTGCCGAACTCCGTGCGGCGATTAAAGAAGAGACGGCCTGTGATCTATTAAGATTTGAGCAAATTACAGTGGCATTAATTAAACACTGGCTCTCCGGATGATTCTGAACCACAGATGGCACCCTGCAGATGGACTGCCACTATTGATATGCATAGAGTTACTCAAGCCTTTAACTTCAGCCGCTGCGGATCAGCAGAGCAATTAATATTAACCACAGCATTAGGCTTCTGGTGTGGAGGGTGGGTGAGGGCTGTTTGAAGAGGGGTGTTAGCTTGGGTTAGGGGTGCCAGCAAGATTTCTTGAACCCGGTATGCTCTACATGGACGGCCCCCGCAATCCCCACTCACCTCCTGCTTCCCCACTCCTATAATCTACTGAAAAGAGGCGCTGCTTATGTACCTATGTTAACTGAGCCAAGCCTACCTTGCAGGGGTGCCGCAAATACTGTATTGGCCCGAATATAAGCCACACCCAAATATAAGCCGCACCTTTAAAATTGGAGGGGGGGGGAATACCCGAATATAAGCCGCTCCATTCCTCACTGCTCCTGGCTGCATTTTTTTTTGGGGGGGGAGCTGTATTGCATTGCCAACGGCCTTTCCCCTTCCTCGCTCTCTTCCCGGCCTTGGGGGAGAGGACGGGGGGCTACGCACGGGGCAGGCACCACTTTGCCGCACTCCTGGCACTGTTTGCCCCATGCTCCTGGCTGCATACTGTAAGCCGCACTTTAACTATTCACAGTTGGAAATTGGGGGGAAAGGTGAGGCTTATACTTAGGCCAATACGGTATAAAAGGGGGCAGGGGAGGAAAACAGACACAACCTTTGGCTCCTGCGTGGAAAAGCAGGATGCCCTTGTACATCACGCCACTCATGGTTCAATTGTGGAATAACGAAACCTAAAAATCTGTTTTAAAAACATGCAAATGCTATGTGTTCTCCATTATATTAGCTGTTCTCATATCTACTACGGTGGTTATATAAAACTAACCAAGATATAGTAAAGAAACACACACACATCTCAATATAAATAGCTTCTACAAAAACACATATATCAAAATATACAATTTCTTTCCTTATTTTGTATTATAATAACATGAGATCTACTTCAGCCACCCCCTTTCTCTTTTCATATATTGTAGCACCACTTTCCAATCTTCCAACTTATTTTAATAGTTTCCTTGTTTCTTTAACAGTATTGTTGATTTTGCCAATGCCATCTGCTCCCATCAACAGTGGATCAGTTTTATTTTACTCAGTTTACCCACCCACACAGGTAAATATCTTCCTTGGTATACCTGCAGCAAAGTCAGCACTTGCATAAAGCAGGCAGAGCAATTTGCCTCAGGGATGGATCTGACCCCCTCCTTTCCCCACACCTGTTGTTGCACTTCTACCAGTCCCACTGTGCCACTCCACTGCCAAGCAAATCTGTGTTGCCGCCGCCACAACACTCTTGCCCTCACTGCTAACACTGCGCCCTCACCACTGCCACTGTTTCATGGCAGCAGCACTAAGTACAGTTGCAGTGGAGGGGCTGGTGGCAGTGTGAGAACAATGGCAGGAGCAGGGACGGGTCCAGAGGTGGTATGAGGGGCAGAGGTGGGGTGTTTTGCTTACCGTGGCAAAACCTCCCAGGCCGCCCTGATCTCTGGTCATTTGCATTATTCAGCCGTCCTGGAAAGTGTGGGGTAATATTTGCTTCATGAGCCAGTATGTTTCCGGGCACAATTCAAAGTGTTGGTGCTGATCTGTAAAGCCCTAAATGGCCTCGATCCAGTATACCTGAAGGAGCGTCTCCACCCCCATCGTTCTGCCCAAACACGGAGGTCCAGCGCCGAGGGCCTTCTGGCGGTTTCCTCACTGTGAGAAGCCAAGTTACAGGGAACCAGGCAGAGGGCCTTCTTCGTAGTGGCACCTGCCCTGTGGAACGATCTCCCACCAGATGTCAAAGAGAAGAGCAACTATCAGACTTTTAGAAGACATCTGAAGGCAGCCCTGTTTAGGGAAGCTTTTAATGTTTAACAGACCACTGTATATTAACATTTTGTTGGAAGCCGCCCAGAGTGGCTTAAATAAATTATTATTATTATTATTATTATTATTATTATTATTATTATTATTATTATTATCCTGCAACCTCGCTGCAAACTTTGCTCAGAACTCCCACTGCCCATTACTGTCGTCTAGGGATGATGGGCATAGCTGTCAACGTTTCCCTTTTTAAAAAAAGGGAAATTCCCTTATTCCAAATAGGATTCCTCGCAAGAAAAGGGAAAAATTGACAGCTATGATGATGGGAGTCGTGGTCTACCAACTTAGAGAGACCCAAGGATGAAGAACACAGCACCGTGGCACTTTAGATAATAATAATTTAAAAAGGGATGGGCACGAATCTTTTAAACAAACAAATAAATCTGGGCTGCTAGAGTGCTTTGGAAAGTGACTAAATCAAAATTGGTTCTCAGACTTAACGCAGCTTTTTTTAAAAACAACAACAACAAGCAAACCAAAAAAATATATACCTACACCTTACTAGCTATTACTCTTTGGGATTTATAGCATCTTTCCTGACTGCATTTGTTTAATTTGGATCATGTGGGCATATATTTTGGTCTCTGAGGCCAGCGTTAACAGCTGAAAAAAGGCTCCTGGCCCTGGGGTTTTCCTTGACATGTCTCCCAAATGCAGAGGGTCCTTAGGCCTGTCACATTTGCTCTCCCTTGCTGACGCCTTGCCTCTGGATTGATAGCTTTTCTGTTGGTACCATGGCGTTCGGCGGCAAATTTACTGTGATACACGCATACATTAAATGAAGCTGCTAAGTCGTGTTGTTACCTCAGGGTCCATAACTTGGAAATGTATGTAAACATTTGCGAGGCCACCATGTTTCCCCTCACAAGAGGGTCGTTTTTTTGTTGTTTGTGGTCCTTTCGCCCACCACCAATTTTCCAGTGTAACGTATAAAGTGGCTTTCGGCTGATTAATTATGAGCCTGTGGGGAGGAAGTCCCAGCTTCTTACACAAAAGTCCTATGCATGCAAGATTTTTCTCTCTTTTTTCTAAATTGGCCTTAGCTGAATAAAGCCCGGAATTGTGCTATTCATAATAAAGAACACTGCGGCTCAGCTGTGAGTCCAGGAGAACCACGGAATGGGCCAAAATCACAGCCGTCAAACAAAACAAGTTGAAGTCAGGGCCTGCCCTATATGGAAGGTCATCCTGGACGGAAAACAGAGAGGCAGTTCATTACACCAGGCCCAGGCTAGTTGAGGGGAATGGTGCCAGAGTGAATTTGGGGTAAAGCATGTTTTCTCAATTAGGGAGCAGAGAAGGTGGGTAAAAGGCTTATAAAGATTACATACCCTGCAAATGCCCTGGAAAAACTTTGTTGTTGTTTAGTCGTTTAGTCGTGTCCGACTCTTCGTGACCCCATGGACCAGAGCACGCCAGGCACTCCTGTCTTCCACTGCCTCCCGCAGTTTGGCCAAACTCATGCTGGTAGCTTCGAGAACACTGTCCAACCATCTTGTCCTCTGTCGTCCCCTTCTCCTTGTGCCCTCCATCTTTCCCAACATCAGGGTCTTTTCCAGGGAGTCTTCTCTTCTCATGAGGTGGCCAAAGTATTGGAATCTCAGCTTCAGGATCTGTCCTTCCAGTGAGCACTCAAGGCTGATTTCCTTAAGAATGGATAGGTTGGATCTTCTTGCAGTCCATGGGACTCTCAAGAGTCTCCTCCAGCACCATAATTCAAAAGCATCAATTCTTCGGCGATCAGCCTTCTTTATGGTCCAGCTCTCACTTCCATACATCACTACTGGGAAAACCATAGCTTTAACTATATGGACCTTTGTTGGCATGGTGATGTCTCTGCTTTGGAAAAACTAGGACATCCCATTTCTTCTCTAGAGAGAATGGCACCATTTTGGGAGCCATGATCTTGTGCGATTTGGCGCCATGATTTCCTCCCGAAAAAGCACTTTCTGGGGGGTGGGGGCATGATCTTGCATGCTGTGACTCAAGCATTGTGGCACCAGTGCTCACCCTTTTGAAGAAGTGAAGTAGGACTGAACATCTGGGGCAGGGCCATAGCTCAGTGGTAGAGCATCTTATTTTGCATGCATCCAAAGTTCAACCACCAGCATCTTCAAGTAAGAACATAAGAGGAACCTGCTGTATCAGGCCAATGGCCCATCTAGCCCAGCATCCTGTTCTCACATTGGCCACCTGGATGCTTGTGGGAAACCTGCAAGCAGGACGCAAGCACAAGAGCAATACACCAGTGTGGCGTATTGGTTATGAGCGGTAGACTCGTAATCTGGTGAACGGGGTTCGCGTCTCCACTCTTCCACATGCAGCTGCTGGGTGATCTTGGGCTGGTCACACTTCTCTGAAGTCTCTCAGCCCTACTCACCTCACAGAGTGTTTGTTGTGGGTTAGGAAGGGAAAGGAGAATGTTAGCCGCTTTGAGACTCCTTCGGGTAGTGATAAAGCGGGATATCAAATCCAAACTCCTCCTCCTCCTCCTCCTCCTCCTCCTCCTCCTCCTCCTCCTCCTCCTCTTCTTCTTCTTCTTCTTCTCCTCCTCCTCCTCCTCCTCCTCCTCGCTTGTGATTTCCAGCAACTGGTATTCAGAAGCATCACTGCCTCTAACCATGGAGGTAGAGCTCTCTTTCGTCTTCTTTGGCGATCACTTGTAGCTGAGTAAGATTGCCTTCCATGAACACGGTCTTAACAGTGAGTAAAATTCTGGATCCACACGTCCTTCCACAGTGAGGACATGGGTTTCCAGGTAGAAGTTGATCATGGTGAGCGTTTGCCAAGTGTGTCTTCCTCTTAGCATGTTTCTCCCTTGCGTTCTGAGTTTGAGCGTCTTCAAAGTCCACAACACCTTTGGTAAAGGCTGTTCTCCAACTAGAATGCTCGCAGGCTAGTGTTTCCCAGTTGCCAGTGTTTATATTACATTTTTAAAAGATTTGCCTTGAGAGAGTCTTTGAACCTCTTTTGTTGACCACTAGCATTATGCTTTCCATTTTTTAGTTCAGAATAATGTAGTTGCTTTGGAAGACAATAATCAGGCATCTGAACAACATGACCAGTCCAACAAAGTTGATGTTGAAGAATCATTGCTTCGACAATGGTGATCTTTGCTTCTTCCAGTACACTGGCATTAATTTGCCTGTCTTTCCAAGTGATGTGTAAAAATTTTCAGAGACACCATTGATGGAATCTTTTGAAGAGTTGGAGATTACATTTATAAGTGGTCCGTGTTTCACAAGCATATAGTAAGGTTGGTAGTACAATAGCTTTGTAATATACAATAGCATTTTGGTTTCCCTGCGACTGTCCTGGCTATACCATTGGTAGCCTTCACCTCCACGAAAGTAGGCCTGGGAAGAGGACCCTGTCTGAAATCCTGGACAATTGCTGTCTGTCAGGGTAGACAATACTAAACTAAATGGACCAATGATCTGATTCAGTATAAGACAGCTTCCTGTTGGGACATTTTCAATATTTGTTGAAAACCTTTCTCCCAGGCTGCTCTGAATTAACATGTTTTATTTCTGCAGTTCTTATTTCTTGCTGATTTTTATGTCTTAATACTGCTTTTTTATTATTTGCATTATATTTCATATTCTATTTCCGTAGCTCCTCTTTTTATGCTGGTTTATTGTTTAGCTTTAATGTATTTTGCATTTTATGGTCGGGTGGGGTTGGCTTTTATTGGAGATAGTAGGGTGCTTTGTGGCAGAAGATCCTTAAAGATCAGTGTATAAATTTTTGAATAAATGAATACATAATTCAGGAGGGGCAATACAGGCAGGTAAGCCAAGTGAGTGTGTGTTGGGGGGGGGAGGGTTTAGCACCCCTTCCTCAATTGCGAGTCCTCTTTCTCTAAAAATATGATGGGACAGAGCCCACTGCAAAGTCATAGCTTCAGGTTTGCTGTTGCTGCATGCAATTTCAGTCCAACTTTATCTTGCGCTATCAGCATAGTCCTGCAGAGAGACTCGTATATAATGTCACTGTCTGATTCTTCTTCTGCTGGGGACTGGATTATCTTGCAGATATTCTGACATTCTGTTCCACGAAAGATAAATGGAGTTTGAACTGTCTTGTGGTCCCTGCTGGATTTTCCTTTCCTCCTCTTTGTAAATATTATTTTAACAGAAGGAGGGTACAGGACCTTGATTTACTGCCAAATTACAGGCTTGCTTAGAATTCTTGGGACTGCAGCCAATCATGGCTGAAAAGAATTGCAGAATCATAGAGTCGGAGAATCATAGAGTTGTAGGCAATCTTCTAGTGTAACTCCTTTTAGATAAGCATTTGAAGGGTGACTTCTGTTCTGCAGCTAAACATTGCCAGTTCCTTCAAACTTTCCTCATAGGATTTGTTTCTCATACTACAGTGGTACTTCGGGTTACATATACTTCAGGTTACAGATGATTCAGGTTACAGACACCGCTAACCGAGAAATATTAGCTCGGGTTAAGACCTTTGCTTCAGGATGAGAACAGAAATCGTGCTCTGGCGGAGTGGGGGCAGCAGGAGGCCCCATTAGCTAAAGTGGTGCTTCAGGTTAAGAACAGTTTCAAGTTAAGAACGGACCTCCAGAACGAATTAAGTACTTAACCTGAGGTACCACTATATTGACTATCTTCGTTGTCTTTCACTGAACTACTTTCACTGAAGGTCTACAACCTTCTTTTGAAATACAGCACTCAGACCTGGTATCTAACCAGCATGGAATACAGTGGATCCATCCCTTCTTGTGACTTGGAGAAATGCTCACCAGAATGCTGGTGAATTTTCATGCAAACTTGAAATAAATAAATCTCAAACTGATGCTGGTAAACTGAATTTAAGATGGGGGGAAAGGAACCCCAACTAACAGATTCATCCATTCCTTGCTCCAAATTCCTTGCTTCAGTTTTGGGCTTTGCCTAAAGTTGAGTTGATGCACAACCCCTCATACCTACTGCAAGGCGATAGGCTTGATCCAGAAGGTTCTTCTTAAGTTCTTAATGCTGGCATACCTATAAGAAATGTAGCGGTGAAGATGATGGACTTATCAGAGCTCGCTGACCTGACTGGAAGAATCTGCAACCAGAAAGAAGAGGAGTTTCAAGAGGACTGGAGGAAATTTAAGGACTATTTGAATAAATATTGTAATATAAAAAATTAGAAATTACTTGAAAGAAACAAATAGGCCTAGGATTAAACTAAGTTATAATTAAATAAATGGGATTTAGAATGTTAAGAAAAGTGAATAAGATGGACTATAATTGGAAATTGTTTTAGTTTAATAATGTTATTGGAAAGCTGTTACTTTTAATTACAAGGAAACTCAGAAGGGAGGGATTTGAGGAAGTCAACCAAGATGTTTAAAAGGTTGGATTTGTGAAGAATTAAGTTTGTTGTTATTGTTTATCTGTTTATTGTTCCCTTTCCCCCCTTCTTTTTTCTTTTTCTTTTTCTATTTTTGTGTATCATTTTGCTTTGTGGTTTGTGTTATCATTGTGGAAACTCTAATAAAAAAATTATTTAAAAAGAAGAAGAAATGTAGAGGGGGGTGGGGTGGGCTGTGAAATAAACTTTACATTAGCACCTGGACCTGTTGAATAGGGGAAGAGATGTTTGCAGAAGAAGAGTAAAGGGGTATGCCTATCACCCTCCCCCCCTCTCTCTCTTTTAAAAGATGCTGCTTTTATAAGCTGCTGTACCTAAATCTTACAAAATACCCAACACACATCCTTTTCGTTAAATGAAATGGCCACAAAGCACCTTCAAAACAGTTATTTTTTTTGACAGTGCTTGAGTTAGAGAACCCCCTTGACCTTTCCCAATTGAGACTTTCAATGGCTGTCATAAAAGGTTTTTAATATTGAAAAAGGTTAAAGAGCACGGAGTGAAAAAGTGGCAGAGTTCCTTCTTCAAAAAGTGAGCTAATTCTGGAGATTGCCATGACAACAGCAAACATATTGTCTCTCTTGGTGCTTATGTTATAAACAAAAAAAACCAGGAAAGAAGAGTGAGGCTGCAATCCTAGCCAGGGGTAGTCAAAGGTAAGTCTTATGGGATACAATGGGCCTTACTCCCAGGTAACTGGGCTAAGCTTGCATCCATCTTTTATTTTAACACTGCACACTGTGCGTTTGCTGGGTCTCAGCCAACAGTGGGCTATATTTCCATCACATTATTTCTCAGAAAGCATCACAACATCCATATGTTTCTGAGCACAGTTCAGCGTGTTGGTGTTGACCTTTAAAGCCCTCAACGGCCTCAGCCCAGTATACTTGAAGGAGCGTCTCCACCCCCATCGTTCGGCCCGGACACTGAGGTCCAGCACTGAGGGCCTTCTGGCAGTTCCCTCACTGCGAGAAGCAAAGCTACAGGGAACCAGGCAGAGGGCCTTCTCGGTAGTGGCACCCGCCCTGTGGAACGCCCTCCCTTCAGATGTCAAAGAGATAAACAACTACCTGACATTTAGAAGACATCTGAAGGCAGCCCTGTTCAGGGAAGTTTTTAATGTGTGACATTTTAATGTATTTTTTATCTTTGTTGGAAGCCACCCAGAGTGGCTGGGGAAACCCAGCCTCCTCCTCCTCCTCCTCCTCCTCCTCCTCCTCCTCCTCCTCCTCTTCCTCCTCCTTCTTCTTCTTCTTCTTCTTCTTCTTCTTCTTCTTCTTCTTCTTCTTCTTCTTCTTCTTCTATTATACAGAAAATCTAAGTGACCTGTGGATAAAGACAGGTGTAGTGTTGCAAGAGATCTCAATTATCTTCGGTTATCTGGTGGTGAAGTCAGAAGTTCTGTTCAAAAGCTGTGACGGTGGGTTCATAATCCGCAGTATGAGTACATCTGACACCCCAAGATTGTTTTTTGTGCATAGGCACACATCACACTTAAGCACTCTAAATTTGGTCAGATGGGAGATCAGGCACCAATCTTGACTAAAGAAAAAAGGGGGGAGCAGAACATGTTTATATGTATTTGCATTTCTTCAGGACCTTGAAAAGACCACCCCTCTTGCCAAACTTTTAAAAGAAACTTGTAAAAGTGGTCAAGGGATTAGGGTGTAGGTTGGTCACTTAAGCATCATGAAATTAAGAGAAGGCAGTAAGCCCCCTCAAAGAGCACACATATTTGCACAAATTTCACATATGCAGATTCACAAGGATAAATGCAAGCTTAGGAATAATTGACGCATGTTATATAGAAATACGGAAGACATCTCACCATTGTGGGGAAGACTGTAGTTTGCTAATGGTGATGAGAGTTGTGAGAGGCCTCACAGAGCTACAATTCCCAGAGTTCCTTGCAAAGCAGGATTGACTCATCTCTGTCTCCTGGCCACCTTCTTCTCCTGCTTCTGCTTCTGCCTCTGATTCTGGACTTCTCTCTGCCACAGACTCTCCCAGCTCACTAAATCCTGTTGCCTCCTCAGCTCCTGACACCTCCTCCCAGTCTTCTCCTTTCTGTCCCTCTGACCACCCCCTGTTGTTCCACCACAAGTCCCTGGGCTCTGAGCCTTCTTCTCTTGGTGGTTCCTCAGCTGGTTCCTCCCACCCCTCTGCGTCCAACCAGTCAGAAACACCTAGCAACCAATATTTCTTGCAATAAGGAAAGGAGCCCAAACTGTTACGCTTAGCAGCCCTGGAATTGGAAGGATGATTGCGGGCATTCAGAGGCGAGTAACAATCAGCACATGCCCAGCTACAGTCCATCTATATTTGTGTAAATGTTCCCATCATTTGTGGTCAGTTTGTTCATAATTAACAATAGCCGTCTATAACTGCATTATGTTCCCTCCCCCTCCCCAATCTCATAGGCTCCCTGTCCTGCATGTCAAAAGCTGCATTGTGTCAATCAGTCAGCACGGTTTCTGTCATGCAAATTGCTACTCATTAGGGACCAAGCCAATACCATTAAACAATTACCATTGGTGACCTGACCAGATTCTGCTTCAATTCTCTGGGGATGCAAGGCCAATTAATCCAGATCATCACTATTAGAACATCTGTTGGTTTGGGTGGGTAGGTGGGGGGGGGGAACAGGAACACGAAAAAAGCAACAAGGCTTATAATGGAGCGATTCAGAGGGAGGTTAAAGGATGAAATAAATTACAGCTCTGTGTAAGTAAATATAGCCTACATATGTCAAGAGGCAGGAGGGTGAAGCGCTCCTACGCAAAACGGCAGAGAGAAGGGAGGAAGTTGGCCGTAAGCGAATAAGGGCCCTGTTTGATTTCATCGACTCTAAGATCACAAACTATCAGCTCCAGAAGGCAACAGCAACTGAGTCAGGATAGATGAAACATCAGCCTGTCCTTTGTCTGCATGTCAGATGAAGGATGCTCAGGGCTGGGATGGCATTGCTATAGTGGTCACATTCCTCACCCCGCACCCCCGCCACCAAAAAAAGTGAAATTGCATCACCAAAACAAGACACAGATCTGCAAATAATTTCTCAAAGATGTGCTCCCTCAAGCCCACATTCCCAGCATGTTTGCACTCTTGTCTTGGCGACATCTACGCTGCCTTGGTCGTGTCCACAGAATGGAAGATGGCAGAATTGCCTATGGAGAGCTGGCTTCAGGCAACAGGTCCGTTGGCAGACCAAATCTGCCCCACAAAGATTTCTGTAAACGGGGGTGAAAGTTTGGCAAGGCCAATTCCACCATTGCAGACAACCACAGTGCCTGGAGACGGGCAGTCAGGTCATGCATCCATAGCAGTGACCAGAGGAGGAAATAATAATAATAATAATAATAATAATAATAATAATAGGAGCGCAGGGAGACGAAATGCAACGGGGCATCTGCCACAGCACAACTAGAGGCCTTCATCTGTCCCAAATGCTCCCGTATGGGTCTCTACAGCTACAGCAGGAGCTGTAACCTTCCAACAATTTGCCTTCACACACCTCCATTGTCTCCCAAGACAGACGGACTCCAACTCAACTCTAGTTTATAGGTGCAAATTTAGAAAGAATTACTACAATTAAAATAGAAATTAATTGAGGTTGAATCCTGACAAGACAGAAGCACTGTTTTCGGGGGAGAGGAGGCGGGCAGGTGTGGAGGACTTCCTGGCTCTGAATGGGGTAACTGTGCCCCTGAAGGCACAGGTCAATTCTGTGTCCAGGGCAGCTGTCTACCAGCTCCACCTGGTACGCAGGCTGAGACCCTACCTGCCAGTGGACTGTCTCACCAGAGTGGTCCATGCTCTGGTTATCTCCCGCTTGGACTACTGCAATGCGCTCTACGTGGGGCTACCTTTGAAGGTGACCTGGAAACTACAACTAATCCAGAATGCGGCAGATAGAGTGGTGACTGGGAGCGGCCACCAAGACCACATAACACTGGTCTTGAAAGACCTACATTGGCTCCCAGTACGTTTCCAAGCACATTTCAAAGTGTTGGTGCTGACCTTTGAAGCCCTCAACGTCCTCGGTTCAGTATACCTGAAGGAGCATCTCCACCCCCATCGTTCTGCCTGGACACTGAGGTCCAGCGCCGAGGGCCTTCTGGCGGTTCCCTCACTGCGAGAAGCGAAGTTGCAGGGAACCAGGCAGAGGGCCTTCTCAGTAGTGGCGCCCTCCCTGTGGAACGCCCTCCCACCAGATGTCAAAGGAAAAAACAACTACCACACTTTTAATAGACTTCTGAAGGCAGCCCTGTTTAGGGAAGCTTTTAATATCTGAAGGACTATTGTATTTTAATATTTTGTTGGAAGCCGCCCAGAGTGGCTGGGGAAACCCAGCCAGATGCGTGGGGTATAAATAAATAAATAAATTATTATTATTATTATTATTATTATTATTATTATTATTATTATTTCGCTGCTCAGCAGCAGTATAATCCTGAGTACCACTTGCTGGAGGTGGTGACAATGGGAAGGGGCCACCTCCTTCAGGCCCTGCTTGTGGGCTTCCTGGAAGCATCTGATTGGCTGCTCTTAGGAGGCAGGATGATGGACTAAACGCTCCCCTGTTTTGAGCCTGTAGGATGTTAACCACTTATAGAAGTGAATCATCCAAAAGAGGGATAAAAGAGGAAACAGATTTCTGGGGAAATTACATATGCACTTTTTTCCTCTTTTAATAAACGTATAGGTGCAAATTTAGAAATGATTGCTGAAATACAAATAGAAATAGAGTACAGCTCAGCACAGTGGGGAAGGTCATGACCAGGGGCTGAATTCAGTGTTGAGCTATTACAAATGTTCCACCTATGCAAGCAGATCACAGCTTGCCAGAAGGAGCTATCTCCTTCCTCTGCCCCCTATGCTGTTCTCCTGGGCCTTCCGGGGTGGGGAGCAGCCCTTGTGCAGTACTTTCACTGACAGGGTCCATTAGGTGAATATTACCCTATGTGCCCTCTATGTGCCTGCTCAGTCTGGTATGCAGTGTTAGAATTCCTGCTCCATGATTGCAGTCATGGGACTTTTGTCTATCACATGACGGTGTATGTTTTGACTCCACAGAGTGGGAAGTGACGGAGACAGGATGCTTGTGTTACTGTGTTCCATGAAGTGGGACTATTCTCCTTTGTTTTTACACCAGTGTGGTGTAGTGGTTAAGAGCGGTAGATTTGTAATCTGGGGAATCGGGTTCGCGTCTCCGCTTCTCCACATGCAGCTGCTGGGTGACCTTGGGCTAGTCACACTTTTCTGAAATCTCTCAGCCCCACTCACCTCACAGAGTGTTTGTTGTGGGGGAGGAAGGGAAAGCAGAATGTTAGCCGCTTTGAGACTCCTTCGGGTAGTGATAAAGCGGGATCTCAAATCCAAACTACTACTATTCTTCTTCTTCTTCTTCTTCTTCTTCTTCTTCTTCTTCTTCTTCTTCTTCTTTGCTGTCTGATGCTAGAGAGAGAGGGAGTCATGTAGTGCTTGCAGTGCTCCATGTGTGTTTATATGTAAATAAAGTAGATTAGCCAAAATGCTGAGTTGCTGATGTCCTCAGGGTCTTATACTTTCTCACTTTATGCTGAAAAGTTACTAAGAACTCTAAATAATAGCATATTTTAAATGTATTTTATAAATATTCATTATAAGGGAGAATAAAATTGGTTAGATAAAGTTTGTTTCGATTTTTGGGTATATTAACTCCTAAGAACTGAAATTGTTTTGGACCAATTGGCACTTTTAATTCTTGTTTTATGATATTTTTTATTTTAGGGTGGGATGTTGTAAAACATGGTATTAAATTTACTATAATTAATTAGTAAACCAGCCACTTTGTGATACTTTCCAATTCTTGTTTTAAATGAGGAGCTGCAACTAATGAGTCAGACAGCATAATTACTATATCACCCACAAATAAATTAATTGGAAGTTCTTTCCCTTTTATAATAGGTCCTTTGATATTAATATTACCTCTTAACACCACCGCCAAAGGTTCCAAAGCAGGGACAAACAGCAAGGTGGAGACAGCACCCCTCTTTGTACCTCTAGAAATCCTTATAAATTTAGAATCATAACCATTTATCCTAATAAAGGAAGGCTTGTAAATAAGTTAAATGACATGAGTTATTTTTAATCCAAGACTCATATTTGAAATTACTTGCAACAGAAATGTATTTTCTGTACAATCAAGGGCTTTAAAGACATCTGAAACTAAGATACTCAATTAAGATTTTTTTTCTTGCAATAACAAATAACATCTAGGGATCTCTTGATGGGGTCTGCTATGAAACTGCACACCAGAAAACCAGACTAGTCCACATAGAGTTGCCGTATCACTGAAGGGCAAAAAGAGGACACATTTTCCAACTTCTGTTTTTAACTATGGATCGCTATGATGGCTCTCATTTTACATACCCCTGAAAAAGAGGCCATGTCCTGGAAAAAGAGGACATATGGTAACCCTCCCACGACTCTTTCTAGATAGATAGATAGATAGATAGATAGAGGTCATGGACTGGCTGGACGCAGAGGAGGTGTGGGTGGAACCAACTGGGAAACTGAAGAATGTTAATTGCTCAGATAAGCCTTGGCGTCCAGCCTGCTTCGGCTGCGCAGTTCTGCTGGGCCTCCGGACTTCAAAGGCCACATTCCAAAGGCTCTGAGCAAACGCAGAGTTTAACGTGCGGCAAGAGAAAGCTGCAAGCTCCAATGCGTTCTTCAGTGTGCTTAAATAAAATCCACTCAGGATATTAGCAGCTAGAAGCAGTTTTTATTTACAGCAGACTATCCATTGTCTATCACAGCGAACAGCATCGTGAAAACACGTCCTCTCTCCTCAAAAGCGAAAGTAGAGAAAAAGAACAAAGGCTGGAGACTCTCGGATATGATGTGTCTCCCCCCTCCTCCCAATTTGTAGGCAGGGCGTACACTCTGAGCTGTTTAACCCTGTAAGCTCAGGTTCTCCTCACAGAAACTTCCAAGGGAAGAAGGTTCAGAGATTGGGTGGAAGTGGTAGGACAATGATGAGTGGTCAGAGGGAGAAGACTGGAAGGAGGAGCTGTCACAAGTTGAAGAGGCAACAAGGTTTAGTGAGCAGGAAAAAGCAGAGAGCAGAGAGCAGTTCAGACTCAGAGGCTGGAGAGGAGGGGGCCTGCTGAAGAGTCCAGGGAGTCTTCCCCTCCTGCTGTCGCCAGTTCCCCACCCCCAGTCTCCCAGCGCAGGCAGAGAAATGAAAAGTGCAAATGAGAGATGGGTTGCCTGCAGACACTTTCTCCATGCCATGTATAATTTCATAAACTTTCATCATTATAAACTCTTACTCATCTTTTCTCTAAACTTAAAAGTCCCAAACAGAGGACTGTAAAGTAGGATATATGGACTCAACAGCCCCAGCCGACATTGCTAGGATATAGTTCCGTTCCACCTTTAGAACAGGCATGTGGAGCTGTTGTATGTCACATGTCTGTTTACATTCCAGCACAGCTTGCTGGGAACTTCCGTTTGTGTATAGCTTTTGCTTATTGCCTTCCTGCTGTTTGCTTGGACATGAAGGGAAGCAGACATGTTTTTCCTTTGTCCTCCTGCTGAATAAATGCTTGTAATAATAATAATAATAATAATAATAATAATAATAATAATAATAATTTATTTATACCCTGCCCATCTGGCTGAGTTTCCCCAGCCACTCTGGGTGGCTCCCAGTCAAGTATTAAAAACAATACAGCATTAAATATTAAAAACTTCCCTGAACAGGGCTGCCTTCAGATGTCTTTTAAAGATAGGATAGCTACATATTTCCTTCACGTCTGAAGGGAGGGTGTTCCACAGGGCGGGCACCACTACTGAGAAGGCCCTCTGCCTGGTTCCCTGTAGCTTTGCTTCTTGCAATGAGGGAACTGCCAGAAGGCCCTTGGCGCTGGATCTCAGTGTCCGGGCTGAACGATGGGGGTGGAGATGCTCCTTCAGGTATATAGGACCGAGGCCGTTTAGGGCTTTAAAGGTCAGCACCAACACTTTGAATTGTGCTCGGAAATGTACTGAGAGCCAATGCAGATCTCTCAGAACCGGTGTTATGTGGTCCCGGCGGCCACTCCCACACAACAGACTAGCTGCCGCATTTTGGATTAATTGCAGTTTCCAGGTCACCTTCAAAGGTAGCCCCACGTAGAGCGCGTTGCAGTAGTCCAAGCAGGAGATAACCAGAGCATGGACCACTCTGGTGAGACAGTCCACTGGCAGGTAGGGTCTTAGCCTGCGTACCAGGTGGAGCTGGTAGACAGCTGCCCTGGACACAGAATTGACCTGCGCCTCCATGGACAGCAGTGAGTCCAAAATGACTCCCAGGCTGCACACCTGGTCCTTCAGGGGCACAGTTACCCCATTCAGGACCAGGGAGTCCCCCACACCCGCCCGCCCCCTGTCCCCCAAAAACAGTACTTCTGTCTTGTCAGGATTCAACCTCAATCTTGTAAATATGCTTACATATGCCTCTGTCCTCTACTTCCATTGCAAAGAGTTCTTATCTCTGCTGGCTTGCGTGCTCAGTCTCTAAAGGTCTCTGAGGCTTGAGTCGCAGTTTTTGATGCTGTTCTGAGAATCGGAGTTCACCTGGCTGCCGGCCGGTGGGCTGGAGCCAGCTGGGGGCCTGCCAATTGCCCCTGTCTCCCAGCACGCATCCCAACAGATATGTCCAATGGTCAGGAGTTGGAGTCCAATAATATCAGAAAAGCCATAGATTCCCCAACCCTGTTCATAGTTGAGGCAAGAACAGAAGCTGGGGACAAATAAAATGGAAATCTGTTCATGCCAGTGCTGTGGTTAGCTTCCAAGTGGTCTCTTGTGGACTTCCAATGCTGGCCTAGATAGACCCCTTTGCTGTACCCCACAAAGCTTTTCCTATGTCCTTAATGGCCAGCTCTTCATCTTACCCCTTTAAAACAGATCTGCTTTGTAATTCCCAGCTGACTTGTGTTGCATTCTAGCTGAGGCGTCCCATCTACCAGTAGAAAATGCTACAAGATGCTGTTTGATACTAGGGCTAGCTCAAAGCAGAACCACAATATTTGCGCCGTGGGATTTATGACTGATGAACCACTGATCTAAAACACATGGAAACAGAAATTAGCCGATGGGAATTAGTTGCCACTAATTATGAGAGCTGGAAATATTTAGCGCTGACATTTCTTGAAAGGAAAAGAGAAGTGCGACACTAGGCCTTACACATTGTAGATAATTTGTCTGTAGCAATCAAGTGCGTTCCTTCAAGGGGATGGGGGCTAATGCAAAACAAATGCAACTCCTCTCAGGATAGTTTGCATGACAGAAATGCTTTGTTGAGGCAGCAACAACAGCCATTGAAATGCTGGTCTGTTGCTGGGACTGTCATATCTCACCTCCTTGTTTATTTTATTTGGAGACTATGCAGTGTTGGTTCCAACGGACCCCTGGAATTCCTTTCTTTCCCTATTGAAGTGTACTTCAGTCATATTCAGTGGAAAGTGTTGGAACTTGGAAGCATACAATTGCAATAAACTAAATACATCATGGGACGCGGGTGGCGCTGTGGGTAAAAGCCTCAGCGCCTAGGACTTGCCGATTGAAAGTTCGGCGGTTCGAATCCCCGCGGTGGGGTGCGCTCCCGTCGCTCGGTCCCAGCGCCTGCCAACCTAGCAGTTCAAAAGCACCCTTAAGTGCAAGTAGATAAATAGGGACCGCTTACTGGCGGGAAGGTAAACGGCGTTTCCGTGTGCTGCTCTGGTGCCGGTTCACCAGAGCAGCTTTGTCACGCTGGCCACGTGACCTGGAAGTGTCTGCGGACAGCGCTGGCTCCCGGCCTCTAGAGTGAGATGAGCGCACAACCCTAGAGTCTGTCAAGACTGGCCTGTACGGGCAGGGGTACCTTTACCTTTACCTAAATACATCATGGGGGGGGGGGGGAAGAACGGTGGTTTTGAAGCTCTGCCAACAGCCCTTTCAGTGTTGGATCCCTGCTTGTGGAATGCTCTCCTGGCACCATCCTTATCTATTCTTAAGCTCCAGGGGAAAGTTTTCCTTTTTACCTGGCTCTTCATCCTTAATTTGAAAGGTTTCACAGCACTACTTCAAGCAGTGGCTTGGCCACTCTGACCAGGCGTGTCATGGTCTTGGGAACAAGATGCCCCTGGGAACAATTATGATCCCAGAGGTATTCATGGAGGGCGGCGGGGGCGGGGGGGAGAGATGGCTGCCCCCATGGTCTGCTCTACTGCTTGCATTATTTACTAAGTCCCAGGAAATGTCAATGTGCTTTCTAACCTGCTTTTTCATACACTGTCCTGTAAGTTTCTATCCTCATAGAAAACATATTTTGTTGGCCTAACTGAGCAGGGCAGGGAAACGTGATCATTCTCCACTCAATATTTCATTTGTCCATATCCATTCCTCCTCCACCTTCAGATAGTCATTTCAGGTTGGACTGCAGCCTCTCAGTGTCATGACCTCTGAATCCAGCAACAATCCAGACACGGAGTCAAAGGCTGCAAAGGAACCAGCTGAGAAGTCAAGATTGAGTTCAAGGCTCTGAGCTGACTGCTTGAGAACTGGAGACCATAACACCTGAGGTTGTCGGACAGGAGCCTCACCCAGAAGACCCTCGTGGGCTGCCAGGTACTGTAGGGCCAGAGCTCAGACTTTCACAAGCACCTTTCCCTGAGCTTGAAGAACCAGATGCTTCCAAGTGCACGCCACTGGTCCTGTAGCACAGACAGCACATCAAGAAGAAGGCTTTGGGATGGAGGAGGAGTGCCTGTCTTCAGGCCAGAGGGTTGTCCCTTTAAGGGACTGAAGTTATTCACAAGAGGGTGGAGCCTGGAGGAGGTAGTCTGGAGACAGAGGCTTAAAAGGTCTTTGTCTGCTCCCAAACTTTGTAAGTTGCTATCCATGGTCCTGCAACTTCTGACCAATCCAGCCTTTCCACTTTCCCTGCAGGATCTGGCATCAGAGCAGGACACAGCCCCACCTTGATGATGCTGAGCTAGATAGATCAATGGCCCACAGAAAGGTCCCTAAATCAAATTCAACTTGAGAAAAGTTAAATGAGATGAACCAAGCAAGTGCCTTTGCAGTGTGTGCACCAGCAATGTTGGAAGTAGGTGCAAGTTTACTTCTCAGAGAGCACATGACAATAACTCTGCACACCTCTCTTCATAGCTCCACAAGTAAGAAAGGCTAGAGAATCAGAGTTGTAGAACTGGAAGGAACTCTGTGCTACAATGCTGCCTGCAAATGTGGCATGAAGGCTGACAATATCAACCCCAGCATGTGAGAATCCCTTGCAGACGACCACAGTGCCTGGAGACAGACAGTCAGGTCGTACATCCATAGCAGTGAAGAAGCAAAGATCACCAGTGTTGAAGCAATGATTCTTCAACATCAACTTCGTTGGACTGGTCATGTTGTGCGGATGCCTGATTCTCGTCTTCCAAAGCAACTACTCTATTCCAAACTTTAAAATGGAAAGCGTAATGCTGGTGGTCAACAAAAGAGGTTTAAAGACTGTCTCAAGGCAAATCTAAAAAAATGTAGTTAAAAAACTGACAACTGGGAAACACTGGCCTGCGAGCGCTCCAGTTGGAGAACAGCCTTTACCAAAGGTGTCATGGGCTTTGAAGACACTCAAACTCAGGACGCAAGGGAGAAACATGCCAAGAGGAAGGCACGCTTGGCAAATCCACACCGTGATCAGCTCCTGCCCGGAAACCAATGTCCCCACTGTGGAAGGATGTGTGGATCCAGAATTGGCCTTCACAGTCACTTATGGACTCATTGTTAAAACCGTGTTTATGGAAGACAATCTTACTCGGCTACAAGTGATTGCTGAAGAAGAAGAAGGAGGAGGAGGAGGAGGAGGAGGAGGGGGAGGAGGAGGAGGAGTTTGGATTTGATATTCCGCTTTATCACTACCTGAAGGAGTCTCAAAGCGGCTAACATTTTCCTTTCCCTTCCTCTCCCTCAACAAACACTCTGTGAGGTGAGTGGGGCTGAGAGACTTCAAAGAAGTGTGACTAGCCCAAGGTCACCCAGCAGACCATAGCAGTGACCAGAGAAGACTGCTGGGTGGAGTGCAGAGAGAAAAAAACGCCATGGTGCAGCACAACCGGATACCTTCATCTACTGTTGCTGCAACAAAGCATGTTTCTCCTGTATCGGTCTCTACAGCCACAGTAGGTGATGTAAACTTCTAGTTTGACTTCACCCCCCAAAGCACACTCCTCCATTGTCTCCCGAGAGAGACAGATGCCACCACCACCAACTAACAACAACTAGCATGCCATACTAAATTTCATTCACACCTGTGAGTGTGGTGTGACACAACAACTAATGTTGCCCAGGAGGATTCCCTTGCTGAGCGCCTGAGGGCCCCAGTCCTGCCACTCTCCACCTAGGCCAGGGCGGGGTCTGACAGGCCTTATAAGAACTTTTGCTGTGGCTGGTGCCCAGCAAGGACTGGGGTACTTTGGGGAAAGTTTTGTTGGGAGTTGTTGCTGATATTAACTTTTTATATCTTTATTTTTATGTGGAAATTGTTAAGTCTGGTTATGTACTTTTAATGTGTTTTATTTATTTTTATGACTATTGTCAGCGCTGCCCAAGGTCCCAGCTCACACAAGACCAACGCTGCTTCTTCCTCAAGTAAAAAGGTCTTTATTGAAGCTCAGTTTCATTTCCAGACGCGCAGCGCGCAACGCTACGTCTATGCCTCAGACCGTAGAAGTCCCATCTGAATCTCCTCCCCCCTGACACCAGCTTAAGATTCTAGCCTTACTCCACCTCTTCCTCTGTTCCTTCTTTCTCTGGGTCCTCCTGCTAGTCGGAGTTTCAGCCCTCCTAGATTCTTCTGACGCAGAGTCCCCCGACTCTCCTCCCCCCCTCCTTCGGGCTTTAGGACCTGGCTCCCAATCCGGGTCTTCTGCTGTCCCGCGCTCCTCCACATTTGAACTTGGCGCACGCGCGCAGCCTCCCACTTTCCTTCTGACCGTTACACTTGTGTCACTGCTCCCTCTTTCGGGGAGGCTAGCTGGACCTGGCCTTCCCTCCGTTTCCCCACTCCCCGATGGGGGCGTGGTTACCCCTGACTCATCTTCTCTCCCCGCTGGAGAAGAAGCTGGTCCTGACTCATGTGACTCTTCCCCCCCACTGTGCTCTGGTGGGGGAACTGGTCCTGATCCTCCGCTACTCCCTTGGGAGTCCCCTCTGGTTCCTTGTTTATGGAGCGTTCCCCCTGGGACTCGCCTTGCCCTTATCATAGGCGCCCCCTCCTGGGAATCTTCTGATTCGCTGGAGAAGCTCATGGAATCTCTCGGGCCACTGTCATATTCCCCTACGCTCCCCTCTGATTCCTCTCCTCCGCTCTCTATTTGCTCTCTCCCCTGCTCTTCTGCTCCTGAGCCTCTGACAACTATTTTGCTATATTTGTAATTATGTAAATCTTTTCATATTGTAAGCTGCCTTGAGCATTGCTTTAACTGTGGAAAGGTGGCATACAAACAAAAAATGATGATGTTGATGATGTTATTGGACAGTGTTGCTACTCTCCCACCCTTTCTGCACTACCATCCTTCTGTTCCTCCAAAGAAACATCAGGAAAGAACTGCATGCTACTATAATGCCCCAAAGCTCATCATTTTACTCCTGAAATGTTTACTCCTGAAATGTTGTGGTTTAAGGGAGATGCGAATGGATTTTATCTGGAATCAAATAACAAGCGCTAGACATGCACTATGTTCCACTAGTTTTCTGGAAGTGGCTATTATGTCATGTGTAAGCTCAAATATAGTGTGGAAATTAGAGAAATGTTGGGGAAATGGAATAAACTGCTGTGGGAATCTAGCCTAGATGGTAAGATCTGTTGAATACAGTGGAGCTCACATCTGATTAAGCATGCATAGGCTTTGTTCTGTAAATAAGTTTCTGCATATGTGGTTTATTGATATTCTCCCTGTTCTGCAACGATTCCTCGTTCTCTTAGGTCTTATCACCACAACATTTCTGGCTCCAGGCTCCTCTCTCAGAGCTTAGTAAAGGGAGATTAATATAGGACTTGGCATTTGTTTAGCAAAGAATTAAAAAATCGAACTGTGTGAGCTTCATTTGGTTCAATTTTCATTTGCTCCCTGAATGACTGCCATCAGTAATGAGTGGGTCCGACTGGGGTTCATTCCCACAACCCCATTCAAATGCATTTGCAGTGGTGGCTGGTACCCACTGGAGCTGGTATGGTGGAAGGTAGGGAGCTCAACAGTAGGTGGCGCCAGAGCCAGTGACAGGTGGAGCAAACTAGTTCTAATTTTGTCCCCAACCTCCTTTTCCTCCTTGCTGAGTTCTATATGGGCAATACTGAGCCTAAGGAAGAGGAAGCTGAGAGGCAATGTGGTCGTAAGTAAGGAAGTAGGCAAGTGACAGGAGCGAGCCAGCAGTAAATTACACAGAGCAAGTTGGAGATAATTCTTTATTAGCAAAAACAGGAGTGTCAGGCATAATGAGCACAGCAACTCATTTCCAGCAGGTCCCAGCAGTTGCTGAGACAGAAGGTCTCCACCTCCTCACAGTTGCCTAAGTCTCCTCTTCTCCAGGGTTTCCCCCCAAGCAATCTGAGACTTTGCCTATGTGAAGCTAACCTCTCCTCCGCCCTTGGCATGCCTCTCCTGGTTCTGGGAGACCAGGAGGGAAGGGAGCTGGCAATGGTAGGAGCAGGAAACAGTCTGGCTTCTTCACCAGCCTGACTAATCTCTGCCTCTTGGCCTCCCTCCTCTCCTGCTTCCGCTTCTGCCTCTGATTCTGGACTTCTCTCTGCCACAGACTCTCCCCGCTCACTAAGCCCTGTTACCTCTTCAGCTTTTGACATCTCTGCTTCCCAGCCTTCTCCCTCTGACTGACCACCACTCTCTGGGCTCTGAGCCTTCTTCCCTTGGGGGTTCCCCAGCTGGTTCCTTCCACCATTCTTCTGCATCTAACCAGTCTATGATGGGAACTGGCTGAGGGCAGGCTCAGCTTCCCCATTTGCCCTACCAGACCAGCTTCCACTGCCCATTTGCCCCTCATTTGGTTCTGATGGGGTTTACCACATCTGGTAGCAGCAAAGATTCTTTCAAAGGCTGCCTCCTTGTGGCTGTTGCTTTGTTTCCCCATGTTATGTACTGAAGTTCTCACCCTGGGCCAGCAGGGGGATACTGTAGATAGTTTTCACTCAGGTCCACGTCAGTTATTTTAGGCGGGAAACCCTGGGTTGTTGTTGCTACAATGTTGACAGCCGGCTGCCTATAAAAGCAGGCCGGCTGAGCTTTTTGCTGTTCAGTTCTGTTCAGCTTACAAGTAAAGAGCTGCTCTGGAGTAATCGCTGTGTCGTCTGCTATGTTTGCCCACAACTTAACACCCCACATGCCCTGGGCATTGCATTGTTCTGGGCCATTCTGGGGGTGGAGGTGGGCAAGAAATGGTGGCCACTACAAAAAATGGCAGCACCACCACCAGCAGGTACAGTGTCCTGGATGTCTGGGGAACCGAAATCTGTGCTGGCACAGACGCCAGCCCAAGAAAATATTACAAGAGGGAAAACATCAAAAAGTAGATATGGAAATATATATGAGTAGCGAAATGAGTGTGACTTTAATGAATGCATAATGAATGGAATGTGATTTAAACAAATGGCTAAGAAACTAATGAGGTTCTTTAACAACAAAAACAAAGGCAATTAGGAAAGAACGACACCCTTCCTCCCTTAGATTCATGTGGAGGCAAAGAATGTGTGAAGATTTTGCTAGGCTAATCCAGCTCTTCACAGCCATGCGCTGCAGTTGACAGGCACAAGGGAGAGGGTCTTTTCAATGGTGGCCCCCCAGCTCTGGAATCCCTTGCTAGCCACCCTCCAGAAAAGCTACCAAGCTGCAGTTCTTAAAAAGGAAAAGGAGACTGATGCTTAATGCCGGAAGTTTCATGGCAGGTCAAACAAAAATACTTCTTCACACAACACATAGCTAGGACTGGCGCAAAACATTTCAGCACCAGAAAATGGCACCTTCCTCACCCCAACCAGGGAAGAAGGGGTGAGTGTATCAGGAACAAGGAGGAAAAAATCAACATTGAGATCTGCTGTCCCTGTGGACCCTGCTGCATGAGGAAGTGGCCTCATCTTGCCTCATGCATGGTCCGGCTCCGGTGATGACCACCAACTTGGATGGTTCAAAAAGAGAATTAAGACAAATTCATAGAGGATAAGGATATAGAAGAACATCAAAAAAGTGACAGGCTCCTTCAACTTCAGCACTTCATTCCTGACACTACAGGAACTAGGGCAGTGTATTGTGGAGCAGTATACAAAACCTGTGATGTTTCAGTAAACTACAAGGGTCGGAGTCAGTTCAGGATGCCATAGGCAACAGTTTGAGGTGACATGAGACAAGTGCCCTGAAGCCTGCTCTCATATACCTTGGCTCAGAGGCATGCCCAGGACTTCTGAGGAGCTCATTGGTTGCACTGGTGGGTACAAGGAAGCCCATCATGAACCATCACCACCATGATGGGGCCTGCACTTATTGGTCGAAGTATTCACACCCTATTTTCCTATTGGTGGGGGACAGACCATGCCAGGGGCATGGAAATAACTAAGCACACTGCAGACTTTAAAATGTGAGCCTTGATGCATTGCAAATATGTTCTGATGTGCCCTGGAAACAATTGTTTGTTGTCTATAGGTTGGAATACTTTGTTCTTTTAATTTAGAGGAAAAGGTGTTTTGGATAATGAGCGAATTGAGGGGAGGAAAACTGCAGGCAACTGGAAGCAAGTTTTCCTTGCGTTTTAAAAGCCTTTGTGTGCTTAGTTTTTCTGGCAACAGAAGTGTAGGCATAGACAATACATGAATTCAAAAACTTACGTCATGTGGTGTGGCTTAATTTCTAAATAAGGGGGGTAGAGTCAATGCTGTCTGAAAACTGTAACATGGAAGCTGTTCACAGAGAATAACTGAGAATTAATTTTTTATAGAGAGGATGAGACAATGGCTTCCAGAACCTATGAAATGGCACACTTTCCTAAATAAGTGCTGTACAAGACCTATTGAGGTGAGAGCAGCAAGGCTGAAAACTGCAGCCCTACAAAGTCAAAATGTTACCAGTCACTATGGATCGCAAGTAGGTCCTATTCTAACCTTCAGCCAGGCAGGCAGAAATTGGACGCACATCCACCAAAACACCAAGATTCTGTGTACACATGAAACATTGTCTGAAAATGACTTCAGATTGGCACCCAAGGCTGCTAACAAAACTAGACTTGAAAATAAAAATATTCAATACATCAAACAATGAGGATAATCTCAATGCATGTTTTCCCAAAAGTCTTTACTGGCCTATATATGCTTACTTGGGAGTAGGCACTTTGAATGCAGTAGGAGTTTCTTCTGGACAACTATATGCAGGCTATTCAACAATGACAACACTGCTTCTTTCCCAACCCAAATATAACTTCTTTGTCGTTGCTAAATGAGCATCTGTGCAGAGGAAAATGCCAAATCCTGGAGGCCACACAAAGTAGACCCTGTGTCTGACAGCCAATTATTTATGATAGCTTCCAAGGCAAGGCCTTTGATCAGGTGGGGAATCTGTGGCTCTTCAGATGCTGCTGAACTCCAAGTTCTATTGACCTCAGGTAGGTAGCGGTGAAGTAGGGTGGAATCTGTAGCTCAGCAGTATCTGGAGGGCTTCAGTTCCCCACCTCTGTCTTATATGATGGCCTCAGGATGTTGACAGGTTGGGTTGGGAGGTGGTGACCCAGCTGCAGCTCCTAACCCACCTTTGCTGTGATGTCCCAGGAAGACTCTCCCATCAGCTTTTCAGCACATTCTTCCTGTCACCGGCTGACATCTTATCTGATGTGTTTGTAATTACAGGCCTTCTGTTTGTGTTTCCCTGGCACCAGGAGGTCTTATCTTCTCCTAGGAGCATACGCTCCATCCGCACGGAAAACAGGACATCATGTTTCTAACCACTACCTTTAATTTCCTGAACCGAATGAGAGAGTTGTTATTGCCTGTCACTCTGCAACATATAAACTGCTCCCCCCATCACTCCTTCAGGAATAACCATCGGAGGAGCCCTTTCTGCTGCAGACATCTAATGGAGCTATTTCACCAGATAATAAATGGTATGCAATTTAGAACACACACAGAGAGTCTGCCCAGCCATGAGGCAGGTGAGACCACTGCTTCAGGGGGCAGAAGTCCCCTGGTGGCACACCTATGGGCCATTGACAGAGAAGCACCGCTGCCATTGGTGCTGATTTGGGGCAAGATTGAGGCCATTTGGGGCAAGATCTCACCCTGAATCAGGGCAAACATGCCCAAAATCAGCACTGATGGAGGGACTGCTTCTCTGCCAGCGGTGGATGGGGGCATGTGGCAGGAAGAAGAAGAAGAGAAGAGTTGGGTTTTGATATCCCACTTTATCACTACCCTAGGTAAAAGGTAAAGGTACCCCTGCCTGTACGGGCCAGTTGTGACCGACTCTAGGGTTGCGCGCTCATCTCGCTCAAGAGGCCGGGAGCCGGCGCCGTCCAAAGACACTTCCGGGTCACGTGGCCAGTGTGACGAAGCTGCATCTGGCGAGCCAGCACCAGTGCCGCACATGGAAACGCCGTTTACCTTCCCACTATAAAGCGGTACCTATTTATCTACTTGCACTTAGGGGTGCTTTCAAACTGCTAGGTGGGCAGGAGCTGGGACCATAGCTGTCAAGTGTCCCTTATTTGAAGGGACAGTCCCTTATTCCAGTGCCATGTCCCGCTGCTGTCCCTTATTGATGGATGTCCCTTAAATGTCCCTTAAATGATGTCCCTTAAATTTCAAAGGAAGCAGCTCCTCTCCCTCCCTCCCTGCTGGCCGCCCAGGGAGGAGGGAGGCTCCAACTGTGTTGCTTGGCTGTGTTGCTCACCCAATAAGAAGTCTAAGAACGACTGGGGGGGTGGAGCTTGCATGCCTTGTATGTGGCTAGTTAATGCAAGCTGAGGGGTTTTTTGAATGCTGGAAGCCATTGTGCTGCTGCAAACTTTGCAGTGCAAAGCCAGGCTGGGGAGCCATCTTAAGTTCAGGCTGCATAGGCCTTGTGGTGCATGTGATTCAGATTCTATTCAGTTTAACCTCTGGTTACAAAGTTGGTTGGACAGTGTTCTTGAAGCTACCAGCATATGTTTGACCAGACTGCAGGAGGACAGGAAGACTGGAGTGCCTGGAACAGGTGAGGCCGCAGGTCCCTTATTTTGGCTGCCGGTCCCTTATTTTCAAGGCTGCCGGTCCCTTATTTTCAAATCTATAAGTGGACAGCTATGGCTGGGTCCGAACGACGGGAGCTCACCCTGCCGCGGGGATTCGAACCGCGACCTTACAATCAGCAAGTCCTAGGCACTGAGGTTTTACCCACAGCGCCACCCGCGTCCCTTTATCACTACCCTAAGGAGTCTCAAAGCAGCTAACATTCTCCTGTCCCTTCCTCCCCCACAACAAACACTCTGTGAGGTGAGTGGGGCTGAGAGACTTCAGAGAATTGTGACTAGCCCAAGGTCACCCAGCAGCTGCATGTGGAGGAGCGGAGACGCGAACCCGGTTCCCCAGATTACGAGTCTACCGCTCTTAATCACTGCACCACACTGGCTCTCAACAAGTAGGTGGGGGCAGGGCAAAGCAGCACTCTCTGTTTCACTGCCCCTGTACACACGAATGGATGGTATTCTCTCCTTACAAAACATTCGCTCAGCACTTTTGCGTTTGGGGGGATTTGCAAGCTAAAACAGCGGCGCAAGGCTTTTCTTCTCCTCTGCCAGATCCTGAGATGCTCTAGCAGGATCTGGCATTGGGCCTGATCTCTATGCCAGCCTGATGCCAGTGCAGGGATCAGGTCCAATATGCCTGCCCCTCCACCTTCTGCCACTGTTGCCATGAGTAACTGGGCTGCGGATTTGACAGGAGTCCTGGAAGTGCAGAGGTATTAGGATAAACAATGCCTGCTGAACCTATATTGCCTATTGGGCCGTTCATTATGAATTCTAAAGCAATAAAACATTGCTAATAACTCATCAAATTAGACACTCTGCCACCAAAACCTAGCAGAAGGCCTAGGGGTGAGGGAGTGGAGATATACTCAAAGAAGCCTGAGCTATAAATTGAATTAGTACAGTTTCACACTGTACTAATACACAGTGTGTGTGTGTGTGTATATATGTATGTATATATATATATATATATATATATATATATATATATATATGAGACTATCTTTCCATATAAATTACTTCAGAAAAGTCGAAGAAGCACAAATTGGGGCCTAAACGCAAAGATCTTACACATGGTAATGGAATCATGTCACACATGGTAGTCAGGAAGGTGATCAAAGTGTTAATACAAACCGCAAGGTCACCTTGAGTCGAAGACTGTTTTGTGCATTAAAGGCTTCTCCCAGACATCCTACATTATCCTTAACTGCTGGGAATGACAGCTGATGCGGAGGGAGGGGGAAAAAAAAGTCTACCCAAGCAGTTAATGTTTCTTTGGGGCTGCAGGATTTTCAGCTCAAGTCTTTTTGCCTGTTCATAGCGCTTACTTTACACTACCTAATGTGGACACGCTCAGGATGAATTCAGCCGTGCAAATGGGGTCAAGTGCGCTATTAGCGTGCCATGATAGAACATTTCAGGCGCATGGAAGGGGAGGGAGATGCGTGTGCTGTGGCTGCCCCACAGCTCTGGAACACCCTTCCCCAGGGAGATTTAATCAAAGCCCACACCAGTTTTTGAGAGAACTGGCTGTGAAGGCTTGCTTTTAGGAGGCTTGAACAAAAAAAGCTAGCACGGCTTTCTAGCAAACGATAGTGCGTGCTTTGCATTTTGTATGCATTCGTTCCCTAAAGGAACTAGTGTGGTGCAGTGGTTAGAGTGTTGGACTAAGACCTGGGAGAGCAGGGTTTACTCATCCATGATGCTCACTGGGCAACCTTGGGCAAGTTACAATCTCTTAGCCTAACCTATCTCACAGGGTTGTGATGAGAATAAAATGGGGAGGGGGAGAACTAAGCACACCATAATTCTAGATTGAGGAAGGTAGCCGTGTTGGTCTAACGCAGTCGAAATAAATAAATAAAATGTCCAGTATCACCTTAGAGACCAACTAAGTTCGTTCTTAGTTGGTCTCTAAGGTGCTACTGAACATTTTTTTTTTTACCAACTAAGTTCATTCTCAGCATCTTAAAAAGCAGAGACACCACCTTGCCAAAGGTCCATATAGTTAAAACTATGGTTTTCCCACTAGTGATGTATAGAAGTGAGAGCTGGACCATAAAGAAGGCTGATCACCGAAGAATTGATGCTTTTGAATTCTGGTGCTGGAGGAGACTCTGGAGAGTCCCATGGACTGCAAGAAGATCAAACCTATCCATTCTTAAGGATATCAGCCCTGAGTGCTTACTGGAAGGACAGATCATGAAGCTGAGGCTCCAATACTTTGGCCACCCATGAGAAGAGAAGACTCCCTGGAAAAGACCCTGATGCTGGGAAAGATGGAGGGCACAAGGAGAAGGGACAACAGAGGATGAGATGGTTGCACAGTGTTCTCGAAGCTACTAGCATGAGTTTGACCAAACTGTGGGAGGCAGTGGAAGACAGGAGTGCCCGGCGTGCTCTGGTCCAGGGGGTCGCGAAGAGTTGGACATGACTAAACAACAACCAAGTTCATTCTGGGTATAAGCTTTCGTGTGCATGCATCTGGCATCTGAATAAGTGTGCATGCACACAAAAGCTTATACCCAGAATGAACTTAGTTGGTCTCTAAGGTGCTACTGGACAATTTTTATTTATTTATATGTATACCATAGCTTCTTGGAGGAAAGATGGGCTATAAATGTAACAATAAAGAATTTTTTTAACCTGAATTTTTGAGTACTTTCAGTGCATTTCCCCCTAAACTATTCATTTCCCCATAAATGCACATTAAATATATAGCAGTTGTCCAAAAGATCTGGAGAATACCTGGTCAAGGGAGGCTGATCTTGTCTCTTAATCATCAGTTTTCCCACTTCAGGTGCACTGTGACTCAGGCACACTGTTTTGCAACTTACGGTTGATTTTGTGTGTCTGGGCGGATGTGAAAGAGCAGCTTGTGGCTGCCACGCAGTTGTGAAATCTTTCTTGCTACAGATCTGACCCAACTGATGTGAGATAAATTGGCCTTTGAATAGCGCACACGCCCTGCAGGGCACGTGGCCTATGGAGCAAGAAAGTTAGTGTCAGGAGCTGGGAGTCAGGAGCAGGTCAGCAAGAAAACACCCAGTGTCAGTGAAGTTAACCCTTTTTTCAGAGAAACAAAACAGCTCCCTCCTAATGGTCGCAACAACCCTTTTCAATAGGTCTGGCCCCAATGAAGCAGTTGCAAGGATGAAAGGTCCCTGCCTTCCTCTGCTCTCTAAGGCTCCTCCCCAGGTTCCTTCCCCAGCAGCCTAAGACTTTGCTGAATCGAGAGAAGAGAGTTATTAGTTATGATATTCAAATGTAATAGTGAAAGTAAGAAATGTAAATTAAGTGAAAAGATTGGAAAATTTTCAGATGTGATTGACGGAAGTCAAAAAAATTGTATAAGATAAAGAAGTATGTTTAATAATTGTTGAAAATGATATGTTTAAAAAACTATCTATCATCTATCTATCATCTATCTATCATCTATCTATCTATCTATCATCTATCTATCATCATCTATCTATCTATCATCTGTCTAATCTATCTATCATCTATCTATCATCATCTATCATCTATCTATCTATCATCTATCTATCTATCATCTATCTATCTATCTATCTATCATCTATCTATCTATCTATCTATCTCTATCATCTATCTATCTATCTATCATCTATCTATCTATCTATCTATCTATCTATCTATCTATCTATCTATCTATCATCTATCATCTATCTAATCTATCAAGACTTTGCTGTCTTGCCTCTTGTTGCTCTGCCATTTTCATTCCTCTTTTCGTTCTGGGAGACCCAGTGTGAGGGGAGCTGATTGCCACAGGAGCGGAAGACTCCCTAGATTAGACCACATAACACCGGTCCTGAGAGATCTGCATTGGCTCCCTGTACATTTCCGACCACAGTTCAAAGTGTTGGTGCTGACCTTTAAAGCCCTAAATGGCCTCAGTCCTATATACCTGAAGGAGCGTCTCCACCCCCATCATTCTGCCCAGACACTGAGGTCCAGCTCCAAGGGCCTTCTGGTGGTTCCCTCATTGCGAGAAGTGAGGTTACAGGGAACCAGAGGGCCTTCTCGGTAGTGGCACCCGCCCTGTGGAACGCCCTCCCTTCAGATGTGAAGGAAATAAGTAGCTATCTTGTCTTTAAAAGACATTTAGGGAAGTTTTTAATATTTAATATTTAATGCTGTATTGTTTTTAACATTCGATTGGAAGCTGCCCAGAGTAGCTGGGGAAACTCAGTCAGATGGGCGGTGTATAAATAATAAATTATTATTATTATTATTATTATTATTATTATTATTATTATTATTATGGTTACCAGATTTTTTTCTATGAATCCGGGGACACTTTTTTTTTTTTTGAATTTGAGTAGCGACAGTAGTGGGGATGGTGAGGCACAAGACCCTGGGCCCAAGCACACATGCATATTGTATAAAGGTGCAAAGCCCTTCTTCGCACCCTGTGAAACATAAATGCATAGAGTTTTTAAAAACTGGGCAACGGCCGCCCGCCCACAACTCTTGAGCCTCCCCCGATCAGTCAAAATGAAGGGAGGAGGGGGCAGGAGATCGCACAAGACACATCCTATGCGCACAAGACACATCATACGGGGACTTCTGGCGAGGAAAAATGGCGGGCGCCACAGCAGCAAGCAGCTCCTGAAGCCAGCCAGAGCCAACTGCGCTACCAGGCTGGCTCCGGGCTGGCTCCAGGCTGCTGACTGCCGCTGCCACATCTCCCGGGGACAGATTTGCAAATCTGGGGACATTCTGGGCATGGAATTTGTCCAGGGACAGATTTGCAAATCCGGGGACTGTCCCGGGGATGTCTGGTAACCCTACCCTAGATTCTTCCACAACCTGCCACATCTCCCGGGGACAGATTTGCAAATCTGGGGACATTCTGGGGATGGAATTTGTCCAGGGACAGATTTGCAAATCCGGGGACTGTCCCGGGGACGTCTGGTAACCCTACCCTAGATTCTTCCACAACCTGCCACTTCTCTGTCTTCTCACCCTCCTCTTCTCCTGCCTCATATTCTGGACTGGCCTCTGCCACAGTCTCATCCTGCTCAGGAAACCCTGTGACCTCTTCAGCTTCTGACACCTTCTCTCCCCAGTCTTGTCCCTCTTCCCCTCTGACCATTCACCATCGTCCCACGACCAATCCCTGATCTGAGCTTTCCTCTGCTAGGGGCTCCCTTGCGAGTTCCCCAACAGGTGCCTACCACCATTGCATCCAGCTAATCCATGACAGTGGCAGGCATGGGGTCTACCATCCTTGGATAGATGCAGCAGAGGTTGGTCCATTGAGGCACGCCAGGCACTGCCCCACCAACCCCAGCCTGCCCTCTGCCTGCCTCCATCTTTCTTCTTTAGTCTCAGTGTTGCTCCTTGTAGAACTCAGCGGGGAGAAGGAGGAGGATGGGGGCAATGCTAGAGTTAGGTGGCTCTGCCTGTCATTGGCTCTGGCTCCACCTACTGTTGGCCTCCTGCCTTACACCCCAACCAGTTCCACGGCATAGATGCTGAAGTCGCCACAAAGATTGATCCTGTGTTCCTCAAGTCTGCACAGGTTCTGTGGGTGACTACGTTGCGTAACCTGAATGCTACCAGGAAAAGCAAAGGGTGCCAACTATAAACTGGCATCAGTTGCATGACAGCTTCCAAATTTATTGTTTAAGCTTCTTTCCCACTCTAGCCTAGAGGCAAATTTCAATATATTCTTGCTTGATTTCCATGTCCTTGCTAACTCTGTGAGTTGTCCTGGGGTTGGTTTTTGGTGGCGTGTTAGGACTTGTTCACACATAACAACACCTAATGATGCTAAAGTTCATAATGAGTTTGTTACAGGGAACCAGGCAGAGGGCCTTCTTGGCAGTGGTCCCCTCTCTGTGGAATGCCCTCCCATCAGGTGTCAAAAAGATAAAGTACTACACAACTACAACAACTACACATCCGAATGCAGCCCTGTATTGGGAAGTTTTTAATGTTTGATGTTTGTTATGTTTTTATATGTGCTGGAAGCCCCAGCCAGATGGGTGGGGTAATATTATTATTATTGTTGTTGTTGTTGTTGTTGTTACTACTACAGTGGTACCTCAGGTTAAGTACTTAATTCGTTCCGGAGATCCGTCCTTAACCTGAAACTGTTCTTAACCTGAAGCACCACTTTAGCTAATGGGGCTTCCTGCTGCTGCTGCGCTGCCGGAGGACGATTTCTGTTCTCATCCTGAAGCAAAGTTCTTAACCTAAAGCACTATTTATGGGTTAGTGGAGTCTGTAACCTGAAGCGTATGGAACCTGAAGCGTATGTAACCTGAGGTACCACTGTATTATTATTATTTCATGCACAATAAGTGTTATTGTAGTAAGTAAAGTGTGTGTTTGGTGATAGGTGTCTCTGGGCAGGGAATGAGACAGGCAATGTAAAGAAAACTTACTGGATTCCAGCTGTGACTAAGTGGTCACTGCATGGGAATAGACGGAGCTTGTTTCCTTCGTATGTTTTCTGGCATGTGCTGATACACTTGGAACAGTGGGAAAGATTTCTGCTGTTTCTGTCTGTGAACATACCGTTTACTGTGTTTTCTGTTCACATGCATGTATGGATGGCTGAGAAATTCGCTTTGGTTCTCATTTCAGAAATTCTGAGAAAATCACACTTCGCAGCGCAGCCAACAATGTGTACATTAGGGGGAAATGCGGATAATTGGGGGAAAGTGTGGATAAAATACGCGCATTAGCAAACATAGCATTTAAAAAGTCAGTCATAATTATTAGTGTAAAAGGAAAAATGCACACACACAAAGTATATTGAAATAAATTTGCCCCCAAATGCTGAAAAAAAATCCCATGAGGGCTGTTTTAAAACAACAGCAACAAAAACAACTGCTGTAAAAAATTCAGACCAATATGGAATTGCTGCAAATTTGGCTTAAGCGTGGAAAAATAAGAAATTGAAAGAAACAGACCCACCGCTCCTTACGTGCATCTCCTCCTTGATGGAGACCAGTCTCTTGTGAATACCAGGCCTTCAATGTCCCCTTAGATCCACAACAGCATTAACATACATTCTGCCATTTCAGTCTATCAATCAATGTCACATCCAATACTTTTCAGTGTCTTTTGGGCACGTCCAGCTGTCATTAATCATCCAGAACTCTTTTCTAAATTTTCTGGAGTAATTGTGCTGGACAGACCATCTGATGGAAGTCACAAGGCAGGGTCGGACTTCCGGGTTAGCGCCATCGGCTAATGGCGGATTCCCTCTGAGCTCCGGAGGGAATCGGCTCCGTAGGAGTTGGGTCTTGCCGCGGCGGCGACGCGGGGACCCTTAGAAATCACAGGCGGTGAAGCCTGTGAACTTGGTGACTCGGTGGGCACCATTAGCGCCCCCCGACCCGCGAAGGAGCCTTTTTAAACGCTACGGAACGGGGGACGGGGTGAGCGGCGCGGTGCTGAGAGTCGACTGCTTCTCCTGCGGAGTGAAGCCGTGCTGCCATGGCTGGAGAGCGCTGACTTCTTCTTGTGAATTGGACCTCAAAACAACAACCCGTGAGTAGTACGGAATTTGGACTTGCAAAGAAAATCTTTTTTGAATTAGGCACGATCGGGGAAGGCGTAAACAGGAAGTCCGTCTCCCCGTCCTGTAAACAACCTAAAACAAGGACCTGCTAACTAAGGTCGTGAGAATCCTTTCTCTTTATTGGGCAAAAGACACTAATTCCACGATTTGGCACTACAAGTAATTGCACTGGAGGATAAGAGCTAATTTTGGGAGCTGAGGTACCACCCCCCCCTCAGACCCGGGAGTGATCCGCGAGAGAGCCTGTTGGAAAGGTATTGAAGAATTTGACAGCTGTCAAACTAGCTGTCAAGACGGAAAAAGGGAACTTTGTTTCTACTGCTTCTGCTGGCTATATCTGTGACAATTTGATTATACTTTGTCGAAAATAAGGAAGAACTGATACAAACTAATTTGATTTTTGGATTTGAACTGGAAGGAACACTAAATAACCAAAATCCCTCTAGAGGGGGTTTTGGGACATTACAAGAATGGCTGAAGGAAGGGAAATTCAAGCTAAGTTGGACAGAGTTTTTGTTCTCTTGGGAAAGCTACAAGGCCAAGTTGATGTTTTGACTACAAATGTTGCAACTCTGGACTTAACAGTAAACAAATTCATTGAATTTGATAAGGATTTGACCCAGGAAGCCTATGCAGCTGGCCAAGAAGAGAAACTTGAGAGATTTGAGAGTGAGGGGAAAGAGGTATATGTTGTTCCTGAGGAAAAGGAAGGAGGAGCTGCAATGTTGTTAAAGATAAAGGAAGGCCAGAGGCCTGACATGATGGCTACAAAGGAAAAAAAGAACTTGATGATGAAAATCTGGTTTGAATTGGAAACTGAAAAATGGAGGGATCTCCTTATGTGGAGATCTGAAGACCTAAGGATTACAAATTTGATTAAGGTGGAACGTGGAGCTTTGGGGACATTTGGGCTTGAAAGGATTAAGAAACAAGATTTAGGCTCCACTTTTAAATATGGAGGTCTGGCTGGAAGAAACATGGACCTTACTGGGCTAAAGCTTCTCCGAGATTTGGTGTTTAATACTAAGGACTACCAAAAAAACCGGCAGAGAGGAATTGAGAGAGAATTAAGAGCCTCGGACATGAGATCTCCAGGCTGATAGTAGATGGACTGATGGATGTTTGTTGGGGATTGAAACCGGGAAGGGGGGGGTGGAGTTTGGGAATCCAAAGGGTGTATAATTTAACCTGTTCTGTTTTGATTTTGTTTGGATATTTGTATGAAAATTGGGGAAATCGTGGAAGGGAATTTAGGCCGACTTTAGAAAAAGGTTTAAAGATTAAGCAATGATGTATAAATATGAAGTCTACAAGGCAAAATTGGTTTTTTTTTTAAAAGAACTAAATATAAAAAGGTTTAAAAATAGGGACAAGAACTTGTTGAACCAACAATCTGAACTGGAATACAAGAGGGAGAGGTGTGGGGAAGTCAGGGAAATATGTTATAGAAAATAAGGATTGTGAACTTTATGTGTTTTTAAACTTTTTTTGTTTTTTGTTTTTTTTTTTCTATTGTACTATGGTGGAAAATTTTAATAAATATCTTTTTAAAAAAACAAAAAAAACAAGGCAGGGTGGGGCATCTGCAGGGAAGGAATTATCGCTGTGGGTTAAACCACTGAGCCTCGTGGACTTGCCGATCAGAAGGTCGGCGGTTCAAATCCCCGTGACGGGGTGAGCTCCTGTTGCTCGGTCCCAGCTCCTGCCAACCTAGCAGTTCGAAAGCACGTCAAAGTGCAAGTAGATAAATAGGTAACGCTCCGGCAGGAAGGTAAACGGCGGGAAAGAGCGTCTCCACCCCCATTGTTCTACCCGGACACTGAGGCCCAGCACCGAGGGCCTGCTGGCGGTTCCCTCACTGCGAGAAGCAAAGCTACAGGGAACCAGGCAGAGGGCCTGTCTAGGTTAGTCTGGTGCATAGTGGGGTATAAATGGACAAATAAATACAATTTAAGCTCATAATGCTAGGAGTAGCTGTGCCAGAACAGTGAGAACTTTGAATGGAGAGGACAAAGAGGAGCCGATGTCTGCAGAGTACAGAGCCCAAGGCCTAAGTGTTCCTATTGTGGGCTTGTCTCTGGTTGATCTTAGCATACTGCTATTTTTATTTGCAGGGCAAATAAAATAATAAAGAGAGGTTTTGCACCTGCATCGCAAGTGAGCTTTTCCTCTCACAATTTCACAACCTCCTTCCTGGATGCACTGGGATCAGTTAATAGAACGTCGCTGAAACGATGCCCTGAAGGGTCTGTGGGAAACATAAACCCAATAATGAATCCAGGTTTTCTTCCCTTCCCCCTCCAATATGAAATGTCTTTGCTTCAGGGAAGGGGGAAAAAATGGCAACGTCTGAAAAGTCACTGCTGTGTCCGGGTCACACAAGGGTTGCTTTCGGCCGTCCGAGAATGAAAGAATAACAATCAAACTTGGCTGGCATTATCTGGAGATTAACTAGCGTCTTGGAACATTTGCCCGGGGTAATAATTCCAGCTCCCCATTAGTTCCCCAAAGAGATATCCTGGATGGGAAGCTATTTATAGACTGGCACAAGCATTTCTGTGGGATTAATGGCTGGCTGGGAGGAGCTGATGGCCCAATGCACAGACGAAGAGGCCATTAAGCCCAAACTGGTTATTAATCCTCCGGAAATGCATTGGGTGGCGGCTCTTATTGCTGCCGTAAGATAAAGATGAAAGAGGTACATGGAATTTCTATTATTATTATTAACCTGGCCTTCCTCTGGTACATTTCTGGAGAAGTAGTACTTTTTCCACTTGCCAGCACAGGTATAATGAGTTGATTGGTGATCCTCATGCCATTGAGGAAGTGGCCAACGTAATGGGAAAATAACTATTATTATTATAAAGGAATGGCAGCCAGAAGCGCTTTGGAAGGAATTCCTAGTGCAGGATAGCTGCTCAACCTTCTCTGCGAAGCAGCTGGTGATAGAAAACAAGCTGGCCTCCAATGATGGCCTGGTGTTCCCTCTATTGAAGGGAAGTGTGTGGTGTTGGCTATTTGAAGTTTAATAGCGCTGCAGAGAGCTTGCTGGGGAGACCATGCATTAAAAAGGGACTCAAAAATAACTTAAACAAGGTTTTAATAAGAAAAACAAAAACTCCTTATACACTAAATACATCAACAACAAACCAGACCCAACCACCAACCCATCCCCCAGGGTAATGGGAGAGCTAGGTGCTGCTCCTTATATACTACACCCAATTGCTGACACAGCTTGATTAACAACTCAGCAGCACCTGCTATGTTTCACAGCTGTAAGACTGGGTCTCGTTATTTGCCCTGGCCCAGGCCCTTAAAGACATACACAACTTGTGAAATAATAATGAACCTTCACATTTTAAAGTGACCATTCAACATGTGGAACAGGTCTCGGTGTTTCGATTTCTGGGATTGGAGTTGAGAGATGACCTAACCTGGGGAGACCTGATGAAGAGAGCACAGCAGAGGTTATATTTTCTGAGAATCCTGCGGAAAAATGATCTCTCAAAGGACCTGTTGATGGTATTTTACCATTGTACTGTTGGGAGTGTATTAACTTATGGTCTGTGTGTGTGGTTTGGGAGCTGCACGGTCAGGGGAAAAACAATGCTGTCCAGGGTTGTAAAGACTGTGGAGAGCATAATTGGCTGCACTCTCCCTACGTTGGATCAAATCTATGCTTCCAGGTGCCATAAGAAAGATGCAGAGATAGTGCAGGATAGTGCGCACCCTGGAAATGATTTCTTTCAGCTTCTGCCTTCTGGAAGAAGGTACAGGGTTATAAAGACTAGGACTAGGACTAACCGTGCTCTGGTCCATGGCGTCACGAAGAGTTGGACACGACTAAACGACTATACAACAAAAGCCACCTGAGAAACAGTTTCTATTCAAATGCAATTTTGGTTTTAAACGCAGTGTAAGGTAGTCTCTGGAGGGACGTGGGTGGCGCTGTGGGTTAAACCACAGAACCTAGGACTTGCCGTTCAGAAGGTCGGCGGTTCAAAACCCCCTGCGATGGGGTGAGCTCCCGTTGATCGGTCCCTGCTCCTGCCAACCTAGCAGTTTGAAAGCAGTTCAAAGTGCAAGTAGATAAATAGGTACTGCTCCGGCGGGAAGGTAAACGGTGTTTCCGTGCGCTGCTCTGGTTCGCCAGAAGCAGCTTAGTCGTGCTGGCCACATGACCCGGAAGCTGTATGCCGGCTCCCTTGGCCAATAAAGCGAGATGAGCGCCGCAACCCCAGAGTCGGTCACGACTGGACCTAATGGTCAGGGGTCCCTTTACTTTTTAAGGTAGTCTCTATGGAAGTATATTGTATTTAATTATGGGGTATCAGGGTTTTTAGGGGGCTAACCAGGCTGGGTCCAGAAAGACATCTACTTCTGTTTCATCGACTATGCAAAAGCCTTTGACTGTGTCGACCACAGCAAACTATGGCAAGTTCTTAAAGAAATGGGAGTGCCTGATCACCTCATCTGTCTCCTGAGAAATCTCTATGTGGGACAAGAAGCTACAGTTAGAACTGGATATGGAACAACTGATTGGTTCAAAATTGGGAAAGGCGTACGACAAGGCTGTATTTTGTCTCCCTGCTTGTTTAATTTATACGCAGAATACATCATGCGAAAGGCTGGGCTGGATGAATCCCAAACTGGAATTAAGATTGCCGGAAGAAATATCAACAACCTCAGATATGCAGATGACACAACCTTGATGGCAGAAAGTGAGGAGGAATTAAAGAACCTTTTAATGAGGGTGAAAGAGGAGAGCGCAAAATATGGTCTGAGGCTCAACATCAAAAAAACGAAGATCATGGCCACTGGTCCCATCACCTCCTGGCAAATAGAAGGGGAAGAAATGGAGGCAGTGAGAGATTTTACTTTCTTGGGCTCCATGATCACTGCAGATGGTGACAGCAGCCACGAAATTAAAAGACGCCTGCTTCTTGGGAGAAGGGCAATGACAGGCCTAGACAGCATCTTGAGACGTAGAGACGTCACCTTGCCAACAAAGGTCCGTATAGTTAAAGCCATGGTTTTCCCAGTAGTGATGTATGGAAGTGAGAGCTGGACCATAAAGAAGGCTGATCGCCGAAGAATTGATGCTTTTGAATTATGGTGCTGGAGAAGACTCTTGAGAGTCCCATGGACTGCAAGAAGATCAAACGCATCCATTCTTAATGAAATCAGCCCTGAGTGCTCACTGGAAGGACAGATCGTGAAGCTGAGGCTCCAGTACTTTGGCCACCTCATGAGAAGAGAAGACTCCCTGGAGAAGACACTGATGCTGGGAAAGATGGAGGGCAGAAGGAGAAGGGGGCGACAGAGGATGAGATGGTTGGATAGTGTTCTCGAAGCCACAAACATGAGTCTGTCCAAACTGCGGGAGGTAGTGGAGGACAGAGGTGCCTGGCGTGCTCTGGTCCATGGGGTCACGAAGAGTCGGACACGACTAAACGACTAAACAACAACAACAAAACCAGGCTGGGATAGCAGGGTTAGCAGGCTTGTTCATTTCTGAATGTCTGATGTAGATTTTCAATTTCATTGTTCTGTATGGGACAATGACAATAAAGATTATCATATAGAGGCCCTTTGGTGGAGCAATTGCCCTATTGCCTCTCTGGGTCTGGACCATAAATGCAGGGTTGGCTAGGTCAAAAATTGTTGACCTATGGAAGAATGAGGAAATCCCAGCGAAGGAACAATGACAAGAAAAACTGATGAGCTATGTGGAGTTGGCAAAGTTAACATATAAATTACATGAGAAGGACAACCGGGACTTCAAGGAAGAATGGGAACTTTTAACAATCTATCTAAAAAGACAACAAAAGGATTTGGACTCCTTGGCAGGTTTTGAATAAACATCCACAAATTTATTAGTAGAATATATGATAGATAATGCAATGATATGTACAATTTTACAATATGCAGAGAATAACATGTACCGTATTTTTCGCTCTATAACACTCTCCCGACCATAACACGCACGTAGTTTTTAGAGGAGGAAAATCCGTAGGCATGCCACCCGTAGGCATTCCCTCCATAACACGCACAGACATTTCCCCTTACTTTCTAGGAGGAAAAAAGTGAGTGTTATGGTGCAAAAAATACGGTATAAACAAATCAGAGAGGGAAGCTGAGGGAAATCTCTAGAGGGTGGGAGAGGGAGGGAGGAGAAAAAAGGGGGGGAATGTAATTGGTTATATTGATTTACAATCTGATTTGTTAAATTTGTACTATATATATATATATATATATATATTTGACCTAAATGATCAAGGGACTAGAGCGAATCCCTCAGAGAAAAGGCTGCAGCATTTAGGAGTTCTTAGTTTAGAGAAAAGAGGGGTAGGAGGTGACATGGAAGAAGTTCACCCAATTATGCATGGCAAGGAGAAAGCGAACAGAGAAAAATCCCCCTGAATGTTGGAAGATTCAGGACAAGCCAAGTCAAGCCAAGTTGGTGGCCGTCATTGTATCTTGAAATAGCAAATTCCCCGTTTAGCCATGCACTGTCTGAAGCCCTTCTTCATTTAGTCCAGCGGTTCCCCAGATGTGGGTCCCCAGATGTTGTTGAACTACAACTCTCATCATCCCTGAGCTCTGGTCTTGCTAGCTAGGGGTGATGGGAGTTGTAGTCCAACAACATCTGGGGACCCACAGGTTGAGAACTGCTGATTTAGTCTGTCCTGGATCTTCTGCCATCCATTTAAGCCCCACTGAATGAACACTTTTCCCCATCCTCCTTTGCACACCTCTGTTATGCTTCCTTATTCAGCCCTTTTCTAATCTGGAAACACCCAAATTTTGTAACCTTTCCTTAGAAGGGGGAGGTCACTCCCTCTCCTCCACACACTCAAAAGCCCACCGTGAATGATGGGCATTCCCCAAGTTCCCAGGTAATATGGTCTGCTTGATTCCTTAGAAAGTTAGTCACATACTTCCCCTGCTCCCCAGCCCAAGGAAGGTTGAGTTGGTTCAGTTCTTTGGAATGCATCTGCTTGTCTCTTAAAGTTACTTTCTGTGTATATGGTCTCCAGCCCAGGAACAGCGTGACCTGGACTGCAGCTCCTAGTAAAAGAAGCTTGCTTTAACATGTTTGTTCTGGTGGATTCCACAATTTGCATACTGCCACGATAAGCACGACATCTCCATCGCTTCTCTTCCTTCCTCTGATTCATGCCAGGCTTCAGCAATAATATGGTTGAACTATTATCCATTGCTTTGCCAATAAATTTATTTGTCCCCCCCCCCAGCTTTACTGGAAAACCCCATGATTCATGGTTCCAGAACACCAGCTGCATCTGATCCCTTCTGAGTTTTGCTTTACACAACACAGTATATATTGGGTCACAGAGAAATGTTTCCTGGGTGTCACCCTTCCCCAAATACCCCATGGGCTTGGCTGCTGTGCTTTCAAACCTTTTGCCTTCATTCTGGACAGAGAGATACAGTTCCCTGGTGAGACGGGTCAATTGTTATGCCACTCTGGGAATTGTAGATCTGGGGTTGGGGGGGAATAGGCGTCTCTGAACATCTCTCTGCTGCCTTAACAAACTATTTCTTTATTTATTAGATTTATATAAGACCTCAGAGCGGTTCACAAGATAAAAATACAAGATAAAAGCATAAATAAGTTAACAGATGATAGTTAACAGAAACAACAAAGCAATAACCCCCGCCTCGCACAAACACATTGAAAAGGCTGCAGAATATTAATCAGCCTAGTTAAAGAGAACTACAGTTCCCATAATTCTTTAGGGGCAGCCATTGCTGTTTAAAGTACAGTGGTACCTCGGGTTACATATGCTTCAGGTTACATACGCTTCAGGTTACAGACTTCGCTAACCCAGAAATAGTACCTCGGGTTAAGAACTTTGCTTCAGGATGAGAACAGAAATCTGGCAGTGCGGCGGCAGCAGGAGACCCCATTAGCTAAAGTGCTTCAGGTTAAGAACAGTTTCAGGTTAAGAACGGACCTCTGGAACAAATTACATACTTAACTTGAGGTACCACTGTAGTCTCATAACGCTTTAAATGCATGCTGTGGCCGTGATCTGACATGACAACGGCAGCTTCTTGTGTTCATGGGACAGCTAATTATTTGAAACGTGAGAAAGTCTCTTTAAGTGCCGCTTGCTAGCAAGAGAGCTTTACATGAAGAGAAATATTCTGATTCGGGTCATTTTAGGATGCATCACCTGCAATATACATACCTGGGCTTTTAAAGCCTTTGCAACCTTTGTGGCACCATAATTCTTTGCTTGCTTAGGAGTAGGGCTAGAGTTTATGCAGCGTAGCAGCTGAGTTACTGCTCTATGGACTGGGAAGTGTCTGGTTTGAGTTTCGCCTCTGCCAGGAATACACTGACCCTAGGCTGCCTCGGTTTCTCTCTGCACCGTTCCTCCATCTGCAAAACAGCACATAGCATAATAGTGAATCACATGACAGTCCTGTTGTAAGAATTAACTCTGGTGCTAACCTTTAAAGCTTCGAAGCAGGGAGATAGGGAACCTCAGGCTCAGCTGTCAAATGCACACCTCCAGACCTCTCTAACCCCACAGAATTCCCCCCAGGCCCATCCTCTTCTCTGTAGATCATGTCTCTCACTAACCCAGCCCCCCCCCCAGCTGGAACATGTCCTTGAGCTTTGAAGCCATCTTGTCTGGATAGAGGCTAGAGAGGGCTGCATGAGCGGGTGTCAAATCATCTTCTTTCTTCTTTGGCGATCACTCATAGCCAGGTAAGATTGTCTTCCATAAACACAGTTTTAACAACGAGTCCGTAAGTGACTGTGGAGGCCAATTCTGGATCCACACGTCCTTCCACAGTGGGGCCATTGGTTTCCAGGTGGGAGTTGATCACGGTGTGGATTTGCCAAGTGTGCCTTTCTCCTAGCACGTTTCTCCCTTGCATCCTGAGTTCGAGTGTCTTCAAAACCCATGACACCTTTGGTAAAGGCTGTTCTCCAACTGGAGCACTCGCAGGCAAGTGTTTCCCAGTTGTCTGTGTTTATACTACATTTTTAAAGATTCGCCTTGAGAGAGTCTTTGAAACTCTTTTGTTGACCACCAGCATTACGCTTTCCATTTTTAAGTTCGGAATAGAGTAGTTGCTTTGGAAGACGATCATCAGGCATCTGCACAACATGACCAGTCCAATGAAGTTGATGTTGAAGAATCATTGCTTCAACACTGGTGATCTTTGCTTATTCCATTACACTGGTATTAGTTTGCCTGTTTTCCCAAGTGATGTGTAAATTTTTTATACAGCCTATGGCACAAAGGTGACATTTGCATTTGTCGCTCCACCCACTTTTGCCTCTGGCTCTGCCCACCACTGCCATGTGGTGCTTGGGGTGGAAAAGGCCCACCCCCACCCCTGCCGTTGATCAAGGCGTGCTACCTGTGTACAGTACATTTGTTGTTTTCACGTCTGGCCTTTATGAACCATTTTATGGCGGTGCCTGTATTTTTATTCATTCCTTTGTAAGCCTGTCTTGAATTTTTGGCTTCCCTCCTCCCCCCCTTTTTGGGACGTGGGTGGCACTGTGGGTTAAACCACTGAGCCTAGGGCTTGCCGATCAGAAGGTCGGCGGTTCGAATCCCCGCGATGGGGTGAGCTCCCGTTGCTCGGTCCCTGCTCCTGCCCAGCTAGCAGTTCGAAAGCACGTCAAAGTGCAAGTAGATAAATAGATACCGCTCCGGCGGGAAGGTAAACGGCGTTTCCGTGCGCTGCTCTGGTTCGCCAGAAGCGGCTTAGTCATGCTGGCCACATGACCCGGAAGCTGTATGCCGGCTCCCCCGGCCAGTAAAGCTAGATGAGCGCTGCAACCCCAGAGTCGGCCATGACTGGACCTTCAGGGGTCCCTTTAGCTTTTAGGGTGCCTTTTAAGTGAATAGCTAATGCACATGAGGTGCTCTGAGCACCTGTATGCACTATACCCCCCCCCAAAAGCAAGTTTAGCATTTGAACTAAGAGTTGACTCTCAGCACCAGGAGATGAACTGTGAAGGAAGGAAGGAAAGTGAGAAAGAGACTGATAGGTTTTCCTGGAAAGAGAGATCCGAGTGCGCTCTCCCCCCCTTTATTTTCTGGGCATTTAGTTAGCATGAAATAAAAGCAGTCCCTGCTGCTCTTCTCTTGCTGTTGGAAATCCTGAGGGACATTAGCAGAGAGAGAGGGGGGGGATGGAGGGAGAAAAACAACACCCTCTATTCCCAAGAGCCCCACTGGTGTGAGATGAGTTCCAATTCTTGCCCAGAATTGAGCCTAGAAGTAGCTAATCCATTTGTAACACCCGTCCAGGGCCAGTTAGCGAGCTGTCTGCTGCTCTTCAAAGAGGCATCGTGTGGGAGTCCAGCGCCTGGAGCGAAAACACAGCCTTGCCAGGCACACCAAGTTCGGAAAAGTATGTGTATGTCTGTGAGCAATGAGAGAGGAGGGAGGGAGAGAGATGCCGTTCCCCTGTACCTCTGCATCCTGTCACATTTTTCTTGCACGCGGCTGTGTCGCGCGTAACAAAGACATCTGCTTGTGGGGTAGGGAGCTGTGAAAAACTGGTGGGTGCCATCTGTAGCCATTAGGATCAATGTTTTGAAAGGACTGGCAACACACACAAACACAGAGAGGGCCCTTAGGTGTCACTCTCTTTCTGACACTTCCAATTTTGAACTCGGGCACAGAATCGGCGCAAAGTACACCTCGGCTCTTGTTTCTGCAGGTGGTGGGTTTCCTTTTTTGCCTTGTTACCTCTGATGGCGGTCCTTCCTCCGAAGTTTCCAAACCAAGGGAGGCAAAGAAAATGAGAAGGGACTCCCAGTTTGGGATGGGGGAAGAGTTGATTCATTAAAGCTGGGATAGCTGTGTTGGCAGAGCCATGAGACTCATAATCACAGGGTTAATAATAATAATAAATTTTATTTATACGCTGCCCTCCCCAGCCAGAGCCAGGCTCAGGGCAGCTAACACCAGTAAAATTACAATAAAAACATACAGTGGTACCTCGGGTTACAGACGCTTCAGGTTACAGACTCCACTAACCCAGAAATAGTACCTTGGGTTAAGAACTTTCTTCAGGATGAGAACAGAAATCGTGCTCCAGCGGCGCGGCAGCAGTGGGAGACCCCATTAGCTAAAGTGGTGCTTCAGGTTAAGAACAGTTTCAGGTTAAGTACAGACCTCTGGAACGAATTAAGTACTTAACCGAGGTACCACTGTAATAGGGGGGGAAAGCAACCAATTTAAAATACAGGTATAATGCAATTTAAATGCAGCCTCATTTTAAAAGTAGCCCATAGATAAAAACCATTCCATAGAAAAAATGTGCACATTGGGAGAACTTCGCGCTAAAATGCTGGTGTATTTTCAAAAGGACTTAAAAAAAAACAAAAACCACAAACAGAGGTGGATACAGAGAGAATTTGAACGTTAAGTAAAAAAATGAAAAACAGAGAGAAACCAGAATTGGCAGATTTGCCCATTCCTGCTCCCAATGTGTTGGAATTGTTTGAAATATTCATAATGCCATTTGGTTGGCTTAGTGTGTGTGTGAGAGAGGGAGAGAGAGAGATTTGGCAGAGAGACCTGGCCTAAATGAAGAAAACGGGTTGGGAAAATGTTCCCACCAAGGGAGGCATTTCATTCCATTATATAGGATTAGTTTTCCAGAAGTTGCTCAGAGAAGCCAAGCGGCTGTTCTCTCAGCTACCCTCCAAGTTACAGAATGTAGCTTATAATGTAAGTAGCTTCTAAATGACTGTTCGAAGCTCAAAAGTGTTCCCGTAAAACTACCCACATCTTAACACGAGAAAAAACAAAAGGAGACATTGCAGGAAACGTACCACGTCTAGCAAATAAATCATATGGCACACTTGTTAGCATGGCGGAGTTGATATCCCATTCCCCCCAAACTTGCTGAGTTCGCTGGGATGGAAGGTGGAGGAAGGCTGAGACCTGGGATCCTCTGTGCAATCCCATTTAACTTGTCTTCATTTCTTGGAAAGTGTTCAGAAATGCAGCCAAGCTATCTCTTCCCAGAAAGGACCATAGCTGGCACACCAGCTGGAACCAATACCAATGCACATCTGTGTACTGGCAAAACACTCTTCAAAAGGAAGCTGTATGCCAGAAAGGCAACCTGATCTTTCCTTACTGGTTCCTTACTGAGCAGCTGCTTGTAGATTTGCTTCTTGGCAGGGGCGGAGGAAGAGGGGTGAGGTGGGTGCGGGCTGTTACGATATTCCGTTTCACCTAAACAGATATGTGGAGTTGTTGTATGTCACATGTCTGTTTACATTCCAGCACAGCTTGCTGGGAACTTCCGTTGTGTGTATAGCTTTTGCCTATGCCGCTTGCTTGGACACGAAGGGGAGAAGACTCCCTGGAAAAGACCCTGATGTTGGGAAAGATGGAGGGCACAAGGAGAAGGGGACGACAGAGGACGAGATGGTTGGCTAGTGTTCTTGAATCTACCAGCATGAGTTTGACAAAACTGCGGGAGGCAGTGGAAGACAGGAGTGCCTGGCGTGCCCTGGTCCATGGGGTCACGAAGAGTCAGACACGGAGTTGGCTCCAGGACTCTTCACCAGAGACTAGCGAGGAGAGTACGGGTCCTCCACTGCCCACACCAACCCTGCGCAGAAGACTTCCACGCAGGGAGGCTAGGCGGAGACTATCCGTCAAGGAACTTTTATGTTGGAAGAAGTTCAGGAAACGCCCACTGACGGATTCTGCCAGTGACTGAGACAGACGCGAAATCAGGACTGTCCAGCCAGGGGAAGGTTTATCCAGGCAACCTTGCCAAGAGTGGCGGCAACTTACGCACGAGCAACCCCCAATTCCCATTACACATCCCATTATCTTTGTAGGCTGGCTGGGGTCTGCGATGCAGAATCAGAATTGCTATTGATTGATTTGCTAACAAATCAAGTTGGTATTGTTTTTCAAACTTACATGAACTGACTTCCAACAATGGGGAGTGGAGGAAAGAGATATTGCCCACCCCTCCATCTTTAAAAACGGATGGATATTAGATGCAGCTCTTCTTGGTAGGGGTCCACTGAAATTACACACTCCTTCCACTTCAGGGATGGGACCTGTGATCCCATCAGGGATATTCAGGGATATTGGACCTGTAGCGCTGCCATTGGACTTTAACTCCCATCGCCAGTATGCTGATGATGCTCAGTTCTATTTTATTTTATTACATTGGGAAAGAAGGAGGTTTGTCATGCAGAGGTATGTAAAATCTTCACGTCCTGATATTCCTCCCCCCCTCCCCAACATTGGGAGGGGGGACTTAACATCCTCTGCACCTTTACTATCGCTGCACCATGCCTCCCACCCGACCTCTGGTAATTCTGCTATCCTTTCATACGTCAGCCTTTTCTTCTTCCCTGACCTAGAATCTTAAAATCCCTTTTGTCGAGTCTTCCTCTTCAATGCATGAAAGGTCTACAGCAATATTCAGGTTTCGCGATGAGGAACAGCCCTACTGGGAGAACATCAGTAAACCTCTGAGCTAAAACTGGCGTGCTTTGAGGGGTTCGCTGGCTGGTGCTGGCAACACACAGGAACAGTTCCCTGCAGGTCTAATTATTTTTACTAGATGAGGTCCCATTGCAACGAATAAGAAGCTTATTCTACATCGGGGCTTTCCTCCCTCCTTTTCATGAGTCTAAGACCCAGGAAAAATGCACAAAATGGTGCAAAAAGATATAGCACAGGAACAATAGCAAAGTCGCAGAGGGGTCTTAAAAAGGAGGATTTTGCTGTGCTGGTACTCAGTTTAGGCTGTGTGTGTGTGTGTGTGTGTGTGTGTGTAACATTTGCATTTGCCTTGTCTCTCGACCCTTCTGTTATTAGGCTTTGGCTGGGGAAAATAAACCAGCATCAAGATTAGGTATGCGAAAGAGAATTACCATTTATCCCTGAGAGCCACTTGAATTTCCTTTCTTTCACCTTGGTTGTAAACAAAGGTTGCCTCCATCCAGCCTACACTGTTGCCCAAGGAGACCTGCTATTTAAGATTTTGTTCCATATTAGGAGAATAAAGCAGGACGTCCAAAAATGTACTATATTTTGGAAAGTGGTTTGTCTATCTGTCCTCCTGCCAGTTCTCTAAAGGTTTGTCCGCCTCTGGAGATGTTGTCACCGAACTATACACAGGGGTTCCTGTAGTGGGGGTGGCAGTCATTGCCAACCTTTTAGACAATCAAGATGGCAAACCAAAATATGGCATTGGCATGACTTCATTGATTTTTGCTTTGATGAGGCCAAACTCATAAATTACACTGTACATTTTAAAAACCACAATATTTTTGGTTTCTGCAAATTCCCTGGCAGCACCAGTCACTCCCTACCAGCATAGAATGATTTCATGGTGATATGAAGCCTTTGCATATCTACTAAGAAACAGGTGTCAACTGAGCTCAATGGAACTGACTCCCTGGTAGGTATATGTGAGGTGAAGGTCCTGTGTGAGTGTCTGGAGGCAGTTGGAGGATGGATGGTGGCTAACAGATTGAGGTTGAATCCTGACAAGACAGAAGTACTGTTTTGGGGGGACAGGAGGCGGACGGGTGTGAAGGACTCCCTGGTCCTGAATGGACAGTCATTTTGGACTCACAGCTGTACATGGAGGCGCAAGTCAATTCTGTGTCTGGGGCAGCTATTTACCAGCTCCATCTGGTACTCAGGCTGAGACCCTATCTGCCCACGGATTGCCTCGCCAGAGTGGTGCACACTCTGGTTATCTCCCGCTTGGACTACTGCAATGCGCTCTACGTGGGGCTACCTTTGAAGGTGACCCGGAAAGTACAACTAATCCAGAATGTGGCAGCTAGACTGGTGACTGGGAGCGACCGCCGAGACCACATAACACAGGTCTTGAAAGACCTACATTGGCTCCCAGTATGTTTCTGAGCACAATTCAAAGTTGGTGCTGACCTTTAAAGCCCTAAACGGCCTCGGTCAAGTATACCTGAAGGAGTGTCTCCACCACCACTGCTCAGCCTGGACACTGAGGTCCAGTGCCAAAGGCCTTCTGGCGGTTCTCTCACTGCGAGAAGCCAAGTTACAGGGAACCAGACAGAGGGCCTTCGCGGTAGTAGCACCCGCCCTGTGGAACGCCCTCCCCCCAGATGTCAAAGAGAACAACAACTACCAGACTTTTAGAAGACATCTGAAGGCAGCCCTGTTTAAGGAAGCTTTTAATGTTTGATGCATTACTGTATTTTAATATTTTGTTGCAAGCCGCCCATATGCTCTGTTAGACATCTCTTTGCCAGTGACATCTGTACAGGATATATAGGGAGGTTCTTTCTTCCACCCATTGTGTTATTGCAGGGGGGTCAACCTGGTGTACGCCGGCTGCTTTGGACTACAACTTCAATCATCCACAGTCAGCATGGGCAATGGCCATGGACAATGGGTATTGTAGTCTGCAGCATCTGAAGAGCACCACATGGGCTACCTTTATGCTTCTGAAAGGCTGACGTTTCATCCTTCCAGTGTTGTAATAAAAGTCTTTCGGCGACCAGCACTGATTACGGGCTCCATCATGAGGTTCCCACAGCACGGAGAGACATAACCCAGCCATGGGTTTGTGTGGTGTGTGAAATGTCCTCTAGGCTGGCCAGAGGCAGCAAGCAGCTGAAACAAAAACTATCAGCCCAACATGTCAAGGGAGTGTTTGGAAGGCGTGTGGAGATGTCGATTGGCACCGTTTCCATGGGCACCCTATGGTCTCTGTTGCAAAGCACTGCACTCCCGGTGCTTCTCCGCACAATAATTAATTCATTGATTTACAAATAGGCTGTGTAACCCACCAGGGTGCGTTTGAGAAACTGGGAAACCATTACAGTCTAATGGCTTTCCACCCCTCCAAACCTGTTAAGTGTGCAAGCGCTGGAGGCAGCGCCACTTGAGTCTGTCAATCAATAATTCAAAGAAGGCAAAGAAACTGGCCCTGGGAAGAGGGGGAAGAGAAGAAGGAGCTAAATCAGGGAAAGTGCAGAGAAGGGAGTTTCTGTTATCTATGGGAACCTCTTAGTCTTCGCTGGGATCCTGGATCGTGAGAAAATATCTGCAGGCAGACCCTGGTCGATACCAAAAGGGAGGCAAATTGATTTCTGGGATACCTAAGGGCTTCTCCAGATGCAATTAGACACCTTATCAAAGTTCTCAAGTAAAACCAGAGATTACCTTGAGCAGGAAAACAAAGCTTGCGGCGAATTTCAATCCAGACGGCCCTGTTTTAGGAGCTCACCAATCCGCCGTTGGGTTGCAGTTTCTTTCTCTTCGGTTTGTGGGTCGTGGGGTGCTGTAAACTTCCAGTGATACTCTGTGAACAAAAGTGGTTGTTTGCTAGTGAGAGGCCTTAATAAGAGGAAAAACTCTCTTCTTCCTGCCCTTTTTCGAACCCCCACTCTTCTGTTTCATAGAATTGAAAAGCTGGAAGCGACTCTGAAGGTCATCTAGTCCTTCCACCCAGTGGCGGTGGTAGTGGATGAGCAAGTCAGTCAATTTCTGTGTCTTTCCATTTTTCCATTTTTCTTTCTCTCTTGTTTTTGAAATCTTAAGTTCATCTCTAAGTTCTACCTCTCTTTTAATTCAGAACCAGTGAAGGCGGTGAAGGTCCTGTGTGAGTGCCTGGAGGCGGTTGGAGGATGGATGGCGGCTAACAGATTGAGGTTGAATCCTGACAAGACAGAAGTACTGTTTTGGGTGGACAGGAGGCGGGCGAGTGTAGGTGACTCCCTGGTCCTGAATGGGGTAACTGTGCCCCTGAAGGACCCGGTGCGCAGCCTGGGAGTCATTTTGGACTCGCAGCTGTACATGGAGGCACAGGTCAATTCTGTGTCCAGGGCAGGTGTCTACCAGCTTCACTTAGTATGCAAGCTGAGACCCTATCTATCCACGGACTGCCTTGCCAGAGTGGTGCATGCTCTGGTTATCTCTCGCTTGGACTACTGCAATGCGCTCTACGTGGGGCTACCTTTGAAGGTGACCCGGAAACTACAACTAATCCAGAATGCGGCAGCTAGACTGGTGACTGCGAGCGGCCACTGGGACCACATAGCACCTGTCCTGAGAGATCTGCATTGGATCCCAGTACATTTCCGAGCACAATTCAAAGTGTTGGTGCTGACCTTTAAAGCCCTAAACGGCCTTGGTCCTGTATACCTGAAGGAGCGTCTCCACTTCCATCATTCAGCCCGGACACTGAGGTCCAGCACTGAGGGCCTTCTGGCGGTTCCCTCATTGCGAGAAGTGAGGTTACAGGGAACCAGACAGAGGACCTTCTCGGTAGTGGCGCCCGCCCTTCAGATGTGAAGGAAATAAGCAGCTATCTTATCTTTAAAAGACATCTGAAGGCAGGCCTGTTTAGGGAACTTTTTAATATTTAATGCTGCATTATTTTTAACACTCAATTGGAAACCACCCAGAGTGGCTGGGGAAACTCAGCCAGATGGGCGGGGTATAAATAAATTACTATTATTATTATTATTATTATTATTATTATTATTATTATTATTCCTCATGAAAATTCCTGAATTGCAGGGGGTTGAACTAGAAGACCTTTAGGGTCCCTTCCAACACTAAGATTCGGTTGTTGTTTAGTCATTTAGTCATGTCCAACACTTTGTGACCCGACTTCCCTTCCAACTTTATGATTCTATGATTCTATAAATTCATAAGTGGATTTTTCCTAATATGCAATTTTGCCTAAGATAGTTCTCTCTCTCTCTCTCTCTCTCTCTCTCTCTCTCTCTCTCTCTCTCTCTCTCTCTGCAAATCTGTTTTCCTTAATCAAGTGCATCACACAGGGCACCACTGAAAAATGAGAGCCAAAACACCACCACTGTTATTGGACTCCAGCTCCCATCAGCTGTAGCCAGCATGGGCCATGGGATATGTAGTCCATCAGCATCTCGAAGGCAGCATCTTGGCTATTCCTGAGACAGACTCTGCTCCAGTCTGGGGGTGAGGACTGCAACGAAGGATCTTGAAATTGGCCCATTGCCCATATTTACACTTTATGCACTTCCTGCATCACAGAGGATTGGAGTGGACGAGCCCCTGCAATTCTAAGACTCTATGTATCATGTAGAGGTTCCTTAAGAAATACACGGAGATGGGGATATATCTACAACAGCACATTACTAAACAATGACCTTGTTAGCACCGCATGCACTCTTAAAAAATGCACGGCTAAATTGAATGATTTAGTTTTGGTAGCACGAGCTGTTCTTGACAACGGTAGCTTCGGGTAATTGGGGCAAACATTCTTATCTCTGCAAAGCATTCAGTCCCATTTAAGATGGCAAAATAAGGACTGGAGGAAAAATAATAATGGGGGCCCAGGGAGCAAAGTGGGGAATATTACACAAGGAATCAGGGCAACAGAAAATGGATGTCTGCTCCATCTTAATGCTACCTCGAAATTAAGTTCAAGTTACATGCTCAATTAATCTGCTAATCCTCCTTAATGCCCCTTTTCCATGTCCCAGTGCAGGATACCTCTGGGACCTGTTGGGCTTCCCCATGGAACATTTTATATCCTTCATTATGCTGGTGTCTAAATCAGGGATATGGCTTTGCTAATGCTGTTCCTCATACTGGCTTTGCATCATTGTTTGCCTCAAATTCGTGTCCTCCTCGCTTATGCATTCACAACAGGGACCGCAGCCTGCTTTGCAAAGCATCCCCCGCTCCTCCTTTCACGTTCATCATGCGAAATCTCACTTTGCAATTCAACGGCATCTATTTGGTCTATTATTGATATCCAGCACAGCCGCATGCAAGTATAGTTATAGTTCTGTGCCCTCCTTCAATAATAACTTCGTGTCAGGGTAACTTAAACTCAAGGCACGGTCAGTGGTGCTATTTGACTCAAAAGCTATGCTTGTCCTGCAGGAAATTTCAGAGGATCGTTGAACTGTAGAGCTGGAAAGGACCCCAAGGGTCATCTAGTCCAACCCACTGCAATGCAGGAATCACTGCTAAATAATCCCTGACAGATGACCACCCAACCTCTGCTTAAAAACCTCCAACAAAGGAGGTCCCACCACCTCCAGAAATTTGTCTAATCAAGGACTGTGGTGTTTGTCCTCCTAGGTGTGTGACATCATACTGGGTCCATAGGGAAAGGGTTAACTAATTGTAAAATGACTAACCAATGGGAACCCAGTGGGAGGAGTTAGAGTTAGGGTGGAGAAGACAGTCTGGAGTTAGAAGAGACAGATAAGATAAGATAAGTCTGTGGGTTGGGCTAGTCTGGTGTGAGAGAGTGAGAGAATTTGTTAAGAGGAGTCAGTCAAACAGTTGAGATAATCAGTCAGAAGGTATTAGGAAGGTTGTTGTTGTTTAGTCCTTTAGTCGTTTCCGACTCTTTGCAACCCTACAGACTAGAGCACGCCAGGCACTCCTGTTGTTATGTACTGAGTTGAATAGGATCCAGATTGCAGCAGTCTGATTAGTCCTAGAACAATAGGATCCAAAATGCAGCAGTCTGATTGGTCCTAGAACAATAGGATTCAGAATGCAGCTGTCTGATTGGTCCTAGAATAATGCAGCAGTATGATTGGTCCACAGGAGCCACCCAATCCAGCTCCAGGTAGAAGTGAATCCACAACCTGATTGGCCTACAGGAGAATCCTGGAATTAGCCAATCACATGCAGCCCATTGTGTAAATGTATATAAAGCAGATATTTTGGGGAAACTTCCATTCCTCCTCACCACTATGAGGTGAATAAAGAGCATGAAATCCACTCTCGACTCCGAGTATACTTCACCTGTCTTGTACTTCCTCCCGCAGTTTGGTCAAACTCATGCCTGTAGCTTCGCGAACACTGTCCAACCATCTCGTCCTCTGTCGTCCCCTTCTCCTTGTGCCCTCCATCTTTCCCAACATCAGGGTCTTTTCCAGGGAGTCTTCTCTTCTCATGAGGTGGCCAAAGTATTGGAGCCTCAGCTTCAGGATCTGTCCTTCCAGTGAGCACTCAGGGCTGATACTAAAGTTAAGATACTGACAGGAATATTATCGGAGAAACCATAAACTTGTCAATATCTGTAAAATAAGCTTGTTTTTGTTTTGGTTCACTTTTAACAACTGTTTGGACTCAGTGTTTTACCAGAGAGTAACTGGTTGGTGGCAGCGGGGAAGCGAGCACAGTGGTGGCACAGGGATCAATAGACCGTTAAACATTCAGGGACCCTGTGTGATCGCCACAAGGACAGACTTCGGTCCTTCAAATTTCAGTGGCACCTTATGCAAGGCCAAAATTTAGCGCCCCCCCACCCATCTCTCACCTTCCATTCTGCTCAATTCATCACGCCATAGTTGTGACACCCTGCGGCGCCCCCTAGACTGTCACCCAGCACAGTAGACATGGTCATGTTGGCCTCAATCTGCCTCTGGTCTAATCCTCTTTTAAAGGTTGGGGACCATCGCTACCCCTTGTGGAGAGCAGATTCCATAGTTCAACTATGCTATGCATGAACAAGTACTTTCTTTTGTGTGTCCTGAATCCATGTCCTCGTTTCTGTCCTATGTCCACATTTCTTTTCCACACTTGGCAGGGGAACACAGACGACTGACTTCCCAGAGAAAGCTGCCTTCTCCTGAGCCAAACTCTTGGTCCATCCAGCTCAGTATGGCCAACACTGATTGGCAGGGGCACTCCAGGGCTTCAGACATGGGCCTCTCCCATGGAGGACATCAGGGACTGAACCCCATGCCAAGTGCTTGTTCTGCCAGAAAGCTATGGAAACCTCCTGCCTTCTATATGTTCACCTGCATCCATTTTCATCTCTGTGAAACGCAGGCATCACAAGGCATTCTGTCAGGTTCCAAAGACGCAGGCAACTTAATTGGTGTATAATTTCGAGACTGCAATGTTTGTGCGAGCAAATTATTCTGTCTTGTGCCTTTTGCCTGCTTTGCATTTACCAAAGGCAAATAGCGTCTGCTATCCGAGAACGGTGCAGAGACCAGTGGCCTGCGTCTGCCCGGCTTGTTTTCCACAGAGCTACGCTTGGTTGTTTATAGAATTTTATTACAAGGCGATCATTACGTTTGCTGCTAATCGAGATCGGTTTCCTTTAATAAGGAGGCACTGTGTGCCAAAGTCGGTTCTTTCAGACAAAGCCTGATTAGCTTATTACCTCAGGATGAATTTCCCACATGGAATAGCTCATAATTAGCCTCGGATATAACCCCGGTGAGGCTGGTGGGAATAAGGGCTCGATTTACATATAAAAGTTGTGCTGCTCTGAGAAGCTAATTCTAGAAACACAATTCTTGTTGAGTAGAGGTCAGGCAGTCAGTGTGGCCTAGAAAGGCGATCATAAGCTGCCCTGAGCTCCTCAGACCCCGCTGCAGGATGGGGAGAGGACATGCCCTCCAAGTGTCCCTATTTTCCAGGGATGTTTTTGTTTACCTTCTGGTATAATAATAATATTATCTGTACCCCGCCCATCTGGCTGGGTTTCCCCAGCCACTCTGGGCAGCTTCCAACAAAGATTAAAAATACATCAAAATGTCACACATTAAAAACTTCCCTGAACAGGCCTGCCTTCAGATGTTTTCTAAATGTTTGACATCTGATGGGAGGGTGTTCCACAGGGCGGGCACCACTACTGAGAAGGCCCTCTGCCTTGTTCCCTGTAGCTTTGCTTCTCGTAGTGAGGGAACCACCAGAAGGCCCTTGGCGCTGGACCTCAGTGTCCGCGCAGAATGATGGGGGTGGAGACGCTCCTTCAGGTATACTGGGCTGAGGCCGTTTAGAGCTTTAAAGGGCAACACCAACACTTTGAATTGTGCTTGGAAACGTACTGGGAGCAAATGTACGTCTTTCAAGATGGTATTATGTTGTAGGCTTAGGCCCTTTACTTTGCCAGAGAATTGCTTACCCGCGTCCCCAGGACCGAGAAGAGAATAAAAAATTCCAGGAAAGTTTCTTCTTTGGAGAAAAGAGTTTTATTGCAAATCTGTGCACAGAGACAGTCAGCAGAATATAGTTTCTGAAATCTGACTGTCTTGTTACCATGTTCAGCAAGCATTTTTATACCTGAAAGCATTCACCCTCCTCCCATACCTCCCCCCAAAACTTCCCCAATCAGCTTGGCAAGTTTTCAACTCATTCCCTTTTAGGGCATATCAATATTTGCTGGCTAAGGCTGCTAGCTAAGCACTTCCTCTGCTGGTTAAGCATTTTCTCTGCTCAGTAAGCACCCCCTCCCACCTTCTTGTACACGTGTCTTTCTTTTGCTAGCTAAGCATTCCCTTCGTATCTCTTCTTATCTTGCATTACTTAAAGCAGAAGCAAAGCAGGAAACATCTTGCTAGTGGTTTTTAGTTGACAGCAGTTTTTGGCTAGGCAGGAAACGACCTTCTGACCTGTAGCTAGCATCAGCAGTTTCAGATAGCTGGTTAGACAGGAAACGGTCTCCTGACCTGTCTGATTTAGGCTTTGCAAATAACTGCATTTTTGAGTTTGAGCTTGTGTAGCCATCCTAGCAGAGTGCCGGAATTTACTATGTGTAGATAATATTAATGATTAACCGTTCCCCTCTCCCTTCACTCCCTCCTCTTCTTCTGAACAACCTAATACTTAGGTTCGTTCTGGGGTATGGGCCTATACTCCCTCATCACAGCGATGACTGTGGGTCCTAGCTTCCGTGACAGGAGTCTTTGCATCATTTGCTGCAAGCATTGCAATAAGCAGGGGATACAGAGGCAAAGAAGCAAAAGGATTAATAGCGGTCCTGCCAATAATACTATAACATTCCTGAGCCAACTGCCATCAGGGAGCCAGGAATACAACCAACCCCATGCATCACTCCCTGTGGCTTTCAGCGGGTTTTCAGCTATCATTGTTTCCATGTGGTTGATGGTGACTGAAATATTATCTAGGACATATCTATTTTATTGCTGAAGGGCCCACTGATACTCGTGCTCTATCAGCTGCCTTGCTTTTTGGGAGGTTGTGTCCCACCTCTCTGAGGAGGAGCCTATTACCTTAACCAATTTTCCCACCTGTCCTTGTGGATGCTTAATACTCTCATGATTTCTTCCCAACACACTGTATCCGAAAGGGGCTTCTCCCTCTACATATATTAACATATACCCACAGGAATATATATATCCACCCTTGCAGAGGCCTGACACACGGAGTGACCATATCAAAGAGTTCTGGCCCCAATATCAAAAGTCCTGGCGGTGCCTCAGAATTTGCTGGAAAAAAGTCTCTACGTTGGGGACGCTGCCCGCGGGCGTCCCTCCCATCCACTTGTCCAGCCGTCTGGCGCTCTTCTGGAGATGGTTAGCTTCAGAGGATCATCAGGATTTGGTGTAACTGTCCAATCTAAAATAGCCTTCTTCACTTAAGTGTGGTGGACCCAAGGGGTGAGGTAACAGCAGTGGGCCTGGGTCCACCTGTTAAGAAAGAGACAAAATCTCGGGAGAATTACTGCACATAATTATTAAACTGCACATTTTGACTAGCATGGGGGGTTATTGCAAAACTGAGTGGACAAAAGCTGGTCCATTGTCAGATCCTATTGACCTAGGTAGTCCATAGCGGGGAATGATCTCCCTAAGCAGGCACCTGGTTACTTCAAATGCCTTTTCAGTTCTGGTGGGCCAGGCTTCAACCCATTCTGTATACGTGCAGGTCGCCACGAACAGGTAGCGGTATGGTCCACAGCGGGGCAATTCAGTGAAATCCACAACAAGATCTTCCATAGGTGCCGTTCCACTGTGCTGAATCCCTGGGGGAGCCAGTGGTCCGGTTCTGGGATTATTCTTTTGACACAGCAAGCATTTCCTGGAGATCTGGGCTGCCAGTTGGTAGAGGTGGGCTATGTAGAAGCATTTTTCCAGCTGCTTGGTTGTAGCATCGGGTCCTATGTGGGTTGAATCATGGTACCTCTGAATTATTGGCCGCGAAAGAGACTCTGGAATCCATATCCTGTCATCAGGGGTAAGGTACCATCCTTCTTTGGACATGGTCAGCCCCTGGGCATCTGCAGTGTCCCTCTCCTTTTGGTGTATATTGGCTTATCAGCGGTGTTCAAGATCCTTCCAGGGACCAGTGCTCCAATAACTGACGCGGGAGCTGGTTCTCGGGCTGCTTCCTTGGCCACTCTGTCTGCTAGTCGGTTTCCTCTGGCCACTTCTCCTAGTCCAGTTTTGTGTCCATAACAATGGATAACTGCCACTGCCTTGGGCTCCCATACAGCATCCAGAAGGTTCAATAAGGCTTGTGGGTGGGCCACCTGGTTTCCTCTGGAGGTAAGCAAACCTCTTTCCTTCCATAAGGCTCCATGGGCATGTAAAGTCAGAAAGGCATACTTAGAGTATAAATGTTTATCTTCTGTCCCTTTGCCAAGCACAAGGCTCTGGTGAACGCTGTTATTTATGCCAGCTGGGCCGACGTTCCAGGCGGGAGTGGCAGCACTTCGATCACTTGGTCTTCCAAGGCTACCACTGCATAGCCTGCCTTCCGCTGTCCAGCCTTAACAAAGCTGCTTCCATCCACAAACCATGAAGGCCAGTGGGGGTTTGCTTCATCTTTGAGGTCAGGCCTGCTAAAATATTCTTCATCATCTTTGCTTGGGAGAGGAAATAGGTACCCTTCATGTCAAGCAGAGCTGGGACTGCATGCGGGGTCACACAAACAGTGTCTTGGCCAAAAATAAATTTGTCTGCTTTGTTCAGTAGGGTGGCTACTGCCACAACTGCTCTCATGCACGGCGGTAAGCCTTGTTCTGTAGGCGTCAGGCGCTCAGATAGGTATGCCACTGGCTGTTGCCAGCTTCCCAATTTTTGGCATAGCACTCCCTTTGCTGTTCCCTGGTCTTCATCCACAAACAGGGAGAAAGGCTTCTCAGGATTTGGGATACCCAGCGCTGGTGCTTGCTGCAGTGCCCTTTTCAGATCCTTGAAGGCCTGCCGTTGCTCCTCTCCCCACACAAAGGGGTCCTTTTCAGTTCCTCTGGTTGACTCGTGCAGAGGCTTGGCAATTATGCTGTAATTAAATATCCATATCCTACAAAATCCTGCAGACCCCAGAAAGCCACAGAGTTCTCTGCAGTTCTTTGGCTCTGGTATCAGGATAATAGCCTGCTTCCTTTCTTCACTGGTAACAAAAGGGTGTTCCACTGTGATTGGCATTGCCTCAAGATCCTATGTTGGAGCAGTCGCTCTAGATGCACCTACACTCCTTCAGTCGCCCTTCGTGGGATGGGATACTTATTTACTGCAACAGGATTGACAAATGGCTTGGGCTTCACAATTATTGGTGGGATATTCTTTGCCATTCCTGGGGGGTTCACTTGTTCCAGAATACTGGCGGGGATGGGTCCCTCCTCTTCTTTTACCATCATGAGGTGCCAGTACTCCCTCAGGGGTGCCTCCACAACCAGTTCCCCAAGTGGCATAGTGGACATTGTGGCTTCTCCCGATGGCTTAAAGGTAATTTGGGCTTGCAACTTTACCAACAAATCTCTTCCTAATAATAGAATAGGGCATTCTCTCTTCCAGTGCCCTTCCTGTCGGCAGATGGCGCACTGATTCCTCCCAGACGGCTTCGCCCTCCTCCCCGGGCACTTCCTCTTTCCTGAGGGGTGGGTGTGGTAGCCTGTAATGCCGTCAACTTCCTTGTTTGATACTTCTCCTTTTTTTTTTTTTTTTTTCCTCTGGGCTTCCTCATCTCTCTGATTGTAAGTGGTTTGAGCTAACTTCAACATCTATTCCAGCCCATGGCCGATGCACCCCTCATGCTTCTGGATTTTTTCTTTTGGCGAATATTGGACGCTGCCTGAGCTACAAAGGCAGCCTTTATAATGGGGCGTTGGCAATATCATCTGGGTTCTCCTCAAAGGTAGGGTTCTAATTTCTCCAATTGCACACATCAGCACTTGAAAAAGGCACATGTTGGACTGTATAAGTGCATGGTGGTGCTTCCCCACCCTGTCCTGGGGGGCTGGTGGGTCATACACTCTGCATAGAGGCATCATTGCAGTCCCACCCTTTTTCTGTGCCTTATGGGACTTATAGAGGGACGCACTGGTTGCTGCTTCTATCCATTCCTTCTGCCATTACTTCCCTTGTGTTGGGAAACATCCTGCTGCTGCCAACAAATGGGAACTAACATCCACTTCTTTCGCATAGGGTTGTACATACTGTTGCAATCTCAATGTCTGATACTGTGTCCACATTTTTCCTTTCTTTGCTAACTCAATTAGTCCCTTCATAAACTCCTCATCATCCTCTTCCTCTTTGCTCTCTAATTCATCAACCTTGGAGGGTTCAGGCTGAGGGCCGGCTCCTCCCTAGTCCTGGGGCCCTGGGCCTGGGGGATTCGCTAGAGGGGCAGTTGGTGGAGCATAGGGTGGCGGCAGTTTAATGACTTCCCCCTCTTCTCCTTCTGGCTCTGGTATCACCGGGGGCTTTTCTGCCTTCCCTGCCGGTCGAACTGTACAGATTGTATTTCGTGGGGCGTCGCCTTGGCAGGCTTTCAACCACGGTGGATTCTTTTCTACATTGGTTTTCCAAGTAGAAATATAAGGGATCTGGTCTGGGTGGACGTTCAAGATATTTTGATATAGTGGGCTGATTAGTTGCAAATCAAAGCTCCCCTCCGAGGGCCAGTTAGTTTGTTGGGGCCAATCAACTTCACACAATGTCCTCATCCTCTGTCTTCTCAATTTGAACCCCCAATCATCATGCTTTGTGGCCGCTTTCCAGTTCTTTAAAAAACATTTCAGAGGACTACGTTAGCTTGCCCCAGACCCCATTTTTTTTTTTTTTCAGATACCCCGCACCTAATGGGCTGTAAATTCTTTCACACTCCACGCACTACAGATTGTGACCTGCCGAGGTCGCCCTGGCAGAAAATGCACAACCCTGCAATCGCTCGGCCAAGGGGAACGCTAGGCCCCGACCCACACTTGACAACAATTCAGTCACTGGGGTATCCGACATGCAACATATAACATACAAATCACACCATTATAATTTCAACATGCAACACACAAAACACACCAATACAATTTCCCCTCTGTTTCCCTTTTACCCAACCTTACTGGCGGCAAACTACTGCAATCGGCCAGTTCCCTTCCTGGCGGCCCTCTGCACAACCAGGTGAGGCTTGATCAGACCTCGCCCCCCTTTTCCTTGGGGCCCACGCCCTTTCCCTTGGGCTTACCGTTTTCCGCTGCGGATTCCCTCCTGGCCAGTCCTCTTTCCTCCCTCGACCGAGGTCCCTACTCAGGAGCGGTGTGGCCGGCTTCCCCCACGAATCAGTAGGGTGCGCGCTGAAGCCTGCAAACTCCGGTCCGAGCTGTTCACCTGGTCGAGCCTGGCTCTTCCCGGCCCCCCTGGGGTGGGGCAGATTTCCCGGCCAACGCACCAAGCTGTAGGCTTAGGCCCTTTACTTTGCCAGAGAATTGCTTACCCGCGTCCCCAGGACCGAGAAGAGAATAAAAAAATTCCAGGAAAGTTTCTTCTTTGGAGAAAAGAGTTTTATTGCAAATCTGTGCACAGAGACAGTCAGCAGAATATAGTTTCTGAAATCTGACTGTGTTGTTACCATGTTCAGCAAGCATTTTTATACCTGAAAGCATTCACCCTCCTCCCATACCTCCCCCCAAAACTTCCCCAATCAGCTTGGCAAGTTTTCAACTCATTCCCTTTTAGGGCATATCAATATTTGCTGGCTAAGGCTGCTAGCTAAGCACTTCCTCTGCTGGTTAAGCATTTTCTCTGCTCAGTAAGCACCCCCTCCCACCTTCTTGTACACGTGTCTTTCTTTTGCTAGCTAAGCATTCCCTTCGTATCTCTTCTTATCTTGCATTACTTAAAGCAGAAGCAAAGCAGGAAACATCTTGCTAGTGGTTTTTAGTTGACAGCAGTTTTTGGCTAGGCAGGAAACGACCTTCTGACCTGTAGCTAGCATCAGCAGTTTCAGATAGCTGGTTAGACAGGAAACGGTCTCCTGACCTGTCTGATTTAGGCTTTGCAAATAACTGCATTTTTGAGTTTGAGCTTGTGTAGCCATCCTAGCAGAGTGCCGGAATTTACTATGTGTAGATAATATTAATGATTAACCGTTCCCCTCTCCCTTCAATGTGGTCTCAGCAGCCGCTCCCAGTCCCCAGTCTAGCTGCTGCATTCTGGATTAGTTGTAGTTTCCGGGTCACCTTCAAAGGTGGCGCCACATAGAGCGCATTTGGTATTGCTTGAAAGGAAAGAGACTACCTGTCCAATGCAACTTTCTTCTTCTCGATGCACACACCTAATGTTGATTATTAGATGTTTAACATTGACAAGCTGGCGAAGGAGCAAAAACACTCCCAAACAGATCTTCATGTACAAAAACAGGTGTATTCGAAGTGCAGGTTTGTATTTATTTCTGCCTCCGTCAGACTTCCTATTTGGTGATCTCAGGAATTCTCTCTTTTTCTCCACTCAAGTCTCTTCTAAGCAGTTTGCAGCGTGATGAGGGGAAACATAAAAAACAAAACAACCCCCCCCCCCACATTTTCATTTTGTACCAAGCTCTTTTCAAAGTGAAGCCCGGCTTAACCGTCTTACACAACGCGGCTTCCACACATCAGCACTCTTAAGAGTGCTCATTTAGATGGGCAGGAAAAGCTAATTTTAGCTTGAAATTAGAGGCAATTACAGGTTCAGGAAAGGAATGGGGGAGTGTGCACCATCAGTGATTGATTTCTTTGGGATAAAGGCTTGGAATGAAGAGTAAAGTACAGGCAACAAGCGGTTTGCACAGGGGTTATATTCCTGACTCCTTTGCACATTGGTGGAGTGTGCATAAGCCCGCTCTGCCCCATTCTGCCCCCACCCCGTTCTGATCCACATTCCTCCCCCTTTTCCGGCCACTTCTGAGTCACCACGAATCACTGTGGACGATCAAACCCCAAACGGATGCGCACAAATTGGTGGTTGCTTGTAGTAAAAACTGGAAAGCAAGAGAGCTCTGCATAGCACTGAATCAGTATGAATATTAGCACGGCTCTGCATTTTCCAAATGGTATCTAGAGAGCTGCTTCCAGTCAGTGTGGACAATACTGAGCTAGAAGGAGCAGTGGGCTGAGCCGGTACAAGGCAACTTCTTATGAAATCTGTTCGGTTGCACCGGATGTGCTCAGACCAGAGATTTGTTCCCTGCACACGATGGTTATTGTCCAACATTGAAACTTCCCAGGAGGAGAGGGCAATGCAAGCTGAAAGGTTGTAGCTTAGTGGCAGAACATCTCCTTTGCATGCAGACAATTCCAGGTTCAATCCTGGGCATCTCCAGGCAGCGCTGGAAATGTCTCCTGCCCGGAACCCCAAAAGCTGCTGCCAGTCCGTGTAGACAACACTGAAGTAGATGGACCCATGGGTCTGATTCAGTATAAAGCAGCTTTTTATGTTCCTGTGAGGGGGCGCCAGTGGTTCTTCTCCTTCACTACTTGTGTCATTAAACATTAAAATATTTCCCTATACAGAGCTGTATATGGAAGTGAGAGCTGGACCACAAAGAAGGCTGATCGCCGAAGAATTGATGCTTTTGAATTATGGTGCTGGAGGAGACTCTGGAGAGTCCCATGGACTGGAAGAAGATCAAACCTCTCCATTCTGAAGGAAATCAGCCCTGAGTGCTCACTGGAAGATCCTGAAGCTGAGGCTCCAATACTTTGGCCACCTCATGAGAAGAGAAGACTCCCTGGAAAAGACCCTGATGCTGGGAAAGATGGAGGGCACAAGGAGAAGGGGATGACAGAGGATGAGATGGTTGGACAGTGTTCTCGAAGCTACCAGCATGAGTTTGACCAAGCTGCAGGAGGCAGTGGAAGACAGAAGTGCCTGGCATGCTCTGGTCCATGGGGTCACGAAGAGTCGGACACGACTAAACAACCAAACAACAACAACATACAGAGCTGCCTTCAGATGTCTTCTAAAGGTTGTATACTTACTTATCCCCTTGGCTTGGGGCTTGCATAAGTTCACATCCTCCAACATTTCTCCAATTAAAATAGGGATGATTTAAGGAAAAGCGGGACATTCCGGGATCAAATCAGAAAACGGCATGCCTTCTGTAAATCTGGGACTGTCCCTGGAAAATAGGGAAACCTGGAGGGTGACTGGGTCCCATTTTTTCATATGTGGTGGACTTGTAAAAGTCCCCAAAACAGGCTTTTGGGAAATGATACATAATGAATTGAAGAAGGTGTTTAAAGTAGTCATCCCCTAAAAGCCTGAAACATTTCTTTTGGGAATAATAGGGAATAATATCTTCCACTGCCTCCCCTTACCAAATGGCGGGAGGCAGTGGAAGACAGGAGTGCCTGGCGTGCTCTGGTCCATGGGGTCACGAAGAGTCGGACACGACTAAACGACTAAACAACAACAACAGGGACAGAGGTTTCCAAAAAGTTGGTTAAATTGTTTACGTATGCCAACACTGCAGCCAGAATTCTGTAGACACAGAAATGGAATCAAAGTGGAGATGGCAAAACTGATGGCAAAAATAAGAGACCAAACAGAAGAAACGCTTGCAGAAGAATGCAGAGCCTTTTTGGATTATTTGAGAAAATATTACAGTCAAATGAAATAGCAGGCAGGACTTAATAAAGGAATGCGATATGAGAAAAATGCTTTTGAGAAATATTAACTTATATGGCAGCAGGTGAAAGATTTGAAGAGAAACATCATGGAAGTAAGGATGGGAAGTCAAAATCTTAAGGGAATGTTGTACTGAAATTGAATTGAATTTGTTAAATTGTTTGAAAATAAAAAATTGTGTGTTGGGAGGGGAATCAGTGACCGTTTTCCCTGTCAGGTTGTGGGCACCATCCCACAATGCCTTGCAATGCTGACCTCTGACCCTGCCCTGAACTCTGATGTGAACACAGGGGAGGCGCCAAGTGCATTGCAGAGAACGGAGAAGCCTTTGCTTAATTCGTGCCATGAGCACCGGCCCCCCCATGCTCAAAGGAGCCCCTGGGTGCCTTGCAAAGAAATGGCCATCCGCTTCGCTCCTCCATTTCCCTTTGAAAAGAAAAGGCCTCCTGTGATGAGTCCTCTTTGCTGCTGGATTATGAATACCAAACAAATGCACATTAAAGCCCAGGTGGGTGTTTATATCCCCCATGAAGCATTGCTAATGGCTGCTGAGCCGACCTTTATGGCGTTGGATTGTTTCCATAAGTAAAACAGGAGACGGCTGCCGTTTGCTTGGAACCGGTTTGTATCAGCAGGAGGGTGCGCAACACACGGGATGTAACGCACGGTTTTTTTGCAACGTGAACGCCGGTCCCATTGGGTCTACAGGGTGCTGCGACCGAGCGAGAGAAGCAGAACAGATTTAATATTCCGTTTGGGCTTCCTGTAGCCTAGAAGCTCAGCAGGTAGCAATGAATTGTTGCTAGCCGGGTGATTATTTACCGAGCTTGACGTCTGTTATGGCTGCGTGCCACGGTCTCTGCCTTCACACTCACATACTGCAAGCGTCCGTTTGCTGCATTAAAACATTATGGACCTCACCCCATCTTGCAGCCATTTAGCTGTGATTTACAACCCCAATCTTTGGGAAGGATTCCCATGGAAGCATCAAGAGAGGCTGTTAGGTTGGGCCTGATGAACCGTGTGGGCTTTGCTGGGTTGCTGCCATTTATTTATTTATTTGCATAATTGAGCATCCTGTTTCCCCCATCCAAACAGATACATCAAAGCGGCAAACACTTGACACTTGTTGTCAAGCTCTGCAGAAGGTCTGTAGCTCAGTAGGAGAGCATCTGCTTTGTGAGCAGAAGGTCCTGGGTTCAAACCCCGGCATCTCCAGGCCCCCTGCCTGATGGCCATCTGTCATGGGTGCTTTAGCTTGTGGGATGTGATGCATGAGAAGCAGTCAAGTACAACATTCCTTGGTTTCCTAGAGTGGACATGCAGGGGAAATTTCCTGTTTCCTCCTGGCTGGAACATCCTTCCTTTTGCATGGGACTGAATGTAGGTGTGACCTTACCTGTCCAGGTAACAAAAGGACGAGGCACACAGCACACTCCCTCTTTTTCACTTCCTTCTTCGTTGGAGCAGCTTTTTAGCTAGGAATGCTCTGCCAGCTTCTCAGCTAGCAGAGGACACTGGGGTTATTCCCATATGGGGTCGATCCACATGTACATATTTTTTAACTAAGTGCCTTCAGGAATCCATCTGTGAACTGATGTGAGTAAACTAACTTTTATATACTTTAAATAAGATTGTGGCGTCTTTATTCTTTTAAGAAGGATATAAGGGAACTTACCAGGAACCTAGTAGTGAGAGGCTTACACAAGCCTAAAACCAGCTATCTGCTGTGAATTTAAAAGGCGGATGAAAAACTCTGCTAAGTAAAGGAACTTGCTAGTGCAAGTTAGGAAGGATATTAATAAACAATATATCCTCTTCTGCCACCCTAAACATTCCCACGTAGCTGAGATTCCTGCATTGCAGGGGCTGGACTAGATGACCTCTGGGGGTCCCTTCTAACTACAATTCTATGATTCTATGAAGCCCTGGAGAGTTACTGCTGGTCCGTGAAGACTGGGGTGGGAAAGCTGACCCAGGGGAGGGGCAGTGTGGCCCTCCAGGCCACTCTTATCTGGCCCTTGGGTATCCCCGAGCGAATCAGAATGCATGCAGGAACTAGCCTACGAAACAAAGGTAAAATTGACATCACTCCATTCACTTTTGCCTCCAGCACCAACCATTGTTGGTTTGTGGCCCCCGCAAGCCTCACTAAAGGGAAATGTGGCCCTCAGGCTGAAAATGTCCCTACTCTCCAGCTCTGAGCTAGATGGACCATGCTTTGGCTTGGTTTAGAGCAGCATCTTATTTGCCTCTGATCTCATGCACCCTTGTTTTTATCCCTCTTCCACAGACTGCAGAAAGCAACGTCTTTCTCCTTTTCGAGAACTAGCCCTCCTTGTCCTTCGTCTCCCTCCCCGTCTCCTCCTTGCTTTCTCATCTCGCCAGATGGCACAGATTCCTGCACAGGCTGGCATATGTGCAGCCCAAAGCCCGTCCTTCCAGGATTACCCTTCCAAAGCAAACGCTCCCCCAAGGGAACAGCTGTCACTGCTCTCCCTCGCTGGGTGTCTGAAGGAGGAGGACGGAAGGCGGGCAGCAAATCTGGAGGCACTGTCTGACCTGGCTGAAGGGGGGGAAGGAGAGAGCTGCCGCCAGGCGGGAATGAGTCTTCAGCATAAGCAGACCATCTGCTCCCTGAAAACTCTGCAATCTCCTGGCAGGTTTGCAGCAAACCCACAGGCTGTTGCCACAGGCTGATGTGGACTTCCCCTCATTCCGAGGGTCACATCCCAAAGGATTTTCCATGTTAGTCACTTGCAGTGAAAATGGTGAAAAGTCCTATGGACCATTTCTGGTGGCACCATGCTCAGTTGCAGAGGTGGGTCTTCAGATGCTGTTGGGTTCCAGCTCTCATCAGCCCCAGTTAGCAAGGTCAGGAACAACAACAACTTACTTATACCCAGCCCATCCTACTTGGGACTCAGCTATACAGCTGCAAACAAAATGTTTAAAGTGTGTTGTAAAGTGCAATATACAAATGTGACATTAGATGGCGACAGTGAGCTATGGCAGACTTAATATATTTTTCAAAACGTTTTTTAAAAAAGCATTTTCACGGCGTTTTTTTATATGTGTCTAGATTCCACTTAGGTTTCCTCAGTCACTCTGGGCAGCTTCCAACATATGAAAAAACAATGAGACATCAATTATTAAAAACCTCCTGATACAGGACTTCTTTCAGATGTATTTGGAAAGTTCTGTAGTTTGAAATCTGTTTGACATCTGACTGGAGGGCGTTCCACAGGGCGTGTGCCACTACCGTGAAGGCCCTCTGCCTGGTTCCCTGTAGCTTCACATCTTGCAGTGGGGGAACCGCCAGAAGGCCCTCGGAGCTGGACTTTGAATTGTGCCCAGAAACATACAGTGGTGCCCAGCAAGACGAATGCCTCGCAAGACGGAAAACCCGCTAGACGAAAGGGTTTTCCGTTTTGGAGGTGCTTCGCAAAACGAATTTCCTATGGGCTTGCTTCGCAAGATGAAAATGTCTTGCGAGTTCCTGCGGGTTTTTTTCCCTCCCCCCCCTTTCCCAAGCCGCTAAGCCGCTTATCAGCTGATCCGCTAAGCCGCTTAACAGCTGATCCGCTAAGCCGCTAAGCCGCTTAACAGCTGATCGCTAAGCCGCTGATCCGCTAAGCCGCTTATCAGCTGATCCGCTAAGCCGCTTATCAGCTGATCCGCTAAGCCCGCTAAGCCGCTAATAGCGCTAATCCGCTAAGCCGCTAATGGGCTTGCTTCGCAAGACGAAAAAACCGCAAGACGAAGAGACTCGCGGAACGGATTCTTTTCGTCTTGCGAGGCACCACTGTATTGGGAGCCAATGCAGATCTTTCAGGACTGGTGTTAAATGGAATGGTGGGAGGAGAAATTCAGCAATATCTGGAAGGCCACACGTTCTCTGTCTCTGCTTGTTTCTATTGCTTGTTGAGCTCTTGTGATGGCCTGGGATTCAGACTCGGAGGCTGAACCTGAGGAATCCCAGCCTGCACAGGAGTCCCCGCCTCCAGAACCAGCTGAGCCAAGGCTGGGGCTTGAGCCTGAAGGGTCCTCACCTGTGCTGGATCCTCAGGTGCAGGCACCAGCTGGGTCTGCTCTGGCTCCTGAAGTGATGGAGGACCCATTGCCTGCAGGTGCTCCACTCTCAGCCCCGTCAGGGGAAGCTGAGGTTGCCTCTGGGTCCGGTAACCCTCCAGCCTCTCCTGAGCTGCAGAGGCTCAGGGCAGAGAGGCGGAGGGAACTAAGTTCCCACAGGAGGAGCGCTCGCCTCCAGGCCAGGAGAGGCGAGTCACCTGTGGACCGGGGCTGCCTTATGCCTCGGGGCAGATAAAAGCCAGCCAGCCCCAGGTTGCGGGAACAACATTGTTGGTAGCCTGTTCCTGCCTGTACCCTGTCCTTCGGGATCTCCTGACCTCGCTCGACTCCCTGCCTTGGACCCAGCTTCAGCTTTGACGGACAGCCTCCATACTGCACCCTCGACCTCGGATTGGACTCGGACCTCGCCACACGTTAACCCTCAGGACCAGCACAGCTCTATTAACTAACAGAGAAATAAGCACATAAGAGGACCCTGCTGGGTCAGGCCAATGCCCATCTAGTCCAGCATCCTGCTCTTACAGTGGCCAACCAGATGCCTGTGAGAAACCCACAATCAGGACCCGACCACAAGAGTCCTCCCCTCTTGTGGTTTCCAGCAACTGGTGTTCAGAAGCATTGCTGCCTCTGAGCATGGAGGCAGAGCCGAGTCATCATGGCAATCTTAAACATAAGCCCCATTGAGTTCAATAGTATTGACTTCTTGGTTTGGGATTGCACCTAAGTCTCAGTATCTTCAACAGGTTGGTTCCTATACAAGGCATTTTCAGACTTTCTGTAGGCTTTTGTGGGCTAGAATCCATTCCCTTAGTTGACAGGGAAGCTTATGAGTGAATGGATGAATACCTACCAATAGGTAAAGGCCGGCATTTGCATGTGAATGGTCTCCAGTCAGATACATATTGTGAATAGAGAAGAAGCACCAGTGAATGTTGACAGTCACCTCAACACGATTCTCCGTGTTCACAGTGTGTGTTCAACAAGGAGGCTGGGGAACAATAAACCAGAGAAGGCTGACATGCACAACGTTTGTCGGGAATTGGCAACGTCCTCCAAGATTCAGACATTTATTGAAACCTGTAAAAGAGGCAGAAAGGGGGGGGACTGCTCACATGTTGGAAATGAATGACAGTCACATGCAGAAGCACCTCTGCTTGATCCCATGGAGGGTTACTGACAGTGAGAACAGATCAGGGATGGGAATGAAACTGCCAGGAATTGGGGTCCAAAAATATGTGGAGGATGCCAGGTTGGGCGCAAGACTGTGCCTCTGACCTTGGGTCAGTCACAGTCTCTCAGGGTAATATAGCTCACAGGTTTGTTGTGAGAATAAAATGTGGTGTGGGTTTAGAGAGAACCATGTGCAGTGGTACCTCGGGTTACAGACGCTTCAGGTTACAGACTCCGCTAACCCAGAAATAATACATCGGATTAAGAACTTTGCTTCAGGATGAGAACAGAAATAGTGCGGCGGGAAGCCCCATTAGCTAAAGTGGTACCTCAGGTTAAGAACAGTTTCAGGTTAAGAATGGACCACCAGAACAAATTAAATTCTTAACCTGAGGTACCAGTGTCAAAGCAATGATTCTTCAGCATCAACTTTGTGGACTGGTTATGTTGTTCAGATGCCTGATTATTGTCTTCCAAAGCAACTACTCTATTCTGAACTTAATAATAGAAAGTGTAATGCTGGTGGCCAACGAAAGAGGTTTAAAGACTCACTCAAGGCCAATCTAAAAAAATGTAGTATAAACACTGACAATTGGGAACTATTGACCTGTGAGCGCTCCTATTGGAGAATAGCCTTTACCAAAGGTGTCATGGACTTTGAAGACGCACAAACACAGGACGAAAGGGAGAAACGAGCTAAGAGGAACGTGCATTTGGCAAATCGTCACTATGATCAATTCCTGCCTGGAAACCTATGTCCCCACCATGGAAGGACGTGTGGATCCAGAATTGGCCTCCACAGTCACTTACAGGCTCACTGTTAAGACCGTGTTCATGGAAGACAATCTTACTCGGCTACGAGTGATAGCCAAAGAAGGAGGAGAAGAATACTGTATTGAGCTCCTTGGAAAAAGAGTGGGATATAAATATAAACAATATAAATATTGCTATGAGTTGGGGGGGCAGATCCCCCTAAATTTTTAAATTAAGGTAAAGGTAAAGGTACCCCTGCCCGTACGGGCCAGTCTTGACAGACTCTGGGGTTGTGCGCCCATCTCACTCAAGAGGCCGGGGGCCAGCACTGTTCGCAGACACTTCCGGGTCACGTGGCCAGCGTGACAAAGCTGCATCTGGCTAGCCAGCGCAGCACATGGAACGCCGTTTACCTTCCCGCTGGTAAGCGGTCCCTATTTATCTACTTGCACCCGGGGGTGCTTTCGAACTGCTAGGTTGGCAGGCGCTGGGACCGAGCAGTGGGAGCGCACCCCGCCGCGGGGATTCGAACCGCCGACCTTTCGATCGGCAAGCTTTTACCCACAGCGTCACACCCCTGTGCCACCCGCGTAAATTTTTAAATTAGTAAATGTTAAATTTTAAAAATTTTAAATTTTTAAATTAGTAAATGTTATAATTTAGCTAATGTTTGGCGTATTAAGGAAAGACACTAGGCTCAGTGTGAAAATACAGGCTGTGTTGTTTTTCCTGTTCTAGAGATTGGCCAACAACAGAGGTGCCATTGAGACACAAAGAGAGAGATACACCAGACCATTAAGGGTGGTTGGCAAGGCAAATGCTTGTTGGACAGAGATGGAAGGAAGGAGAGGGAGGTAGCCAGGTTTACAGGGGCTGTGATGTCGCCACAGGTTGCTAGGGCGACAGGGTGTGATAACGTAAATGGAAGGAGGAGTTGTGTTTGGCAAAGTGTTCTGGGAAGAAGAATTCTCCGTGGGTTAACTGGCAGTGGCTTTCCCCAGAGACAGGGAACCATGGCTGGCTTCTGCTCAGGACCCCTGCTTGCTGAAGACGCACCTCATCCATTGAAGGCTTCTGATTGTAAATATGTGTAAATAAACCACATTTCATTAAAAAAAAAACCCATTAATTTTATAATGAATGATTTTAGAGTGTTGTACTGTTTTATTGTTGTTAGCTGCCCTGAGCCCGGCTTCGGCTGGGGAGGGCAGGATATAAATAAAATTTATTATTATTATTACAGTGGTACCTCGGGTTAAGTACTTAATTCGTTCCGGAGGTCCGTACTTAACCTGAAACTGTTCTTAACGTGAAGCACCACTTTAGCTAATGGGGCCTCCTGCTGCTGCCGCGTTGCCGGAGCACGATTTCTGTTCTCACCCTGAAGCAAAGTTCTTAACCTGAAGCACTATTTCTGGGTTAGCGGAGTCTGTAACCTGAAGCGTATGTAACCTGAAGCATATGTAACCCAAGGTACCACTGTATAGCCTCCATTGTGCTTTAATTGTGCACTGCAGAGATTGGAGTGGCCAATAACAATGTAATAATGATGATGATGATGATCATAGAATCATAGAATCATAGAATTATAGAGTTGGAAGAGACCACAAGGGCCATCGAGTCCAACCCCCTGCCAAGCAGGAAACACCATCAGAGCACTCCTGACATATGGTTGTCAAGCCTTTGCTTAAAGACCTCCAAAGAAGGAGACTCCACCACACTCCTTGGCAGCAAATTCCACTGTCGAACAGCTCTTACTGTCAGGAAGTTCTTCCTAATGTTTAGGTGGAATCTTCTTTCTTGTAGTTTGGATCCATTGCTCCGTGTCCGCTTCTCTGGAGCAGCAGAAAACAACCTTTCTCCCTCCTCTATGTGACATCCTTTTATATATTTGAACATGGCTATCATATCACCCCTTAACCTCCTCTTCTCCAGGCTAAACATGCCCAGCTCCCTTAGCCGTTCCTCAGAAGGCATCGTTTCCAGGCCTTTGACCATTTTGGTTGCCCTCCTCTGGACACGTTCCAGTTTGTCAGTGTCCTTCTTGAACTGTGGTGCCCAGAACTGGACACAGTACTCCAGGTGAGGTCTGACCAGAGCAGAATACAGTGGCACTATTACTTCCCTTGATCTAGATGCTATACTCCTATTGATGCAGCCCAGAATTGCATTGGCTTTTTTAGCTGCCGTGTCACACTGTTGGCTCATGTCTAGTTTGTGGTCAACCAAGACTCCTAGATCCTTTTCACATGTACTGCTCTCAAGCCAGGTGTCACCCATCTTGTATTTGTGCCTCTCATTTTTTTTGCCCAAGGGCAATACTTTACATTTCTCCCTGTTAAAGGTAAAAATGATGATGATGATGATGATGATGATGATGATGATGAATTCCCTGTTTAGGGAAGCTTTTAATGTTTGATGTATTACGGTATTTTAATATTTTGTTGGAAGCCGCCCAGAGTGGCTGGGGAAGCCCAGGCAGATGGGCCGGGTATAAATAATAATAATAATAATAAATTATTATTATTATTATTATTATTATTATTATTATTATTATTATTATTATTATTATTTGGACTGTTCCTTGCATTGCCCCACTCTAAACCTCTACTCCTTCTTCTGCAGTCCATAGGTCTGTCCACCCTTTTCTACCCCTCCCGCCTCATAATCTGGCTGCACCACCTACATCCCAACTTGGTCTCTGTGATTCTTCACCACACTGGTGTCGGGTCACAAGTCTTCTCCCTTCCCCAAAGATCAAGCGAAAGTGGCCGCTCACGTTTCCTCTGAGAAGGCAAGAGGGGATAAGCTCAGAGTTAACTCTCACAGCCAACTTTCCAGGAGGTCTTGCTGCCCTTCATGTTTAATGAAAGGCTTTTTATTTAGCTTGGCAACTGCTGCCCCCCTTTTCATGTCCACCCTTCTCCACTCCTTCCTTTGATGTGCAAAATATCCAGGGAGAATGTTATGATATGATTGAAAACCCCCAATCAAAGAGACTCCGCTCTCCTTCCTCTTCTCCCTCACCCCCAATAACTTTTTCAATCCTTTACAGACACGTCTTAGCTGCCGTTGTTTTGACCTACTAATTATTAGGATGTAACATTATATATATATATATATATATATATATATATATATATATATATATATATAATTTTTATTAGGGTTTTTACATTACAAAATAGAAAAAGAAAAAAGAAAAAATACAAAATACAAAATAAAAATAATTAAAAACAATCAATCTTTTCATCACATTATTTTTCATTAACTTATTTCCCGGACCTCCTCTTACCTCCCTTTTTTGTATTCCAGTTCAGTTTATTAACTTAGCAGTTTCTTTCCCTCTTTATTCTACCCAGATCTTTAATCTTAAGTTATTATAACATTAGATTTTTACTTATAAAAAACCGTTTTTTTCATGTTCTTTTATACCATTACAGCTAGAAACCACTTAATTTCAATCCAACATCATTCTAACATTCATTAATTTTACAGTATTTCTGTAAATAGTCTTTAAATTTCTTCCAGTCTTCTTCCACCAACTCTTCTCCCTGATCTCAAATTCTGCCAGTCATTTCCGCCAATTCCATATAGTCCATCACCTTCATCTGCCACTCTTCCAGGGTGGGTAAATCTTGTGTCTTCCAATACTTTGCAATAAGTATTCTTGCTGCTGTTGTAGCGTACATAAAGAAAGTTCTATCCTTCTTTAACACCGATTGGCCAACTATGCCCAGGAGAAAGGCCTCTGGTTTCTTCAAGAAGGTATATTTAAATACCTTTTTTCAATTCATTATATATCGTCTCCCAGAAAGCCTTAATCCTTGGGCACGCCCACCAAAGGTGAAAGAATGTACCTTCAGTTTCTTTACATTTCCAACATTTATTATCGGGCAAGTGATAGATTTTTGCTAGCTTGACTGGGGTCATGTACCACCTGTATATCATTTTCATAATATTCTCTCTTAGGGCATTACATGCCGTAAACTTCATACCTGTGGTCCATAACTGTTCCCAGTCAGCAAACATAATATTGTGTCCAACATCTTGTGCCCATTTAATCATAACAGATTTCACCGTTTCATCCTGAGTGTTCCATTTCAGCAGCAAGTTATACATCCTTGACAAAGTCTTAGTTTTGGGTTCTAACAGTTCTGTTTCTAATTTTGATTTTTCCACCTGGAAGCCAATTTTCTTGTCCAAATTATATGCCTCCATTATCTGATAATAATGAAGCCAGTCTCGCACTTTGTTCTTTAGTTTCTCAAAACTCTGCAATTTCAATCTATCTCCATCTTGTTCCAAAATTTCCCAATATTTCGGCCATTTAGCCTCCATATTGAGCTTTTTCTGAGCTTTCGCTTCCATCGGTGACAGCCACCTTGGGGTTTTATTTTCCAATAGATCCTTGTATCTTATCCAAACATTAAATAATGCTTTCCTAACAATATGGTTTTTAAATGCTTTATGCGCTTTGACCTTATCATACCACAGATATGCATGCCATCCAAATACATTATTAAAACCTTCCAAGTCCAAAATGTCTGTATGTAACATAATATATACTGCCAACAATTCCGTGGCAGAGGATGGTATGCCAGTCACAGTTGGTCGGTGAAGCAGCCAGCTCTACATGGACTATCTTTCTGCAATCCCACGTCACAGGCTAGAGCAGAGGAGGGGAATCTCTTTCAAGCCAGGGGCCACATTGCCTAGAATGCTGCTTTCTGAGGGGGCACATGCCAGTGATGCAACAATGAATGTGACTCTTAACTTTGTGCAACGGGCTATACTTCAGCCCCCGAATAGCCTGGATTTTTTACATGTACATATCCGGCAAAGCAAAATGATGCCTCAAGCAAAACACATCTATTATTATTATTATTATCATTATTATCATTATTATCATTATTATCATTATTATCATTATTATCATTATTATTATTTCAATTTATACACTGCCCTATACCCAGAGGTCTCAGGGCAGTTCACAAACAAGACCACAACATATAAAATCAAACTAAAAACAATAACCCAATTGAAAACCCCCCCCAATGGAACCGCATTCTAAAAGGGTGTTGGATGACAATGAGGTCAACCAAAGGCCTGGTTAAAAAGGAACGTTAAAGGTGTATAATGAAGGTGCCAGGTGAACTTCCCTGGGGAGAGCATTCCATAGACGAGGAGCCACTGCAGAGAAGGCCCTGTTCTCGTGTTGCCACCCTCCAGACCTCATAAGATGTTGATCTTAGGGTCCAGGTAGGTTCATATGGGGAGAGGTGGTCTCTTTATTAGAGATCAAGGTCACATTTTAGACAGGAAAAAAACAAAAAGCCTAGAAGAGGGTATAGAATAGGGCCAGTGATGAGTGTGGCTGAAGGATGAGGCATTTCTGAGTCCCAAGGGCCAGAAAAGGAACACATTTGGCCCCTGGGTCTGACGCTCCCCATCCCTTTTTTTGGAATTGCCTGCAGTTGTGCCTTCAATATTTCACCTTTGAGAAACTTCCATCCATCTTGGACTCCCTTCTTTTTGAGTATTTTTGACCCATAGAATCTTACCCAGTACAGTGGTACCTCAGGTTACATACGCTTCAGGTTACATACACTTCAGGTTACAGACTTAGCTAACCCAGAAATAGTACCTCGGTTTAAGAACCGTTCCTCAAAGGGCTAGGTTTCCAGACCCTTCATCATCTTAGTTGCCCTCCTCTGCACATGTTCCAGCATGTCAACATCCTTTTGAAAATTGTGGTGCCCAGAACTGGACATGTTATTCTAGGAGTGGACTGACCAAGGCAGAATAGGGTGGTGCTATTACTTCTCTTGATCTGGCCACTGTACAGTGGTACCTCGGGTTACATATGCTTCAGGTTGACTCCGCTAACCCAGAAATAGTACCTTGGGTTAAGAACTTTGCTTCAGGATGAGAACAGAAATTGTGCAGCGGTGGCGCAGCAGCAGCAGAAGGCCCCATTAGCTAAAGTGGTGCTTCAGGTTAAGAACAGTTTCAGGTTAAGAACGGACCTCCGGAACAAATTAAGTACGTAACCAGAGGTACCACTGTAGTTCCTTAAACTTTTCGTTTAAGTCCACAGTGCATGTCCAACTACACAGCTTTCCTTTGCCTTTGTCTCATGAAACCCAAGGGGACATTATCTCTTCCTCCCAAGGTTCCCAGAAATCCATTAATCTCTTCCTCTCTGGCTCCTTCAAGAAAATAATGTTCAATGTAAAATATGCATACAAAAAAACCACACATTTTGTGGGTGAAGGCATTAAAAAACACCAAAAAATGCATGTTTTACATTAAAATGTGTATTTTACACTAAAGGTGCATACAGGCAAATATCATTTAACTGTGTTCAAGCGTTCTTTCAAAAAATCCACACAAAATGTGATGGGACAAGCCTATGATTTACTGCTGGAGAGACAGAAATAGGACAGAATTAGGCTGCTTGGTCTATCCCTACCCCTGGCACAGACCTCATCACTCCCATGCTGTGGGGGACCAATGGCTGCAGAATAAGACATTGCCTCTTTATAGGCACAAGCACTCCTCAGGCTAGCCTGGCCAGGCTTAAGAAGGCCCTCGCAACCTTGCTGAAGCACCAGCCCCTTTCCATCCTGTGCTCTGTCCAGGGTCCTGAAAGCCTTTCGCTTGCCTGAATGTGATCACATTGGTTGCGACATCACCCTACTATAGCTTGCTTTTCCTGCAGCTCAGAGCCCAGCTGGTGTGGGGCAGATAGACGATGTCCTGTAGATCCCCATTGCTTCATTGTCCTGTAACGATAGGGCACATAAACACATTGTTGTTGTTTAGTCGTGTAGTCGTGTCCGACTCTTCGTGACCCCATGGACCAGAGCACGCCAGGCACTCCTGTCTTCCACTGCCTCCCACAGTTTGGTCAAACTCATGCTGGTAGCTTCGAGAACACTATCCAACCACCTCGTCCTCTGTCGTCCCCTTCTCCTTGTGCCCTCCATCTTTCCCAACATCAGGGTCTTTTCCAGGGAGTCTTCTCATCTCATGAGGTGGCCAAAGTATTGGAGCCTCAGCTTCACGATCTGTCCTTCCAGTGAGCACTCAGGGCTGATTTCCTTAAGAAGGGATAGGTTTGATCTTCTTGCAGTCCATGGGACTCTCAAGAGTCTCCTCCAGCACCATAATTCAAAACATAAACACATGAGACTGCCTTATGCCAGGAGCCAATCTGATCCAACAATTCAGCACTGACTATTCTGATTGGAAGTGACTTTTCAAGTGCTATGGACCATGCCCTACCGATTGAGATTCTATAACTGGAAATGCCAGGGACATTCTGCATGCGAAGCATGTGCTCTGTCAACCCCTCCTACATGGGAAGGGTTCGGTGTACAGTTCACACCTTCATTTTAAACCTCTGCGCATGGGCAGTGCTTTTTTTTCCTTCTAAAAAAAATGTTTGGGTGTACTCTCATTTTGACTGAAGAAAAGCACAAATCTATAGTTCAAATCGGGGAAAATAAATAGAGTAAATGGACCAAAGTACAAAGATTCACAAAATGTTTAGGGGTAAAAGTCCACACAGAGACACACCATTGCTTGTTTCAACTCGCTTGTGGGAACAACTCAGAGGCCGTGAAAGAAGGAAGGTCAACAACAAGAAGAATTAGCGGAACCATTGGACATGACTATGAAAAGCAGGAGAGATATGAGATGATCAGAACCCTCCAAACTTGAAGCATGGGAAGTCCCACTAAAAAATAATTATAATTTGGCAGAATATTTGGACTATTTGATCTGTATAATTTGGAATATTTAATGTGATTTGATTAGATTCTTAAAATGGAAAATTTAATAAAAATGATTTTTTTAAAACACACAAAATGTTTAGGGGTATGCGTACCCTCAGAAAAAAGCACTGTGCATGGGTAACCCTAAGTTGGGGCCAACCCCCCAAAGGACTTCTTAAATCACGCAAAATGGTGGCTACGCTCTGCCTCCACGATCAGAAGCTGCATGCTTCTGAATACCAGTTGCTGGAAACCACAGGAGGGGAGAATGCTCTTGTGCTCAGATCCTGCTTACAGGTTTCCCGCAGGCATTTGTTTGGCCACTGTGAGAACAGGATGCTGGTCTAGACATTGGCCTGAGGCATCAGGTCTCTCCTTAGGTTCCTCGCCAGTATACCTAAAGGAGCGTCTCCACCCCCATCGTTCTACCCGGACACTGAGGTCCAGGGCTGAGGGCCTTCTGGCGGTTCCCTCACTGAGAGAAGCCAAGTTACAGGGAACCAGGCAGAGGGCCTTCTCGGTAGTGGCGCCTGCCCTGTGGAACACCCTCCCACCAGATGTCAAAGAGAACAACAACTACCAGACTTTTAGAAGACATCTGAAGGCAGCCCTGTTTAGGGAAGCTTTTAATATTTGATGCATTACTGTATTTTAATATTTTGTTGAAAGCCGCCCAGAGTGGCTGGGGAAGCCCAGCCAGCTGGGCGGGGTATAAATAATAAATTATTATTATTATTATTATTATTATTATTATTATTATTATTACTATTATTATTAACAGCCCTCAAGTGGCAAATGGCCACATTTGTGTGTTGTGTGTGTGTGTGTTTTCAGCTAAGCCTTACCCATTCCTGATATCCAATGTCTGTCAAGTCAAGGGGAGGGATGGGTATAAAGTTGCTCCCAAGCAGTTTTCATTCCCATCAAGCCTGTAGATTCTTATTCAACATGCTGATAAGCAGATAGAGGTGCTCCTACTCTGGCTACTCATGCCGTCCCTGCTCATTAGCTGTTCCGCATCTCAGGCTAAAACAAGGGCACGGAACTTGTTTTTCCCACTGCCATTAACACATAAGAAGCCCGAAGTTAGACTCGGTGACTTTGAACTGGTAGAACCTTGAAGATATAATGCGGCTTAAACACATGGAAATTCCTTCAGGTCCTAATTAGTTTAGTCTTTCTGCCACAGAAAGGCTGTTGGTGTAAATTATTCATAAGATATTATAGACGCACTGATCTTGAATTTCATACAAAATTACAGCGTGGCTTCTCAAACTGGAAGGGGGAAAAAAAAAAGCAGCTATCAAAGGCCCCGTGCAAAGTGGCCTCCCCAAATGAGACCCATTGTGGGCCGCGATATTATGCGGCGTCCTTCTGCCAGGATTGCTAATGGACATAATTGCCTTTTGTTTAACAAGATGCATGCCGCTGCCCCTGTCCCGCTGCAATGCAAGGGAAAGCCATTGGAGTGCTTTCCTCTCGCCTTTATGAAAATAGGATATTAAATTTAATGAGGGACACATTAAATATTCTCCTCACCCAAAGTTTAGATGAAAACTGGCGAGTTTTCTTGGAGCAGAAAATCCCCCCCCCAAAGTGTTGGCTGTGTGATCCTATGCATGCCCCACTGAGTTAAATGGGACTGAACCTCAGGTTAGTGTGTTTACATATTCTGCTTAAAACAGGGTGGCTATTATTTCCCCGGCTCCTTCCTGGTTAATGACATGTTATTGGCAAAACCTATTTGGTGTTTCACAACTTTCTGACCAGTTGGCAGGACCTTAGCCAGACCTAGCAGAGTAAATGCAAAATCCACGGAAGCAATTGGCAACTTGGCTGCAGACAGGATAGACGAAGCAGGAACCAGGAACTTGTAGTTAGGTGTTTATTATATACAGTGGACTATTTACAGGAAGTTAGCTAGGTAAAGGACCCCTGGACAGTTAAGTTCAGTCAAAGGCAACTATGGAGTTGTGTTGCTCATCTCACTTTCAGGCCGAGGGAGCTGGTGTTCACAGGCAGCTTTCTGGGTCATGTGGTCAGCATGACTAAACCACTTCTGGCACAACGGGATACCGTGATGGAAATCAGATCGCACAGAAACGCTGTTTACCTTCCCTGTGCAGTGGTACCTATTTATCTACTTGCACTGGTGTGCTTTCGAACTACTGGGTTGGCAGGAGCTGGCACAGAGCAACGGGAGCTTACCCCGTCATGGGGATTCGAACCTCCGACCTTCCGATCAGCAAGCCCAAGAGGCTCAAGAGGCTTCCACAGTAATTTCTATGCCAAGTGTCCAAGACATCCACTTTATGCATAATTTGCTAAGTTATGCCATGGACTGTAATGGTTAGTGTATATTAGCTGTGTCTCCCTAATTAGAACACCATAATAAAGTCTTAGTGTATAATGATTAAGAAGAAATCATGCATAAAGGAACCTCTCCTGAATGGTCATGTTGGCAAGGCTGTAACTCGGTCATATTGCGGTCCCATTTAGTTTAATCACCACTATTAATTCAGTCTGGGTCAATTAATCTTTGCTGATCAAAGTGCAGGAGCAAACCGGGGCGCTGAAGTAGCATCGTAATGAGTTCTGTTGCTGATAGGGCAGAACTGAGCAATGAGCTTAGCTTGGCTGTGAAGGTGTCCCCTTAAGCTGCAAGCAAACAATCAAACAGGCAGATGCTTAATACCATCCGGTGATATTTCTGGAGCACAGAGATAGCGTGAGAATCGCCGGCCATATAAGGAGCTAAAGTGACGGCTCTGTGTTTTACAGATGCACCTCAGTGGGGGGAGCTTCGTAGCAGAAAACGAGGTGCCTTGCCTCCCGTGAGCTTTCAAATAAATGAATGAGTCACAGTCAAGCATGCACGTAAAAGACACTCTCCCAATCTCAAGGCCTAATGGACTCGTGCCCCACATCTGCTGAAGCATGTAATTCTTCTCACCCATCTCTCACCAGAGAGGGGCCCGGATCTACACCAGAGCAGGCTATCATCCTGGAGAGCATCAAACTACTTCTACTCCCAATACATAATCATAACATGCAGGGGCTTCTGCTAGTGCAGTGGTGCTCCCGCCTCTCCTCCCCCTCTGCCCTTGCCACCCAAATAGGCTGGGAGAGGTCAGGAGAACCCCCAGAACAACGTTGCTTGATGGAAGAATCTCCCAGTTCTCCCTCCTGAACGTGCATTTGTTGTTGTATAGTCCTTTAGTCGTGTCCGACTCTTTGTGACCCCATGGATCAGAGCACGCCAGGCACTCCTGTCTTCCACTGCCTCCCATCGTTTGGTCAAACTCATGCTGGTAGCTTCGAGAACATTGTCCAACCATCTCATCCTCTGTCATCCCCTTCTCCTTGTGCCCTCCATCTTTCCCAATATCAGGGTCTTTTCCAGGGAGTCTTCTCTTCTCATGAGGTGGCCAAAGTATTGGAGCCTCAGCTTCAGGATCTGTCCTTCCAGTGAGCACTCAGGGCTGATTTCCTTAAGAATGGATAGGTTTGATCTTCTTGCAGTCCATGGGACTCTCAAGAGTCTCCTCCAGCACCATCAAAAGCATCAATTCTTTGGCGATCAGCCTTCTTTATGGTCCAGCTCTCACTTCCATACATCACTACTGGGAAAACCATAGCTTGAACTATATGGACCTTTGTTGCATATATATATATACATATCAAATAATCCAATGCTTGCGGCTGTGATGGCCTGGGATTCGGATTCGGATGCTGAACCTGAGGAAGCCCAGTCTGCACAGGATTCCCTGCCTCCAGAACCAGCTGAGCCAGGGCTGGGGCATGAGCCTGTGCTGGGTCCTCAGGTGCAGGCACTAGCTGAGTTTGCTCTGGCTCCTGAGGGGATGGAGGACCCATTGCCTGCAGGTGCTCCACTCTCAGCCCCATCAGAGGAAGCTGAGGTTGCCTCTGGGTCCGGTAACCCTCCAGCTTCTCCTGAGCTACAGAGGCTCAGGGCAGAGAGGCAGAGGGAACTAAGTTCCCACAGGAGGAGTGCTCGCCTCCAGGCCAGGAGAAGTGAGTCACCTGAGGATCGGGGCTGCCCTGTGCCTCGGGGCAGATAAAAGCCAGCCAGCCTCAGTCCCAAGTTGCGGGAGCAACTTTGTTGGTTGTCGGTTCTTGCCTGAACGCTGTCCTGCTATCCTGCTGGAGCTCCTGACCTCACCCGACTACCTGCCCTGCATCCAGCTTCAACTTCTTCGGACTGCCTCCATACTGCACCTTCGACCTCGGGCTGGACTCGGACCTTGCCTTTCGGTTAGCCCACGGGACCAGCACAGCGGCGATGGAGCAATCATCTTAGCACCAAGTTAAATTCCTCCTGTGTAGAACCTTGGCAAGCCAAGTGATGCTCTTCAGATGTTGCTGGACTCCATCAGCCCCAGCCAGGATAGCCAATGATGAGGGATGATGGGAGTTGCAGTTCAATAGCTTCTGGGAGCCAATACCTTGGATATTCCTGGAGTACAGTATGTCAAAAGGCAGGACTCCACTGTAACAGTCAAAACCTTTCCACCCAGAATAGGCAACGTATTCACAGTTCAGAAAATTGGTGGCACTCTTCCAAAGACTTTGGCTGTAGGACAATTTGTGCAACTGAGACCAGGCAGGGGAGAATGGCCGACCAGGGAGTGAAGAGGGTGGGGGGAAATAGCTTCCGGAAATAGACATGAATGAAAAATATTTTTAATTGCACTTTAGTTATTGGTTTGATCCCAGGGAACATTTGTCTCTTGTTCCTCTTGGTTGGAAACTCCCTGTTGGAAGTGCTCAGCTGACTCTAGGGGTTTTCTTTGTAATTAGTTTTTCCTATACAGCAGTTAAGACTTGAATAGCTAGAATTGGTTGTGTCCTTCTTTGTCTTTCTCCTCCAGGAGACCTTTGTTTGGTGTAATGGCAAATAAAACAAGAAACGTGTCGTAGCCATCAAACAAAAATAGACAGCAGGACTCTCCCTATACCCTTTGGCATCTCTCACTTCGCAGCTCTAATTAGACATGAAGGTTTTCAGACCTTGCATTCCGATGGCTGATGCACTCACCCAAACAATTAAAATGCTATATCTGGCCAGCAAGGAACCGCTTCAAAGGATAATATTTCAAAGTTGCAAAGGATTCGCAGGGGCCATAAGTGGTCTTTTATACATTGTAGGGTTGCACTGAATGTTTGCTTATTTTGATTTTCACATGGCAAGCATTGTTGGGGGTTCAGGGAACAACTCTTCACTGTGCAAATGTTCACCTGTTTTCAAAATCGTTTGCTGTTTCCCCTATTGGGCACCATTTTTTAAAAATGGTTCTGGGGGGCATGGCATTCCGTTCCGCTCACACTTTTGCAACGTGCTTGCCGCATCACGCAGGAGTTGACTTGGTTGCTGCTGACGCAGCTTGGCAATGTGCTCAAGTTGCCGAAAGGTCAAACCAAGCCAGTTGAGAGTGAGGGCAGTGCTTTCTAGACCAGCCACCTGAACGATTCTAGCCAATCAATGGTCAAAGCCTAATCAGAGCAAGGGGAATGCTTTCATCCCCATTGACCATGCTATAGGTGGGGTTGCTGGGTGCCAGTGGTTCCCCAGGGTTTTAGACAGGGGTTTCTCCAAGCCCTACCTGGAGATGCTGGGGATTGAACTAGGACCTTCTGCATGCCAAGCATATGCTCTACCACTGAGCTATAGTAAAGGTAAAGGAACCCCTGACCATTAGGTCCAGTCATGGCCGACTCTGGGGTTGCGGCGCTCATCTCGCTTTATTGGCTGAGGCAGCCAGTGTACAGCTTCTGGGTCATGTGGCCAGCATGACTAAGCCACTTCTGGTGAACCAGAGCAGTGCATGGAAATGCCGTTTACCTTCCCGCCGGAGTGGTACCTATTGATCTACTTGCACTTTGACGTGCTTTCGAACTGCTAGGTTGGCAGGAGCAGGGACCGAGCAACAGGAGCTCACCTGTTTGAACCGCCAACCTTCTGATCGGCAAGTCCTAGGCTCTGTGGTTTAACCCACAGTGCCACCCACGTCCCTTACCCACTGAGCTATAGCCCTTCCTAATTTTAAAGCTCATGGGAGGCAAGGCACCTCATTTTAATCAATCCTTCCCACTTGCTTGCAGTCCATTGTATCTTACCCCATGTAGCTCTAGTAGGTTCCCCGCTCCCCCAGCCCTCAAGAGCAGCCTTTTGGGGAGTATGCAGCAGGATGGGGAGATTGCTTAAAATTGAGTGCCCTTCTTTGCATGAGTAGAAGCGTTATTGGAGCTGAGGTGTTTGGGGAAAACCACCATTGGATACAACGCATTGCATACATTTATCATTGTGCAGCCCATTTCTGGTATCAACCGTGTAGAATGCTGATAGGAAAAATAAAAATCCCCATTATTAATCCTGGAGCCTTCGGGGGGAAACCTGAATGGGCCATTGCTTCATTGTGGCACAAGTTATCATGTTACCAGGAGAAGCAGCACTTTGCATTGTATATCCATATTGATTTGCTCTCAGCCTGTGAACAGTGTTTCAAACTGTGCTGCGGAATAATTTCCCACGAAGACCTCTCAGAACACAATTCCCTGCAGCTGAGCAAGTTTCCAAGAATGACCACTCCCACATCAAATGGGGGCGCCTTTTGCGTGGTCGCGCACAGCCCCCTGGATCCCAGTGCGGCCCCTGGTAGTTCGGGCTGGCTTCATCCTGCCCAAGCTGGATACCTGGAGGTCTCCGCCTACCTCTGCCAATCGCCCAATCCCGCCTGGGGAGGCGTTGCCAGGGCATTGGCCAGGTAAGGAGAGGGACCGCCCTGCTCACACAACAGAAGGTGAATCTTACCTGCGAAGCGGCAGTTGGCTCCAGACTGGGGACTGGGAAGGATAAACGCCCAATGCCTGAGCCAAGGTCTCCCTACATCTGAAACTTAATAAAGTTGTGGCCAATTTTAATCCCATAGCATGTTGTCTTGAGTCATTATTCCGCTCGGGGGTCGCCTGGGGTTGGGGGGACTCCGCCTTTCCACACAAAAAATACATTTAAGAACCCACTGGATCAGGCCAATGAAGAAGAAGAAGAGGAGTTTGGATTTGATATCCCACCTTTCACTCCCTTTTAAGGAGTCTCAAAGCGTCTAACAATCTCCTTTCCCTTCCTCCCCCACAACAAACACTCTGTGAGGTGAGTGGGGCTGAGAGACATCAAAGAAGTGTGACTGGCCCAAGGTCACCCAGCAGCTGCATGTGGAGGAGCAGGGAATCAAACCCAGTTCACCAAATTACAAGTCCACTGCTCTTAACCACTACACCACACTTGTCTCAATGGGAAGTCCACAAACAGAACCAAACACAAGAGCCCTCTCTGCTCCCACCAAATTGTTTAGTGGATGGAAGCATCTTTCCCTCTATTTTGCAGCTGTGCTCTTCCTCACCCTTTGCTCATTCCGAGTGAGGCCATGCTTTGTGCTCACTCTGAATTGGCTTCGTTACACCACATCATATTCTGATACGTGATGTTATTACACTTGCAATGTGATCCCTGCTTGTTTTTTTTTTATTAAATATTTATTGGTATTTTCAACAAACATATAACAATCAAAAACGAAAAATAAACAAAATAAAAACCACACACAAATACATAAAATTCAAAACTTAACAGAAAAAAAGAAAAAACACATAAAGTTTCAAATACTTGTTTTCCTTAACCTTATTTCTCAGACCTCCTCACACCTCCCCTTCTTGTATTCTAATTTAAATTGTCAATTCAGCAAGTCCTTAACTTAGTTCTTCACCTTAGCTTGAACATTTGTTCTAACATACTATTATTTTACTTTACTTCTTTTTTCCATTTCCTCAATTTATTTTTAGCAGCCTTATTTTCATTTAATTTAAAAAAAACAAAACCCAATTTTAACTTATCAAAATTACACATCAATACTTATACCTCATTAATTATTCTTAAACCTTTTTCCTAAAGTCGACCAAAATTTCCCTTCCACGATTTTCCCAATTTCCATACAACTAACAAAAAAAAATAAAAAAATTATATTATACTTATGTACCCTTTGGATTCCCAACCTCCACCCACCCTTTTCCCGGTTCCAGTCCCCAACCAATATCCATCAGTCTTTATGTTATTTAGCCTGGAGATCTCACGTCCGAGGCCCTTATATCTCTCTCAGTTCCTTTCTGCCGGTCTCTTTGATAGTCCTTGATATTAAACCCCAGGTCTCGGAGAGGCTCCGGCCCAACAGGATCCATGTTGCTTCCAGCCAGTCCTCCGTACTTAAAAGCAAAGCCTATGGGGTACTCCAACTCTTGTTTCAAATTTCTTTCAAATCCACATGTCCCCAAAGCTCCAACCTTCACCTTCAACACATTTGTAATCCTCAGGTCTTCAGATCTCCTCCAAAGGGGATCTCTCCATTTTTCAGACTCCCAATCAGACCAGGCTTTCCGCATCCAATTTTTATTGTCCTTTTTTATCATCATGTCAGGCCTCATATTGCGACTCTCCTTTGACTCCTGCAAACTTCCAGCTCCTCCTTCATTTTCTTCAAAAGCAACATATTGCTCCATCGTATCTACACTTTCAGTTTCATTTATTTGTTCAGTTGAATGGGCTTCCTGTTTCAAATCCTTATCAGGCTCAAGACTGTTGTTTACTGTCAAGTGTAGTACTGAAACCTCTGTAGACAAAGCATTGTATTCATCTTGTAACTTTCCCAGGAGAACAAATGCTCTGTCCAATTCTGCTTGAATTTTACATGCTCCAGCCATTTTTGTGATGTAGTGTCCCTATTACCCCTCTAGGGGGGTTTTAGTTCCTTAATATTCCTTTCAGCTCAAAACCAAAAGTCCAGTTATTTTGTATCAGCCCTCCTTATTTTCAACAAGTTATACCGAATAAACCAGCAAAAACAGCAGAAACAATGTTCTCTTTTTCCAGCTGACAACTAGCTGACTAACAGCTAACTTGACAGCTGTCAAACTCTTCAATACAGCAGGCTTTCTCATAGGACGTTCCCGGGTCTAGGGGGGGGTGAAATTTCAGCTCCCAAAATTCTTTTATCCTCCAGTAAATCTTCTTATAATGTCAAAACCGTGAAGTCAAGATCTTTTATTAAAAAGCAAGAAACAGATTCTCTCGACCTTAGCTGCCTGGTCCTTTGCTTTAAATTGTTTACAAAGAGGGGGGGTGGACTTCCTTTTTAACCCCTTCCCGCTCGTTCCAGATCCAAAATAGAAATTTTTTTTAAAGGTTCCAATCTCCGTATTACTCACGGGTTGATGTTTTAAAGTCCAATCGTTCCAAAGAAGAAGCTGGCGCTCTCTGTCAATGGCTTGCGGCTTCGCTCCGTAGACGAGGGAGTACTCTCAGCACCACGCCTCACCCTGCCTCCGTTCCGAAGCCTTTAAAAAGGCTCCGTCGCGGATTGGGGGGGCGCAAATGGTGCCCGCCGAGTCTCTGTGTTCACAGGCATCCGCGCCTGTGATTTTAAGGGTCCCCGCTTCGCCGCAGCGGCCAGACCCAGACGCTACGGAGCCGATTCCCTCCGGAGCTCGGAGGGAATCCGCCATTAAACAATGGCGCCAACCCGGAAGTCCCAATGTGATCCCTGCTTGGCTGGATCTCGGAAAGGCAGCAAGGGGGCAAGAAGAAGGATCTGATTTCTTTCCGCAGGGCCTGTAAGACAGAGTTGTTTCGCCTGGCCTTTGGCTTGGAATCAACTTGATCCCCTTCCCCTCTTTCCTTTTTTCTTTCTCCTTCTGTGATGGAACTCCTATTTGGGGACTTCCCTCGCTTTTTTTTCTGGCCCACGTAGGACCAGTCTGGATAGCTGGCCTTGGTGAAGATTTGACGTTTTCATCTCCAAAAAGTTTTTGATTTGAGTTTCTACTGAAATGAGGCTGCATTTTAATGTTGTACTTAATCTTGTTTTTAAGTTGTATTTTAATCAATTGTTTTTATACCTGGTGTTAGCCGCCCTGAGTCCGGTCATGGCTGGGGAGGGCGGGGTATAAATAATTTTTATTATTATTATTATAATTCCCAATAAATGTAAATATAGCAATGGAGCAAGCAGATGGAGAGGGCTGGGGGGGCATTTTGGTCCCCTCGAAGGCACTCTTTCATACAGAACATGTGAGCATTTGCTGCTGCTCAAAGCAAACATGTGCCTGATTTGTGGGAGAATCTGCTGTGCTATCAAGGAGATCCATGCTCTCTGCAATATGCCTTTGCTTTACATATATTGCCCTCCAGCAAGAATCCAGTTGAGCAGAGCACAAAAGCAGATGTCAGCTAGAATGGAGTGTCCTGACATGCCCTTTGCAAATGGAGAGTCGGGGTGTGTGTGTGGGGGGGGAGATATCTCAAGCAAACCACTCAATTGCAGGAAGTTGTTTTTTTAAAAATCCAATTAGGCGGGATGAGGGGGCCGGTGCCAACCTGCTATAACTCAAGTAGGTTAGGTACAACTAGGGCTGCCATATGTCTGGATTTTCTCGGACGTTACTGGGATTTCAAAGGCAGAATTGACGTCCGAGGGGAATTTCCAAAAGGCGGCGCTTTGTCCTGGATCTTTGGCAAGTCAATTCCCCGTAAATAAAAAAAAATCTCGAGAAGAAGAAGAAGAAGAAGAGTTTGGATTTGATATCCCGCTTTATCACTACCCGAAGGAGTGTCAAAGTAGCTCACAATCTCCTTTCCCTTTCTCCCCCACAACAAACACTTTGTGAGGTGAGTGAGGCTGAGAGACTTCAGAGAAGTGTGGCTGGCCCAAGGTCACCCAGCAGCTGTATGTGGAAGAGCGGGGAATCGAACCCAGTTCACCAGATTACGAGTCCATCGCTCTTAACCACTACACCACACTGGGGGTTTGTCTAAAGAAAAAACTTTTAGGGTGTCCTGGTGTTTACTTTTTGAAATATGGCAATGCTAGGCACAGCTGTAGCAGGACAATAATGCTATATTCTCCTCCAGCAGTCTTTAGATGAAGCACAGCTCTGCCTGCAGGCCTGACACAGCCAGATATATTGTTATTCTCCTGCCCGGCCGAGAGGAGAACAATGTCCTCAGGTCCATGGCATCTGTTGGGCTCTGGTTCAAACGGACTCTATTTCTGTTAGGGATTTGAGAGCTTTGAAAAGGAAATGTCCTCTTCTGTCCTCAGTTTGGCAGGGGACCACAGTTGCGTAACCCCCTCTTCACAATATTGATCTCATTTATTCTGCCATGTTTGTTTTATTTATTCAAAACAGTTCTGCCCTGCCTTCCCACAAACGCACTCTTCAGAGCAAACCTGACACTGAAATGAGGCCCACAATCCAATCCTGCCTCTGCAAAGGAGCTTCATCAAAGACCCGAGATTCTTGCACGTGTGTGAGAATCGAGGGCCTCTGTGTGAGGCACCAGACATTTTGCAAACTCAGGTTCCACACTCATTGGGAGGGGAGAGAGATTTGGTTCAGATTTCATTGTATTCCGGTTTAATCTGTATGTTCCAAAAGAATATGTGAACTGGAACACAATGTCCTAGTTTGCACATGGACTTTAGGTGCAAGGTTCCATGTGTGAACATCGCAGTGACATAGGCATGCAAGCTCAATCTCTACTGTCCTCATGTACCGTATTTTTTGCTCTATAAGACTCACTTTTCCCCTCCTAAAAAGTAAGGGGAAATGTGTGTGTGTGTTATGGAGCAAATGCAGGCTGCGCAGCTATCCCAGAAGCCAGAACAGCAAGAGGGACTGCTGCTTTCACTGCGCAGCTATCCCGCTGCTGTTCTGGCTTCTGAGATTCAGAATTTTTTTCTTGTTTTCCTCCTCCAAAAACTAGGTGCGTCTTGTGGTCTGGTGCGTCTTATAGAGCGAAAAATAAGGTATATTTTTCACACCAGACTGGTCCTCAACCTTTCTTGAAGGTGTTCAGTTTCTTTTTTATAATTTCCTTATTGAAAATGTGGAGAGTTGAATTTAGGAATGGAAAATGTGAAACTGAAAGAAATGGGATTTGAAAGATTCGCCCATGTCTAACAACAAAATCTGGAGGGCCACATGTTCCCTGCCCTGGCGTAAGCTGCTCCCAGGGGCCTTCCTAAAGTGGCTTACGGGACTGTCATGAAAGAGAGATATCTGTACAGGTAGGTGCAGGAGCTTAGGAGAGCAGAGGAGAACTCACTGAGGTGGATCACAGCACACACACAACACTGTCCAAGATGTACTGCTTTCCCCCTAGAAGGAGCAACACAGCATTTTGTGGTAACTAGCCTGATTAAATCCCCAAAAAATCCCTGCACGTGGGAAGTTAGATAACTGGGAGAATAGTTCTTTCAGATTCTCATTTTTCCATTCCTAAATTCAACTCCCCCATGAAAATTTGTCAGCATTTGATCGCAAATTTCTCCTAACATAAACATTTTGACAGGCTAGGTTTCTATGTGGAGGGAACTGGTTTTTTTTGTGTTTTTTTAAGGGGGAGCAGCAACCAGTCATGTGACCCCCCCATATAGGCAGAAATAATATAACCCAGACACTGGTTTATCAGGGAAAACTACATTTGCACCACCTCTGGGTTTTTAAACATGTATTATTTATTTATTCATTCACTTTTAAAACTTTTCTCTCTCTCTATAGGCCATCTTTTTCCATCTGTGGTAGCTAATGCAGTGTTTTTAATTGCAATCACGGAACACAATCTAAACAATTGTGATTTATTGTTGTGTTTTAATTGGTTCCTGTTAGATGGAGATAAACCCAACCGAGGCTTCACTCTTCATATGATTATTGCTTTTCCTTCACTTCCGAACAATCCACCCCCCCTTCTTTCAAAATTGCACATCTAATTAAAGGACAAGTTGCTTGGCAGATAGTCTTTTAAATGCATAACTGATTATCTCCTTCCTGTAATTGCTGGTTTGTCTATCTAAACTTTGATTGAGTTGGCAGCCAATGAAATATTATTCTTTAATTAGTCATTTTCATCTGTACCACTTGGGAACAGAGGGTGCTTCTACCCTAATGCATTTCCCTCCCCATTCACTAACACATTATTTCTCTCACTTGACAGTCATATTTATTTTATTAATAACACCCATCGCCTTTCTTTCCGAAAGGCTTGTTGTGGTGACAGTATGTTAAAAATGCATCCCCCTTCTTAACCTTACAGGGCCTTTTGGGGGGTGGCACCACCACAGCGGAACCTTCACTGCTTGCAGAGGAAATTCACCTGGAGCCCCTCTTGTGCACATACCACCAGCAAGTGGGAAAATCCCCCCTGCCCTGGGAGCATGTGCATTTTATGGTTGGAGAGCTGCATCACAGCATTTGGGGAAGTGCGAAAAATAGACAACTGGGGTTTCTGCTGAACACGCTCCAATTGGCAGGATGAAAAGAGGTGATTTCAGTGGATAAGCAGAAGGTGGAATTGAACAATTAATTCTTCCCCTACCTGTCGGATTACCAAATAGGCAGAGCAGGCCTTTGGGCCCCATGCCTTTTAGGGACGCTGCGACAATGGATCAAAATAATATTGATTTAAACTTGAAAGGAAACTACAATCAAGCTTTCTTATTTCAATGTTATCCCACTAGGGGTGGGGGGCGGGGGGCGGGAGCTAAGATTTTGACTGCCTCTGCAAGGTTTAATCCTGCACGGTTAACAATAGTAAGTTTAACCAAAATGAAGAGAAAGAAACATGACAGGAAGGAAAAGAAAACATCTGTTCTACAAAACCCACCAACGCATCCATTTCAGTTTAAGCACATTAAGTCAATATATGCTATCCAAGTGTCCTGAGAGATATTGAAATGAAATTGACATTTATGAGAAATATGTTCAGATGCAGCAAAGGGTATTTGTCTTCTAGGTGAGCATAAGAGCTTGCAAAACCCACTTGGGCTGTCCTGTCCTCCTATTGCAGGAATGCACAAATATCAAGGATTTCTCCAGGACAAAATGCAAAGTTAATACAGAATTAACTTCAGACCAAGAAGAAAATATCACTGGATGTGCCCACGTCATATGCCTCAGTGAGGCATTTTCAGCATCAGACCTCCAGCACCCCTCTGAATTAGATGGCGCTTTCGCGGGTGGCGCTGTGGGTTAAACCACAGAGCTTAGGACTTGCCGATCAGAAGGTTGGCGGTTCAAATCCCCGCAACAGGGTGAGCTCCAGTTGCTCGGTCCCTGCTCCTGCCAACCTAGCAGTTCAAAAGCACGTCAGAGTGCAAGTTGACAAACAGGTACCACTCCAGCAGGAAGGTAAATGGCGTTTCCGTGTGCTGCTCTGGTTTGCCAGAAGCGGCTTAGTCATGCTGGCCACATAATCCGGAAGCTGTACGCCGGCTCCCTTGGCCAATAAAGCGAGATGAGCGCCGCAACCCCAGAGTCAGCCATGACTGGACCTAATGGTCAGGGGTCCCTTTACCCTTTACCTTCCTATAAAACTGGGTGCATGTCTATCGCAGGGGATTCACATGAAATATTACCTACTGAAAATATTGCCTGTCTCTCAACAGTTGTAGCATTAGGCTCAAGCTTGCTTCTTCTTTGGTTTTGTGTGTTGGGGGTGTCTGTGGCATGAATGGATGTCTATAGAAATGTTTCCATGTGAGTCTGTGTGTACAGTGGACGCTCGGGTTGTGAACACGATCCGTGCAGGAAGCACGTCCACAACCCGCAGAGTCCACAACCTGCAGCGCCATGTCTGTGAATGCGCAGATCACAATTTAGCGCTTCTGCGCATGTGCAAGCGCTGAAACCCGGAAGTAACCCGTTCCGGTACTTCCGGGTTCGGCGCAGCGCGCAACCCGAAATCACACAACCTGAAGCGTCTGTAACCAGAGGTATGACTGTATAAAGTAAAACATTGAAAGGGGGAAGCTAACCCTTCATGTACGCGACAACAGCTGCACAGATGCTATTAGCCCAGAGATGCAAGGAAGAAACAACCCCGACCAGAGAAGAACGGCAAACCAAGTTGATGGACTATGCCAAAATGGCAAAACTTAGCTAGGAAGCTCAGAAATCAAGAAGACAAGAACTTTAAAAGAGAATGGGAAATGTTTATGATTTACATATGAGACCAATGCAAGCAAGTTAAAACATTGGCAGGATTTTAACCACACTTGTAAAGTAACAGAAAGTATGGATAATTTAGGAGGATAAAAATTTGGATACATATTGATGTTGTTGTTGTTTAGTCGTTTAGTCGTGTCTGACTCTTCGTGACCCCCTGGACCAGAGCATGCCAGGCACTCCTGTCTTCCACTGCCTCCCACAGTTTGGTCAAACTCATGCTGGTAGCTTCGAGAACACTGTCCAACCATCTCGTCCTCTGTCGTCCCCTTCTCCTTGTGCCCTCCATTTTTCCCAACATCAGGGTCTTTTCCAGGGAGTCTTCTCTTCTCATGAGGTGGCCAAAGTATTGGAGCCTCAGCTTCATGATCTGTCCTTCCAGTGAGCACTCAGGGCTGATTTCCTTAAGAGTTGAGTCCCCTTCATGGATCACTGCCCTGGCATGGCGAAGGGGCTTGAATAACTCAGAGAAGCTATGAACTATGCCGAGCAGGGCACCCAAGATGAACAGGTCATAGTGGAGAGTTGACCAAACGTGATCCACCTGGAGGAGGAACCGGCAAGCCACTCCATTATCCCTGCCAAGAATACTCCATGGACAAAGACAACATATTGATATGCAGTTGGCAAATATTATCATCAGGAGCCATGGAACGGAAGGGGAGAAGTCTAGGGATTCAGAGTAATCTTGATATTTGAACTGCGAATTGCTGTTTGCAATATGGTTATAGTATTTAAAATCAAATAATAAAGAAAGAAAGAAAGAAAGAAAGAAAGAAAGAAAGAGGAAGGAAGGAAGGAAGGAAGGAAGGGGGAAGCTAGTTTCTAAGAGAGAGAGAGAGAGAGAGAGAGAGAGAGAGAGAGAGAGAGAGAGAGAACACAGTGCATGTATATTTTGCCTCATATCTCATTTTCTACAAATACTAGAAATTTTCTTCATTTTTTTTTTAAAAAGGAAGCTGTGAATCTGAAGGTCATCCAGGGAGAGCAACTGTCCCCCTTGACACCATCACCCCCCAACCACCATGGCTGCATGGCTGGGGCACTTTCTTATGTGAAAGCGCTCAGTCAGGTCCAGAGCATTGCTGCATCTTTGTTGGGCTGGCCATAGCTTTCTCGTTTCCCAATGGGAAAAATGCTGTGGTCTGAGAGCAGGATGAAATGGACTGACCGCAGCTAGACGGAGGCAACTAAATTAAAGATAATGAGGCTGGGGGAAGAGTGCTAGGATTGCAACATGAATAGGAACATCATTCAGGGCCCAGAGATCAGGGGAGAACTGGCCAGTGATGTATTTTTTCAAAACCGTCTGTGCAGGGCTGACTACGTCCATTAAGTCAGAGAGAAACAGGGACGAAGAATGGAGCTGCAGGGTCCTTAGGTCCCCCCCCCCCTCCAAGCCAATCTAGCATTATCAGAAGCAGAAGGAAAGGCGCCTCTTTAACAGGAGACAATCCCTCCAAGTAAAGGACTGTCTGGTCCAAGTTCAATTTAACAGTAAGGGAACACAGGAGCAGGGCCGTCTTACCCATAGGCGCTAGGGGTGCGGGGCACCCAGGCGCCGGGCTCTCAGGGGCGCCAGGCTGAGAGTCCGGGCCTGAGAGTTGAGTCTGGGGAAGAGTCTGCCCATCGGTCGGATTGCCGTGACAGACTCTTCTTCTGCGCCGCGGGTTTGGGGGCGACCAAGCCAGCGAGACGCTGAGGCTACTGGCTGGCTCTGCCCTCCTGTGAGCCTGGGACTGGGCAACCTGGGGGGGAGGGGGCGCCAGGCGGATCTTTGCACCCCGGAGCAGCATATGCTTAAGACAGCCCTGCACAGGAGCCTTGGGGCTGTGAGCACCTGGGCAGAAAACTGAGCAGGCAAACAGGTCACCTGGCCACAGTCTCCCCCACTTTGGTGAGATGTATTGCATTTCAATTTAAATTGCTGAAACTATGATTTGCTAAATTGTTCTCTCATATGCTTGAAAGTTGGCACGACCAATTTTTTAAAATGCAAATCTGCGCACTCTGTTATCCCCCTTTCATGATGACGCATAAATGGTCGCCCTCAGGAACATCGCCAGCTAATGGGACCCAGAAACACCACATCTGTCTGCTGTTAATAGCAACCTGGTTTTTATCATGTCTAAGCCTGAGTGTAACCCAGTTTTGCTTTGTGGGAAGCAAGTAGTTACTAAACTTTGCTCTCGAGGTACATGAGCGTGCCGGGAGACAATTGCTAAGATGTCCTAGGAAATTAATTTTGAAAAATGACTTCTCCGGTGAGCCCATACCATAGATATTGTGGATGTATGTCATTTTGTTCTGAGGATCATTATTGCATATCCTAATAAATTCCTGACTAAAATACACTGTTATTATTATATGTTTTCATAGAACCCAGATTAAGTGTTGCTATTATTTTGATAAATCTTGGAAGACGTTAAATAGGGAGGGAAGGGTAGATAGACAGAGAGATAGATGATGATGATGATAGATAGATAGATAGATAGATGATAGACAGACAGAGGTGTCTATCTATCTATATCTATCGATCTATCTATCGATCTATCTATCGATCTATCCTCTATCTCTACTATATATTTGGGGAAGTGGTTTGTCTGTCTGTCTAGGTTTGGCTGCCTCTCAAAATATTGTCACTAAATTTAGCACAAAGGTTTCTGAGGTAGGGGTGGCAGTTTCCACTGATGTTGGGCCACCAGCTTCCATTTTGAATCAAGATGGCAGACCAAAGTGTAACTTTTGTGTGACTTCACTCATTTTTTGTCATAGGTTTGGCCCCCTCTCAAGATATTGCATATGCATTTCTGTACACATTACAGGCCTGGAGGCCTGTACTGCACAATTCACAGAAATGCACATTTCAAACGACGACTGTGTTTCATTTGCATATTGTGGTATATAAATGTGTTGAACCACACACAAAAGTGAGATTTCTTGCTTCTGTTTACATCCCTCCATGGCCTGGCCTAAATCTGGGAGAATTAGAAGAAAAACAATGTGTTTTGTCTCGGTATTCAAATATAGAAGCTTCGTAATGTCTTCAATGAGCCGAGGCTTTCATTTGGTTCAAAGCGGAAGAGCTTTGCACTTCACACCTCAAAAAGGAATCTGCCTTAGGCAGGCCTTTTATTTTTCATATCATGTTTTTCAAATTGTTCCATTCAAGGGAACCAATCACCTTGAAAGCGCGTAGAGATGCAGCCCCACCAAGTTACTGCCAGAGCCTCAAGCGAAGAAAAATAATAACATAAACGGCATGGACAACGGCATACAGACAGGTGGCAAATAGGCAAATAAACTAACCTTATCACTGTGTTTTTGCTCAGCCTACACGACTTTGATGCCCTCCAGATGTTTTGCACCGCAGCTCTAATTAGCAATGGCAATTGTAGTCCAAAACATCTGGAGGGCGCCAGGTTTGCAAAGGCTGGACTAGATGACTGAAATGGAGAAAAAGGCAGGAAGCTCAATCATTTCCAAGGGACCATGCTTGTTTCACAACAGAACAGTCAAACTCAATGCTCCCCCCCCCCCAGCCAGAGCACAGTTCTGGCACTTCTCAGATGGGCGCCAATGTGGACTGGATCTCCCCCCATCTGCTTCTTGCCTTTACGTACTTCTAAAAATCCCCTTCATGGATCACTGCCTTGCTGTGGAAAAGGGGCTTGAATAACTCAGAGAAGCTATGAGCTATGCCGTGCAGGGCCACCCAAGAAGGGCAGGTCATAGTGGAGAGTTTTGACCAAACGTGATCCACCTGGAGCAGGAACCAGCAAGCCACTCCAGTATCTCTGCCAAGAAAACTCCATGGACAAAGTTAACAGGCATATAAAAGTTATGACGCTGGAAGATGAGCCCCTCAGGTCGGAAGGCGTCCAACATGCTACTGAGGAAGAGCGGAGGACAAGCACAAGTAGATTCAGAGCTGATGAAGCGGTTGGGCCAAAGCCGAAAGGTCACTCAGTTGCAGATATGCCTGTAAGTGAAAGGAAAGTCCAATGCTGTAAAGAAAAATATTGCATAAAGATTGAGGGCACAAGGAGAAGGGGACGACAGAGGATGAGATGGTTGGACAGTGTTGTTGAAGCTACCAGCATGAGTTTGACCAAACTGCGGGAGGCAGTGGAAGACAGGAGTGCCTGGCGTGCTCTGGTCCATGGGGTCATGAAGAGTCGGACACGACTAAACGACTAAACAACAATAACAACAACAAAAAGCCCAAAATGAAAATTTCAAGTCAAAATGGAAGCCAGTCAGCGTGTGCAAGTCTAAAAAGGTAAAGATAAAGGACCCTAGGACAGTTAAGTCCAGTCAAAGGTGACTATGGGGTTGCGGTGCTCATCATGCTTTTCAGGCTGAGGGAGCCAGTATTTGTCCACAGACAGCTTTCCGGGTCATGTGGCCAGCATGACTAAACCGCTTCTGGTGCAACGGAACACCGTGACAGAAGCCAGAGTGCACGGAAACCCGTTTACCTCCCACCACAGCAGTACCTATTTATCTACTTGCACTTTGACGTGCTTTCGAACTGCTAGGTTGGCAGGAGCAGGGACCGAGCAACGGGAGCTCATTCCGTCATGGGGATTCAAACCCGCCAACCTTCTGTTTGGCAAGCCCAAGAGGCTCAGTGGTTTAGACCACAGCGCCACCCACGTCCCTTGTGTGCAAGTCTACACGTTTTTAAACCTATGATTCCACCTAGTTCCTAGTTACTCCTAGCTGTGATTGGTCAAGGTATGAGGAGAGGCCAGTTCATATTTTCCATCTCCCATGTAGCAGTGGTGGGCTTTAAGCATTCCAGCCAGGCCTCTACGATGGCACATGTGCGCATTTGCACAAGGGCCCTTCTGAGCTGCCCTTGTCATCCACCTGAATCTAAGAGAATGAGGGAGGCAGGGGCATGTTTGTTTGACCAGAACCAGGGGCAACCCCCCCCAACCAGCTAGGGAGGCAGTTTGCTGTAGTTTTTAGCACCTCCGTGGCAGTGAATGAGGCTGTTTGCAAACCAGTATCTGTTCAGGTCTGCTCTGAGTTGCCCGGCAACTTACTGTAATAACTTTATGGGGAGTTCCAGCATTTATTTTCCCTGGTTGAGGGGGGGGGAGCACTGGTTGAACTTCCCTATGCTGCTTTCTAAGACTGTCCCTGGCAATTAGACATTGGCTCCAATTCCATAAAGGAACATGAGGGAGACATACTGAGAAACACAAATTAAAGCAGCGCACCCAATCCCAAAAGACTTTCCACCTCCAATGTGCATTTTTCTATACGGCAACTTTCGCTCAATTATATTCTCCTCCCGCCCACATCCATTTTCCACTCTGCCAGGAAACGAAGTTGCCTGCAGGATAGAAGAGGGGTATTTTTATCTGGCCTGCCACTAGATTAGAAAAAAAAAAGTGGGGTGGGGAGCGAGAGAGAGAGAGAAGGCCTTTATCTGAAGCTCAGAGAATTGGCCTAAATTAAATTCAATCTCCACTTAGCTTCCAGCCTCTATTAAAGAGGCTTCTGAAAAGAATTTTTAATTTGATGGTGTCTTCTAAAAGTTTACGCTCGCACAAACAGCAAGAGACAGGGAGAGATAGAGAGAATTGTGGGGCGGTAACTGAGAAAGTCATTTTGCAACAGTAACACCACAGAGTTATGTGGTACCTTAAAGATCAATGCAGGGGTTGACAATGTTGATGGGCGCATGGGCACATTTGCAAACCAGCTGCGGTCTCTTGAAAAACCACTCCCTGCAACAATTAGCCTTGAAAAAGGCCTTCCATTGAGGCGCCAACAGTAGACTTTCCTCTCATATGAAGTTGCAGCAGGAGAAAGGGTGATTTTGGAGGGGCCACTACAGGGGGACGGTAAACCTCAAATCACCCCTCCCTCACTTCAATTAAACTTAGCAAACCAGTTTCTATTAAGTACAATAGCAGGCTTATTTGAAGTCTGATTCCGGATGCTTTTGATGGGGGAGGTAGAGCTTCGGAAAGGAAGGCTTAACTTTTTCTCCCCAGCTGTAACCCCCCCTCCAAATCTCCTTCCACCATGGTGGAATCAGACGGGGGGGGGAGCGCATGCTTCTATTGACTTCTAACCGGTGCCAACAAATGACATTTTGCCACCTGAGGTGGACCCCCAAACGACACCTCTTTCCCTGCCCAAGAAGAAGGGGTGATGGAAAATCCATATCAGGAACAAGTTGGGGGGAAGGGAGAGAAAGATTGAATCCTGCCACCCGTCCTGGGTTGGCACGCCTTGCTACTACCATTCCACCCAAACCATCTTCCTCTAACTTGAGCCCATTGTTGCTGTGAAGTATGGATATGGTGAACCACCCTGTGGTCTTCAGATGAAGGGTGCTATACAAATTTAATAAAGACAGGTAATGCTAATAAATAATGAAGGAGAAATTTGCATTTTTGTTTGCATTTTAATGAGAAACTACCTAATTCCCATGTCTCAAACCCATGTGTCAGTCGAAACACGGATCACCCTTCAAAATTTGCACTTCTCCAAATTTTGTGATGCTGCTGTCCAGCTGAAGAATATTTACAAAAAAATGCATACATTGTTCATATAAATGCATATATTAGTGGAGGTTAACACTCACAAATTGCTTGCAAAAATGTCATGAATTGGAACTATAACTTGTAATTTACTGGACTTTTAACCAATTTAATCCTAAATATAGGCCTTTGTCCCTTGCAGGGAATGTGTTTCCCCTGGCCTAGTTTCAATGTCAGCCTGTCCTATTTACAGATAGGTAGCCGTGTTGGTCTGCCATAGTCAAAACAAAAAATTTTTTCCCTTCCAGTAGCACCTTAAAGACCAACTAAGTTAGTTCTTGGTATGAGCTTTCGTGTGCATGCACACTTCTTCAGATACACTGAAACAGAAGTTGCCAGATCCTTCTATATAGTGAGAAGGTGGGGAGGGGTATTACTCAGAAGGGTGGTGGGAATGGGTGATTGGCAGATAGCTGTGATGAGCCTGTTGACGACTCTTAACGACTGCAATAGGTCTTACAGGAAAAAGCAAGGGGTGAGAAGGTGAAAAATGGCTTTGTCATGTATAATGAGATAAGAATCCAATGTCTTTGTTCAGACCAGGTCTCTCCATGGTTTTAAGTTTGGTAATGAGTTGCAATTCAGTAGCTTCTCTTTCCAGTCTATTTCTGAAATTCCTTTGTAATAAAACAGCTACTTTGAGATCTTGAGATTTTGAGATCTTTGAGACATTGGATTCTTATCTCATTATACATGACAAAGCCATTTTTCACCTTCTCACCCCTTGCTTTTTCCTGTAAGACCTATTGCAGTCGTTAAGAGTCGTCAACAGGCTCATCACAGCTGTCTGCCAATCACCCATTCCCACCACCCTTCTGAGTAATACCCCTCCCCACCTTCTCACTATATAGAGGGATCTGGCAACTTCTGTTTCAGTGTATCTGAAGAAGTGTGCATGCACACGAAAGCTCATACCAAGAACTAACTTAGTTGGTCTTTAAGGTGCTACTGGAAGGGAAAAAAAATTTTGTTTAGCCTGTCCTATGATCTGCCCCAGTTCTGACCAAGCAAGAGAACGAGAAAGAATCTTCCGTGGAAGAACCTGGGTCTCCAGCTCTTTTTGGACTAGAATTCCCATGATTCCTGACCACGGATCCTGTTAGCTAGGGATGATGGGAGTTGTTAGACTGGATTAGACTATGCCTGAATGTGGAAGTTCCATTGAGTGACCATAGCTGGGTTGTAGCCAATTAAACTCAAAGCAATTCAAAGCAGAACTTGGTTGGATGCAACCTTTGGAGAGATGCAGAAAATTAAAATTAAAATTATTAAAATTAAAAATTATTAAAATTAAAAAAAACAACACCCAAGTGCATGGAGGTAAGATGCATGAGCTATCTTGTGATAATGTGTTTAATTTGTTGGAAGCCATGCAGAGAGTGGCTGGGGCAACCCAGACAGATGGTCAGCATTTAAATAATGAAATATTATTATTCTTAAATTATTTTTATTATTATGAGTTTCATGTGCTGCAAATCATCTTCCTTGCTTCCTCTCTCTCCACCGCCCCCCCACAACAAATATATACGGTACCGAGTCATGCATTAGACTATAACATTTAACAAATGATCACCTAGAAATTCAGTGGCCTGTGGGGGCAACTATTCTAATACAAATCCCAATCATGATTACCTCTGTGCCTGTATCCCCATTACATTAGCGTCCTGTGCAGAAACAGGAATATTAATAGCTACCTTCCTGCCTTGCAGGGAGCTGGCTGGATTAATTAGTGGATGTTTGCATGAAGCTTTGTGCCAAATTTGGTGCTGATTGGCTTCTTGCGTTTGTCCACGGGGCTGCATGGGATCTTCGCCAGGTCAGAAGGCATCTCTTTGATGACTGCAGTGTGCTACATGCTGGTGCTAATGCGCAGTTTATTTATTCGGCTGTTATTTATTTTGCTTTCCCTTCCGCTGGTCCCAAGGTTTAACCGCCTGAACCTACGAGTTGGCTCAAGCTCAAAAGCTGATCTAATCCCTGGGCACAGCTGTAACTGGAGTACAATGGGAACCACGAGAAAGAGGGTCTGGCCACTTTCCCTTCCTGGAATTCTCAACCTACATTTAAAGGCATTTTTTTCACCCTGTCTCCCCCAAATAAAGCCCATGATATTTGTTGTGTATTGAGTCAAAGGATTTTATATCTGTATTATTATTGTCTGTATTTGCATTAGGGTAAAGTAACTGCCTTTTGGTTCCAGAGGGTACAGCTACTATTGGTTCATTTAAGCTGCTGTATTTGGATCCTCTGTCTTATTGGTTTCCTCCAAAAGGCAAGACTGTGATTGCCTGATATTGTTCCCTCCAAAATGTATCCTTTCTAGCTAGTTCCCTGTCCCTATAAATGTAGCTCTCCCCTCCTCAGTTCTCAGTCTTGTTTGCTTTAATAAAGAAGTGTTACTGCAGAACTGTCTCCAGCATATTATGTCAAGAGAGCTGAAATCACAAACCCCACGTCACAACAATATTCTTGCAGAAAAACTGGTAAAATGTGGGTTGAACTAGGTAACCGTTAGGTGGATTTGTAGCTGGTTGAGTGACCGAACCTAAAGAGTACTCATTGATGGTTCCTCGTCATCCTGGGAAAAAGTGGGGTGCTGCAGAGTTCTGTCCTGGGCCCGTTGTTGTTCAACGTCTTTATAAATGACTTGGATGAAGGAATTGAGGGGATGCTCATCAAATCTGCAGATGACACTAAACTTGAATGGGTAGCTAATGCTATAGAAAACAGAATCAGAATGACCTTAACAGACTGGAGAGCTGGGCCCATACTAACAAAAGGAATTTCAATAGGGAAGAAAGTAAGGTTCTGCACTAGGGCAGGAAGAATCAGGTGCACAACTATAAGATGGGAAACACCTGGCTTACTTGTAGCAGATGTGAAAAAGATCAAGGGGTCTTGGTGGACCACAAGCTTAACATGAGTTAACAGTGTGACGTAGCAGCAAAAAAAGCTGGAACTATTCTAGGCTGTATCAACAGACGTATAGTGACCAAATCAAGGGAAGTAGTAGTACCACTCTATTCTGCCTTGGTCAGACCACGTCTGGAGTCCTGTGTCCAATTCTGGGCACCACAGTTTAAGAAGGATGTTGACAAGCTGGAACTTCTACAGAGGAGGGTAACCAAGATGATCAAGGGTCTGGAAACCAAGCCTTATGAGGAACGGTTGAAGGAGCTGGGTATGTTTAGCCGAGAAAAGAGGAGACTGAGAGGAGATATGAGAGCCAACTTCAGATATCGTAAGGGCTGTCACATGGAGGAGGGAACAAGCTTGTTTTTTCCTGCTCTGGAGAGTAGGACTCAAACTAATGGCTTCAAGTTACAAGAAAGGAGCTTCTAACTAAACTTTTGGAAAAACCTTCTGACGGTAAGAGCTGTTCGGCAGTGGAACAAACTCCCTCGGGAGGTGGTGGGCTCTCCTTCCTTGGAGGTTTTAAAGCAGAGGTTAGATGGCCATCTGTCATGGATGCTTTAGCTGAGATTCCTGCATTGCATGGGATTGGACTAGAGAACCCTTGGGGTCCCTTCCAACTCTACAATTCTATGATTCCATGATATTATATATATATATATATATATATATATATATGTATTCTGCCTTTTTCCTGGTCCAGAATGAAAGGTGATTTACACAAGGAGGTTTAAACAAGACCTGCCAGTACAGGACTAGTGCAGTAGAGCTCAGGCTGGGCAAAAGTTTTTCTCACTGACATTGTTCCTTTTCTACTTGCTGGGAGATATATGCACACACACACACAATGTTGATTGGCATTCATAAATTGTACACTCCAATGCAGTCTGAAGTGGTATAGGTTTTTTTTTTAAAGGTACCATGCTTGTTTTTTAAAGAATGCCCCCCCCCCCGCTGCACTTCTCCTGCTAATTCTTAAAGAAACACAGAAGAGAAATCACATAGACACACACACACACACACACACACACGACCGGTTCATCATCTGCTGCCCAGAGCAATTGCTTCATCTTGGTTGATGGCAAGACCGGTCCTTGGAGATCAGGTACGCAACACACTTCAGAGATTCCTTCCAGCAGGTTGATTTTCTTGAAATCAATCTAAGCTAAGTTGTATCGAGAGAGGGAGGGCTAGAACATCAGCTGGCATGATTCAGTTATGATCCAATGAAATTATACCCAACAATTTACACTAGCTGTGGCCCAGGCCTGTGCTTCCTGAACAGAAGGTTTGCAGTCACATGTCAGGGCTGCTTTGATTTAACACGAAGCAAATGAAAATGAACAGTGTGCTTCCTCTTAATGCACAGAAGGTGTTTGGCTGTGCTGCTTGTATCGGCGGAGCAAAGCCACAGATCCACAGGGTAACGGAAAGAGAGCAGGGAGAAATCAAATCTTGCCTTTGTTGCTCAAAAGGCCCTTTGTTGCACATCAGGGCATGGTATGATCTTACAATGGGCAGCATCAATGGCCACCACAACTATGGTGCTAGGTGTTGGGGACTGGCTGGACGCAGAGGAATGGTGGGAGGAACCAGCTGTGGAACCACCAAGGAAGAAAGTTCAGAGCAGTGATGTCATCGAGGGGGCCACGGGGTTGAAGGTGTTGGGAATCTGAATACGTGCAGCTACGCACACAGAGTCAGTCAGGGTTTGGCCGACAGCCAAGGCAATGTGAAGGAGTAAGTCTGCCTGGTGATACAGAGGCATGGAGACAGTTCCATGATTGGTCAAGCTCTCTCACGGGAATAATGATTAATGGCCTACTAACTGGAATGTGTTAGTACGATTTGTGAGTCGTGTCAGAGAGAGCAAGTGTCAAGATCCGTGTTCTGTTCTGTTCCTGTAAATAGTCCAATGTATATAATAAACACCTAACTACAAGTTCCTGGTTCCTGCTTCGTCCATCCTGTCTGCAGCGAAGTTGCCAATTGCTTTCATGAACTCTGCGTTTACTCTGCTAGGTCTAGCTAAGGTCCTGCAACTAGTCAGAAAGTTGCGAAACACCAGTAGCTTTTGCCAATATCAAAAACTTGCCCATCAAAAATTTCAAGGAAGGAGCCAGCCTCCCTCAATATTCTGCAGCAATACGTGTATACCATGCATGCATGCCACGTGATGTGTTCATGTCACACATGCAAGCCATGTGGCATGCGTGTGACATGAGAGCATGTCATGTGGCGTGTGAGAGTGATGTCAGCACATTGTGGAGGTGGTGGGGTGGCTGGCACCTTCCTTGAAAATTTCAGTGTGCCTGGCTCAGAGTCCGGGGAGTCTTAGTGGGACAATGATGAGTGGTCAGTGGGAGAAGACTGGGAAGAAGAGGTGTCAGAAGCTGAAGGGGTAAATAGGGCTAAGTGAGCTGGGAGAGTCAGTGGTAGAGAGGAGTCCAAAATCAGTGGCAGAAGCAGAAGACGGCAAGGGGAAGAAGGGATACAAAAATGCATTACATTAGGACACGTTGCTTGCCAGAATGTGTACTTTAGTCAAAACTGTGTATAAAAATGAGTTTATTTGGGGAAATTCTTACTGAAATGCTGAAGAATTTTCATGCAGATAACAAACAAATAAACAAACGCATCACATATTGCTGCAGCAATGCAGAAAACTGAATTTAAGATTGGGAAAACGAGAAAGTGAGACAACAAAAATTGACAGATTCTGCCACCTACATTTTGAACAGATACGGCAACATCCAGGAGCAAAAATTTGCTCTGAGTTTCTATAATCTCCAGATGCTGTTGCTTATGCTTTCAGCATAAGAGCAGAAAGAGGTCATAGTGTGGGAAGAAGATATGTTTGTAGAGTGAATAGTTATTTATGTTTTATATCTATACCCACCACTTTGGGGATTGGTCCATAGGCCCTTTAATAAGAGATGTGTGATATTGTTCGGAGGCAAACACAAGGTCTCGCCCCAGCTGTGTCTATCAGAGCTGCCTGAGACAATTCAGCACGTGGCTCTTAGTCTGGCCTGGTTTACAGGCACTTCACGGGGATCAGAGGCGAGCGAGGCCTCTGGATTTCATGTTACTTATGCTCACAGGCCAACAACAAAGTATCTGTGCCTTCGTTTCCAGAGCCCCAGGCCATGTTACAGTAGGTAAACGGTTAATTAAAGCGGATCTGTGAGGATACCTTGAGGGAGGGCATCCAAAGCCTTTAACAGGAGTTACAGATGAAAGTTCCTGCATACTTCATTTTTCTCTCCAGGCAGTGCAGAAAGCCACTGTGTTTGACATTCTGCTCACCTGCACCAGGTGGCTCCTGGGTAGCAAGTTGCTGGTCTGCTTAGTGACTCACAGGCTGCCTGGGGTGGAGATGGAGCTTCATTTGTGCCCAGAATCACCAGGATCTGGCCCTGCAACAGTTCACAGTGACATAAGAACAAGTTCTTTTTTTTAAATATAATTTTTATTAGTTTTTTTTAACATATCATTTTCAACAGTAATTAAACATACTTTTACATCTTATTCAAATTTTTGACTTCCATCAATCCTGCCTGAAAATTTTCCAATCTAATCTCTCAGTATGCATTTCTTATCTTCCCTATTACATTTCAAACTCATAACCAATATCTCTCTCTTTTTCTACTTTGTAACACTTCGTATATTTCTCCTTACAAAACTTCTTGTAGTCCTACTAGCGTAATTTGTTGATTACAGTTGCTCTTCAAATAATTCATATACTTCTTCCAATCTTCTGTAAATCTCTGGTCATAAGACATAAGACATAAGAACAAGTTCAAACCAACAACACAGACCTGCCCCCCAGGAGCTGATTTTGGGAGGAGGGGCGTACATACTGTAGGAGGATGAGAGGGGAGAAAGACACATTGTCCTAGTGGAAATCCTTGAGCAGGCTTGACTCCCTAGTTGAATCCAGCCCAAAGTCAGGGCAGATTCAGCTGCAGGTCAGCATGGAGACTGGCCCAAGTAAAGCAGATGCCAGAACGGATGATCTGGGCCTCCCTGTCTCCTCCCAGGCCAGCTGTTTTCCCCACAGTCTTAAACTTCATTGGGAAGTGCCCTCCGTGTTCTCTGTGTTTTTTTGCTCTGCTACACGAGAAATACAGTAGGACCGGCCAGCTTCTATGTACCTGTTGCTTCCTCAGCCCCCACCTGCTCCTCAGCTGCCTGTCCTATGTCTACAGCGCTTTCTGCCTCTTCTTCCTCTCTCTCACTCAAGCCTGTTGCTTGTTCAGTACCCAACCATTCTGCCCCTCTCTCTTCAGCCTCTGACCTGTCTTCTGTGTTCCACCTCCACTCCCCTGAGTCTTAGCCTTCCTCTTCTGAGGCTTCTTTAAGAGGGGGTCTCCAACTGGGGCCTCCCACCACTCCTCATTGTCCAGCCCTGACACCCAATCACTATTATTCAAATGGGAAAACGTGACACATCTCACTGTAGTGTGGGAGACTACAGCCAGGTGTGTGTACCTGTTCAATCTGCTGTCTAGATGCTCACAACTCCAAGGCCCATCTCCCTCTCCCTCCTTTAAACTGGACTAGGCACCCCTTCCAATAGAGGGGCTGTTCCCTGTAAGGTAGGACAGATGGCCACCTCATCCTGTCTAGCTCTTTTTCGGACTGTTTTTCTTTAAACTGGACTCTGCCCTGAAAACCCTTCAGAAAAAGGACTTCTTGAAACTGAGAATTGTTCCATAAAGTCCAGCCAGAAGTCTCTTTCCCATTCCTCCCACCCAAGATCCTCTTTTTTCTGAAGGTACTTGGAGTACACCTTCCTCGAAGCAAGAGAAGAAGTGGAAGCTTCAAAGCGAACAGCCAGAACCGCCTCTTCGAAGCATCCCAATGGGACTGCAGCCAACCCTCAACTCTTTGAGCCATGCCTGACATGCCCCTTTCGAGATCTCAGCAGGGTCTTTGGCAGATGGTTGTCAAAACACTCTCAGTTCCCAAGCAAGAGAAGCCAGCCACCTCCAAAGTGGCACCTATAATTAAGAAGGGATTGTGCTTTATTTCTAAAAGGTGCTCATTGAAACATGACACACTCCACCCATCCATTTGGCCTCTTGGACTTCCCGCTGTTCCTAGGTTACAAAAGTTCTACAATTCCCAGGAATCTTTAGTGGGGCAGCCATGACAGTTAAAGTGATATGAAACACATTTAAAATGTTGATTCTCAAACTTAAAACAGGAGTGGAGAACGTGTGACCTTCTAGATGTTGACGGACTACAACTCCCATCATCCCTGACCATTGGACTAGCACTGATGGGAGTTGTAGTCCAACATTTTCTAGAGGGCCAGAAGTTCCCCACTGAGGTGTGGGTCTCAGATTACCATCCCTGCTCCATCTTCTTTGCAAAGACAGCTTCTCAGCTAATTCTGGCAAATGTTAGCTGCTGACTGAGCTGCTGATGTTTCTGATGTCAGCAGCGGGGAAAGGAAAGAGTAGGGCTGGGGGAGGAATTTGATTCCGTTCACAGTTAAAGGCAATTAGCACTAACCAGGGCTGGCCCACCCATTGGGCAGACTGAGGCAGCTGCCTCGGGCAGCAGAGTCCCATGGGATAGCACCCTACCAAAGCGAGGAGAAGCAGTGGGGGCGGCAGCTTCCAGTGAGATCGCACAAGATCCCCAGGAGATCTTGCACAACCCCAGAAAACAAAGCTCTGGTAGTGGTGTGATGGCTGGGAGTTGCCACCTTCCCAGTTCGTCTCAGGGACAGAAATAGAGCAGTCACTAGCAATGCGAGAACCAAAATTTAGACATCCTTTGAAATTCTCAAAACTTGGATGTGTGCGAATTTCAAAATATGCTTCTGGTTTGGTTCACACATTGATTTGGAAAGTTCAAACTGGAAACTAATTCAAATCAAATTTCTGCTGCATTTCTGGGGGAAAATGCAGGGCTTATTTCCCCAGCCAGAGCTCACTGGAACTCAGTTCTGGCAACTCTCAGGTGGGCACCATTGCCATTGTAAGAGAACAAGGGAGGTGTTCATGGTGAATTCCAGTACAATCCCCCCATTACTCAGCCCAGACACTGACGTTCACTTCCAAGGGCCTTCTCGGTGGTGGCTCCCGCCCTGTGGAATACCCTTCCATAAGCTGTCAAGGAAATAAAGCTACCTGACTTTTAGAAGTAGCTGAGGAAACCCAGCAAGATGGGCAAGGTAATTGTTGTTGTTGTTGTTGTTGTTGTTGTTGTTGTTGTTGTTGTTGTTGTTGTTCTTCTTCTTCTTCTTCTTCTTCTTCTTCTTCTTCTTCTTCTTCTTCTTCTTCTTCTTCTTCTTCTTCTCCTCCTCCTCCTCCTCCTCCTTCTTCTTCTCCTCCTCCTCCTTTCTGAAAAAAAATGCAGGGCTTTTTTTTCCAGCCAGAGGCCAGAGCTCACTGGAACTCAGTTCTGGCACCTCTCAGGTGGGCGCCATTGCCAAGATAAGGGGAAAAGGGAGGCGTTCATGGTGAGTTCTGAAACCCCTTTTTCTAGAAAAATAGCACTGCCTAGATGTGGTCTTGGTGCCTCCTGAGATGCCACCTGGAACAGGGAGGCAAAAGAGTTACTCTCGGCAAAGGAGAAAGTAACAGCAATACTAATACTAATAGTAATAATGTTATTATTTATATGCCGGAAGGAGCGTCTCCTCCCCCATCGTTCTGCCCGGACACTGAGGTCCAGTGCTGAGGGCCTTCTCAGTAGTGGCACCCGCCCTGTGGAACGCCCTCCCACCAGATGTCAAAGAGATAAACATCTACCTGACATTTAGAAGACATCTGAAGGCAGCCCTGTTTAGGGAAGCTTTTAATGTTTAACAGATTATTGTATTTTAGTGTTTTGTTGGAAGCCACCCAGAGTGGCTGGGGAAACCCAGCCAGATGGGTGGGGTATAAATAATAAATTATTATTATTATTATTATTATTATTATTATTATTATTATTATTATGCTGCCCATCTGACTGGGTTGCCACAGCCACATTGGGCGGCTTCCAACAAATTTTAAAACCAAAGTAAAAAGTCCATCTCTGCCCATTACACGTGCAGAACCTGTTTAAAAAGCATGACTCTCTTGCTCAAGGGAAGCTGAGGTGTGGTCATTACCCCCACGGCCATCTTCCAAGTCATGACGATGCTGAAGACACACGGAAAGTGGGCAGTTATCAGAGCAGCTCCATTTCCTTCATTTAATCTCTTAAGCACATTTACAGGCTTAAGAGTTTCCAGTTCCTGAATCCCCATCAGCAATTCTGAAAAGCAATTATTTTGAATCTGTTGAAAGGGGGGGGGGGACCCAGCCTACTTAAAAAAAAAAAAATCATTCGCAAGAGTTTGCCCGGCAACTGCAATATTAGAAATAGGATGAATAGTTCTGAAATATTAATTGATAAGATTTATGACCTTAAAAACACGATTAAGAAGCTTGGTGCAATGCAGACACCATTTAATTCTGGCCATGGGGGACGTGGGATTTTAATGAAAGGGTGTTAATTAGGAATTTTGTTATCTCTGGGATGGTGGCTGAGGCTTCAGTTGGGTAGGGGGAAAATATATGATCAGCTAAGCATTATATGCCCTGGAACTACCCAAAAACTTGCTACATGATTTATAATTCCACAGAAATCCCTTTTGAAAAGGCACATTTTAGAGAAATCGACTTTCCCCCCACCCCCCAAATTGCCGTTTACTTTCAGAGCCACCAAAGCAAAGATATGATTGACAGATCCATTTCCTCTTCGAAACTCTGTCTCATTCTTTTTTTAAAAAAAGAATAAATCATTGTCTGTAGTTACCAAATGATGTTTAGGGAATGGGTGGGAGATGTCCGGAGGGGTGGGATGCCCTGCATGCAGTCAAACTTAAAATATACCCTCTTTGGTTATCTTGAAGGCAGTTGTTAAGGCCCGTTGCTCCCCGTCCTCGCACCTGAGCCCGTCTCCTCAGATTCATCTCTCTTCAGGAGCAGCCAAAAGTTAGCCTGTTTTGAGCAGTTGGCTTAGTAAGCCTGTGCTTGTATGCATGTGAGATAGGAAGCCCAGGAGCTGATAAACAAGATCTGTTACGGTTCCTCAAAAGCTGTTCTTTAAAGCTTTCTGTTAAGTTATGGGTGAACATATCAGACGACACAGCGATTCTTCAAACAGTTCTTGTTTATTCACAGGCCAGAACAGAACTGAACTGAAGGGTTCAGCCAGCCTGCTTAAATAGAGCTTCAGTACAACGCAACAGTAACAACTTTCTGTAACTATCCAATCACTGAACGTCACTTTCAAGTCCTTATTTGCATATGTGGACCTGAGTGAAAACTATCTGCAGTATCTCCCTGCTGGCCCAGGGTGAGAATTTCAGTACATAACACTTTCCCTTCTCTGTGGGCTAAAGCAGATGCTACTAGTGGCAGACGCTGGGATTTCAAATTTCAGCAGCTCCCAAAATCCTGTGCGCACCCCCCCACACTTCTCACCTTGAGTTATACAATACCCTCCAACATTTCTCCAATGAGAATAGGAACGTCCCATTCCGTAATGATAACTTTACTATTTATACCCTACACATCTTATTGGGTTGCCCCAGCCACTATGGGCAGCTTCCAACATATATAAAACCATTAAAACCATTAAAAAGCTTTCCTACATAGGATTGCCTTCAGATGGCTCGGGGGTCGGATAACTCCATACGCTCCAACATTTCTCCAATGAAAATAGGGACGTCCTGAGGAAAAGTGGGACAATCCAGGATCAAATCAGAAACAGGGATGGCTTCTTGAAATCAGGGATGTCCCTGGAAAATAGGGATACTGGGAAGGTCTGGGTATACATATTTGTTGCGGTGCCCTCTTGGCTCGGTGCCCAGTCATGTCAACAAAGGGAAGATGGCAGGATCCTTAAGGGAACTGGCTTCAGGAGCTTCAGGAGCTAGTTCTATTGGCAGAGCAACTCTGTATTACAATGTTGTCTGCAAATGTGATGTGAAAAGACTGGCAAGATCAACCACACCCTGTGGGAATCCTTTGCAGACGACTGCAGTGCCAGGAGACAGAGGGTCAGGTCGTGCATCCATAGCAGTGACCAGGAAAGGAATGACCTCTGGGAGGAGCGCAGAGAGAAGAAATTCCATGGTGCATCTGCTGCAGCACAACCAGACGCCTTCATCTGCCCCAGCTGCAACAAAACATGTCTCTCCCATATCTGTCTCTACAGCCACAGCAGGCACTGTAACTCGCCAATGGCTTGACTTCACTCCCAAAGGTGCACTCCTCCATTGTCTTCCGAGACAGACAGATGCCAACAGCCTTATGGGCAATCCTATAAAGATCTGGAGTTTTGTACAGACCCCTTGCAGGAGACTTTCATCAGCCAGAAACCTATATCACTGTATGCGTCTCTAAGGTAAAGGTAAAGGGACCCCTGACCATTAGGTCCAGTCGTGGCTGACTCTGGGGTTGCAGCGGTCATCTCGCTTTATTGGCCGAGGGAGCCGGCGTACAGCTTCCAGGTCATGTGGCCAGCATGACTAAGCCGCTTCTGGTGAACCAGAGCAGCGCAGGGAAACACCATTTACCTTCCCGCCGCAGTGGTACCTATTTATCTACTTGCACTTTGACGTGCTTTCAAACTGCTAGGTTGGCAGGAGCAGGGACTGAGCAACGGGAGCTCACCCCGTTGCGGGGATTCGAACCGCCGACCTTCTGATCGGCAAGTCCTAGGCTCTGTGGTTTAACCCACAGCGCCACCCGTGTCCCTTGTATGTGTCTCTAGCTCCTGGCTAATGCGTTGCCATTCTGGTGATTTTCCTTAGAATTAACTGAATTTATTTCATGCAGTAACTAAGGAAGTTCTGCTGCTTCTGGAGGTGTTTTCTTTTTTTCTTTTCTTTTCTACATTAAATGGAAGGACCTAATTTTGTTGTCAACGTGCCACTCTGGTTGAGAGTACGGTTTCTAAAGCGCTACAATATTTTTAAAGGGCTTTCACGTTGAGTGGTTCCTTGACTCTGCTTCATAAGCATAATGGTAGGGGCTTCCCTGGAGTCACTTAAAATTAGCTTTGCATGTCCCACATCTAATTAATACTATGTACACTCCTTAACTCCTTATAATTTACTCTGCTGTGGCATGTATGAGAAGCTGATTGGAAAAATAATGTAATCTCAAGAATCAATGAGATGAAAAACGACCGCTTTTCTGCATCTGAATAATATTACCAAGCGTTTTTTAATCAAAGTGGGTTTTTAAAGGTAATATATAGAAATCAGAGGACGGGGGAGTAATAGAGGCTAGATGGCTGATCTAAAAGATCTGAATCTTAACTGCATCTTTGAAGTCAAACCTTCCCTTTGCAGAATGTTTAGTTTAGTTTGTGTTCATCAGACAAAATCCTGTTAACCTGAGATTATCAAGGTAAATTCGTACCAGTGCAAATGCTTGCTTGCTTTCCGGTTTTATTGAAGTAGTAAGGGCTCAGGCCACACACTGTTATTGCTTCCTCATTTTTAATCACTGGCCACTACATCTTTGTGGCAGCAAAATCTATAAACTGCACTTTGTTACGCAGCATGTAATGAGCAAACAGAAACCTGCTGCCGCAAGATGTGAAGACCACAAGATTGCAGGGCAATCTTAACTATGCCTGCTCAGAAGGTGCAAATTAGCAGATACTCAGGTCAATCGTCTGACACAAGCCCTCTTCAGGGGTTCAAAGAATGGGTGACAGCTCAAAGTGATAGGGTGTGTGCAGGCATGTGTCTATCAGCCCACCTTCAATATCTTCAGAGATCATTCAATGTGTGATTTAAGAGTTAAATCTGTTACTGGTAATTCAGCTAACCTAGAGATGAGTGGTGGCAGAGTTGTTGCTTAGCAACCAAGCAGCGCAGCATGCAATTTGCTGGGTTAGCACATGCCCTGATGGGCTGTGTCATTTTGAGGGAGTTTTCCTCTGTATGTTTGGTTGAAAGTCCCCTAAGTATGTACAAGGTCTGAAGTCAGAAAGAAGAAACCTTCCTTTTGCCTCACTGGTTTTTGCCCAGTTTTGCTTAGTAAAGTCCTACCAGGACTTTTCTCTCTGGTCTCCATTGGTCATATTTAAGTGACTTGGCTAACGAGCAGATCTAGGGGTTGATTTGCACACAAACCACTCCCCTCCCCACTCTGTGATGAAACCAGTCACGTGCCCATTGTGTATGACGCGTGACTTCTGGATCAGTCTCTTTTTGTGTGCAAGGTATTGCAGGCTGAATGACTGAGTATTGCAAAGGGAGGTGATGAATGCTCAGGATAACCCGGTGGGAGAAGCCTTCTGTAATACTGCTATCAAGTTTCAGGTATTAGACAAAATATAGCTATTTTCCTACAAATGGCCAGAAATCTAGTGCATTTGCAGTGTCTCGTGCAATTTGCAAAATACAATAATAGGGGGAAAGGCAGCTCTCCACTCTTGGGAACGCTCCATTTTCTTTTGTCCTTCAAAAGGACGCACTCTTCCATTTCCTTCCCCTCTAGTTTAACTACCTAGCTCCATTCATCTCCTGTGACTCTTTTCCCTACTTTCCTTTGGCTTTCATAGATTCACTAATAAAAGCATATTCTTTCCAATAATAATAATAATAATAATAATAATAATATCTGTGGTCCCCAGTGCTCTTGCTTTGGATGAGAAGGTACCTTTGCTTCAAAAGGTTAATTGAGGCTTTGCATATGGAATTGCAGTGAAATGCCACGCAGAGGGGGTTGGGGGGGGGGAAACATCCTGCCAAATCCTGATTTGAGACAACAAAGGGACGTCTATTAATTGGGGAACACCTGCCTCCACCGGGTGGAGAAACGGCACAGCAAAGAACGAATTCGCCGGGCAGTGGAGCCGCGACGTTGCCTGTTGCTGATATTAATTCATCCCTTTTCTTCGGAGAAAAGATCAGTATCAGGAGCAGATGCCTGACTGCTGCAATAAGACATGCTGCCTATTGCGCTGGATATGCCGCTTGTCAAATCACATCACTCTTGCTCTAAACCCGACTTGACAGCTCCTGAATCGAATACATCGGCTATTGAATTAAACTTGTCTCCGAGGAAATCATATCAGGATTAAGTCTAATATATAGGGATATACAAATTGCTGCATGAATCTCTGGGCCGATCAAATTAAGGGGTGCCAAAGAGCATTAGCTGGGATTATAGAAAAAAGAGAGGGACACCCGTCACCATGTCAAGGGTCCGTGCAGGTATATGGACAGAAGGGTGCATCTTGCAGAGAAATGTACGTTGCACAGAGTTCCCAGATGCTTTGGGTCTCTGTCACCGGAGGCCAAGCCACCCAGTGTCAGAAGTGGGCTTGATTTCACTACACCAGCCTTTCTCATCCTTGGGTTCCCCCGATGTTAGAATCATAGAATCGGAGAGTTGAAAGCTACCCTATCTAGTTCAGCTCCCTGCAATGGAGGATTCTCAGCTAAGGCATCCATAACAGGTGGCCATTCAATCTCTGTGAAATGCACATTTTACAGGGAGGAAGAAACACATTGCAAATGTGCATTTTATGTAGAGATGCTGGAGAGTTCTGACAGAAGCAGGAGCAGGAGCAAGAATTGCCCATGCTCACGTATTGCTCCCATGTCTAGAATGGAAAATCAATCCAGCAAACATAATCAGTATGTGCTGCTGCTGCTGCTGCTGCTTTCAATCCACAAATGATATGTAACCGATTACCTTTCCCCCCCATTTACAAGGAGTTTATTGTGCATTGAAATGAAAGCAGTGGAGTAATCTAATGACAACGTGCCTTACATCGTGAATTGCGTAAGTTGCGCAATTTCACTACAGCAAGACGAACAGCGTGCCTTTTGGCAGAAGATGGACTGCATCAGAACGGAAGCAATGCAGTGACTACATCACTATGACTATTATTATTGATTAAATATCTACACCACCTTTCACATACCTTCCAACATTTCCCCAATGAAAATAGGGACGTTCTATTCCATCATCATCATCATCATCATCATCATTTTACTATCTATACCCCACCTGTCTGATTGGGTTGCCCCAGCTACTCTGGGTGGCTTCCATTAAAAACATTAAACTTTTTTTTTAAAAAAAAACCCCCCAACAACTTCCCTTTAGATGGCTCGGAGTGTGTGTGCATAATTCCATATCTTCCAACATTTCTCCAATGAAAACAGGGGAAAGTGAGACGTTCTGGGATCAAATCAGAAACCAGGACAGCTTCTGTAAATCCAGGTCAGTCCCTGGAAAATAGGGACACTTGGAGGGTCTGCCTTCATCTGTAGATCTTGGGGTGATGCACAACATAAAAATACAACATATAAACCCAAAATACATAATAAAAATAAGAACGAAAATGAAGCAATAATCCCCCCAGAACATTTTAAAAGGGCATCAGATGTTAATCATCCAAAAGCCTGGTTGAAGATGAATGTTTCTCCCTGGGGCCTAAAGGTGTATAATGAAGGCGCCAGAATGGAAAACAATGCCTTCTTACATTCCTACATTTATGTGAAAAATGCAAGCGAAATATTCACAATGGAAGTGTGGCAAACTCTTACACCCTCCCACCTGCACAACAGAGCACAAAACAGGCCTATGATTGAACATCGCAACACTGAGCAACATCGCAACACAGAGTCAGGCTTTTCAGCCCATCCCTACTCAAGACAGAAGTTTGGGGTGATTGAGCGAGGAAATCCTTGTTCTCCCAAGCATCATTCCAACCAAGAACACTTGTAAAAAGAGAGCTTTCCGTGCTGCTCACATTTCCAGCTGAACAAGTGTTCCTGCCACACACACCCCCCACTTACGACGCTGCGAAGATGCAGCGGCAAAGATGTCACCTGGGACTTTTGCCCTTTAAGCAGGACACAAGCTGGAATGATACGTGTTTCTGTCCTGTCACTCTGGAAATGAACAACCAGAGGAGCCTACAGCTTCTAAATTATTCAGCGCCATAGGTGGTTAGCTCACCTTTGCATGCAGCTTGTCACATCCCCTGGTCACACTGTCATGTGCTCCTGTATATTCCCCTTGAAACGCATTCATATTTCAACAAGGAGCAACCAAGTTGGGGCAAAGGGGTCGTGCTGAGATCTCCCAGGCTCACACCTCTCTCTCTCTCTCTCTCTCTCTCTCTCTCTCTCTCTCTCTCTCTCTCACACACACACACACACACACACACCTTTACCTACAATTTTTTAATTCCGAAACCTCTGGGAAGTCAGGGGGTACAACCCCATTGCATGCTCCCTTAGCACATACTTAGTTGAATTCTTCAACTTTCAAACTCCAAAAATGAGGGGTGCTAAAATGTTGTAACATGACTTGGGAACCAATAATAATAATAATAATAATAATAATAATAATAATAATAATAATTTATTATTATTTGTACCCTGCCCATCTGGCTGGGTTTTCCCAGCCACTCTGGGCAGCTTCCAACAAAGATTAAAAATACATTAAAATGTCACACATTAAAAACTTCCCTAAACAGGGCTGCCTTCAGATGTCTTCTAAATGTCAGGTAGTTGTTTATCTCTTTGACATCTGATGGCAGGGCCTTCCACAGGGCAGGCGCCACTACCGAGAAGGCCCTCTGCCTGGCTCCCTGTAGCTTTGCTTCTTGCAGGGAGGGAACCACCAGAAGGCCCTCAGTGCTGAACCTCAGTGTCCGGGCAGAACGGTGGTGGTGGAGATGCTCCTTCAGGTATGCTGGGCCAAGGCCATTTAGGTCAGCACCAACACTTTGAAATGTGCTCAGAAACGTACTGGGGGCCCAATGTAGATCTTTCAGGACTGGTGTTATATGGTCTTGGTGGCCGCTCCCAGTCACCAGTCTAGCTGCCACATTCTGGTTTAGTTGTAGTTTCCGGGTGACTTTCAAAGGTAGCTCCACGTAGAGCGCATTGCAGTAGTCCAAGCGGGAGATAACTATGTTCTTTGGCACCCCTTATTCTGATTGGCCCAGGGATCCATGCAAGTAATTTGTATATTCCTATATACAGTCGTACGTTGGTTTTCAAACAGCCTAGTTCTCGAACATTTTGGCTCCTGAACAATCGAAATCCGGAAGTGACTGTTCTGGTTTTCGAATGTTCTTTCGGAAGCCGATTGTTTGACAGGGCTTCTGATTGGCTTCAGGAGCTTCTTGCAGCCAATCAGAAGCTGCTCTTTGGATTTTGACTGCTTTGGAAGTCAAACGGACTTCTGGAACGGATTCCATTTTTTCTGGAACACTTTTTTTGATGTGAATGGGTGGGGCCTGCACATTCACATTCCTCCCACGTATTTACCTGCAGCTGGATGAGGGTGAGGGCCTATGGGCTGGGTTGCCTCAGCAATGGGGTTTTGTTTCTCTTTACTTGGTCTCATCTGAGTATGACTTAAGTCACGAAGCCATAATAGCAGCTTAAAGACAGTCAGTGGCTGGCACTTTATCTCTGACTTGTAGGGCAGCACAACCACAAGACCACATGGTCTTGTCAGCCCCAAACCCTGGAGAGCACTGAGACAGCACTGAGCCAATTGGGCCGATGTTTTGACTTGACGCAAGACAACCTCCCTTGGTCATCTTATGCCTATGGCTTTTCTGTATCTAGCTCCAAGCAAGCTTTTGTGAATGGCGTTGAACATTGCTCCTTTCATTTCTGAATGGTTTTATTATTATTTTACAAATATAAAACTATAACAATCCAGTTACAGAAAGGTAGCCGTGTTGGTCTGCCATAGTCAAAACAAAAAATTTTTTTCCTTCCAGTGCATGCACACGAAAGCTCATACCAAGAACTAACTTAGTTGGTCTTTAAGGTGCTACTGGAAGGAAAAAAAAATTTTGTTATAACAATCCAAACGCATTTCCATATATAGAGATTACTTTGAATCTCTAGACTTACCTCCATCCCCTTCATGGGTCCTGTTTGTCAACATTTTCAACTGCATATTATTTCACAATCCATATTTTGTATCTGTCCATATTATCCAAAATAACTGTTACATTACAAGCGTTATTAAAATTTTGCTAATGTTTGCATCTGCTTACAGTGGTCTCCTAAATAAATTATATTTCCCCCCCCCCTTCTTTCTTAAAGTTTTTATCTTTTTGGTTCCTGAGTTTTTTTGGTCAGTTTTGCCATTTCGGCATAGTCCATCAGCTTAACTTGCCATTCTTCTCTTTTAGGGATTCTTTCTTCTTTCCATTTCTGAGCTAGTAACATCTGAGCGGCTGTTGTCGCATACATGAAAAGCCTTTTCTGCTCCTTTGGAATATTGGTACCTATAATTCCTTTTAAAAAAGCCTTCTGTTTGTTTTTTTAAACAAAAGTTATTTTGAACATTTTTTTCATTTCGTTATATATCATCTCCCATAAATCTTCTATTATCTTACACAACCACCACATATGATAAAAGGTACCATCTTTTTCTTTACATTTCTAGCAGGTATTTGTACTTGTTCAACACATCTCCGCTAACTTACTAGGAGTCAAATAGCACCAGTACATCATATTCATATAATTTTCTTTCAGTGCACAACATGCCATGAATTTCAGGTCTGTTTTCCCGATCTGCCATCTGGATATTGTGTCCCAAATCATTACAGTGTATCATTACAGATTTAACCTGTTCATCTTTTGTATGCCATTCTAAGAGCAAACTATACATTTTCGACAATAATTTGATATTATTTTCTAACATATCTTTTTGATACCTCACGTTGAAAACCTTTCTATTCGTCTGTCTTGAAAGTGTTATTTAGTTGGTGAAACTGTAACCCGTCTGTTTATAAATCCCTTATCTCCTCATTGCTCAGTTTTAAGAGGAGTGTCCCATAGAGTTGCTCTTCTTTAAAAAAAAAAGCTTTTTATTGGTGTTTCATTTAATACAAACAAACAAAATACAGTAAAATTCAACAGTCATTTTACCACATACTTTCCCCACACTCTGCTGAGCACTGACCTCCTTCCCTCCCTTCAGCAGGTTTTCTTATGTCAGTTACTTTTCCACAGTTTCTTATTGTATCCAATCCTATATACATTGTAAGATTTATTTCAGTCCCGCCAGAGTCTTCAAATTTCTACAGTTATTATTTATGTACTCCATAAATTTACTCCAATCTTTTTGGAATTTTGTTCCTCCTGATTTCGGATTCTACAGGTCAGTTTTGCTAGTTCCACATAGTCAACCATCTCCGTCTGCCACTCCTCTGTTGTTGGTAATTCTGGTACTTTCCATTTTTCATAGAGTTGCTCTTCAAAGGTACACTTTGGTGGTGTGAAAGGGGTTTGTGTTTCCTTCCATGGATTGCTGTAGCTTTACAGAATTAAAAAACCAATCCATCAGAGGTCCTTCCCCACCCTCTAATTTAGTGGCAAGTCTAACCGCAAGCCTTCCTGAGCTATAGGGGAACTTGCAGGGCCAAATGAAAACCCTTTCTTCTCGCCCGCAGAAAGATGGAACGATACGAGCGAGGGGAAATGCAGGGCAGCCTGTTTTAACAATATCGCCTTTCAGTGCAGCTCTGCAAAAATCATTTTGGTGCTTTAGCCCCATGTGCTTGAGCTCTTTGAGAAGTGCGCTAACTCGACCGGCAAAGCAGACGCACCTATTGGGAGTAAACACAGGTAGGTATTATTTGACCCTTAGCATCCGTGCCCAGACTTCAAATGACATCCACAGTGAGTTGGAAGGGGTGTGTGTGTGTTTATTTATTTCTCTCTGTTCTTCAAAAGCGGATGACGAGGGAGGTTCTGCTCCAGAGACTGTCCCGCAGGAAGGAGAGGCTCGCACACTGACCTTGCGCCAGCGGCCTGACCCTCAGGCGAGCAGCACCGAAAACTCACATCCGCTGGACTTACCGGAGCATGACTACAGTTTCAGATTGCTAGGACTGTAAGGCTCAAAAGCAAGCACGAGAGCCAGGAAATGCGAGAAAGGGAGTGGGGAGGGGAGAGAGGAGGCAAAGGAGAGAGAGAGGAGGTAAATTAACCTTGCTCACACCTGAAAGAAGCAGGCAATATCCCCAAAGCAGGCAGGCGGCTTGCAAGGGGGCTACAATCGTTCTCGCACATCTGTTGTGTTTTAAGAGGGGGAATCCACACAGGCGGTTTCAAATCAAAAGAGGACACCTTGAAATAGGTTTTAATAGGTGGCTGGCTATTTTTGCTGTCACAATAATGCAATGTGCTCCTCTTTTACACAACCGGGGACTTGTGTTTTGTTTTCACTCTTCTCCACTTAATGGGTTTCTAACCTCAGAGGCAATTCTTGAACGTGGCACCTTCGTGCCGCTCAGCAGATGGGGCTCCCTCATCCACTCATAACCACTTATTTTAGTGCCAGGGGAAACTTTTCCTTGCAATCTTTTCAGCTGTGTTCCTTCTGTATGGCACAAGCAAGAGCCTGCATGGAGGAATGAGTTTAGAGCAGGGGGAGGCAACCTAAGGCCCATGGGCCACAAGCGGCCCACGGGGGTCATTTAACCGGCCCCCGAGCCACCCCCAAACCGAGCTGCCTGCTCGGCGAGTTCCCATGTACTGCGCTAAACCGGCGCAACATGGCACAGGGACTCACTTCCGCAGTGCTGGAAAACGCGTCTGCGCAGACACAGACGCCAGAAATCGCAGGCACGCACCTGATAAAGCCCACGAAAGGATCTCCGCTGGAGTGAACCAGCCCAGCCCAGGTAAACCTTGCTGGCCCCTGGTTTAGAGTTTACCACTAGGACCCAGGAGACCAGCGTTCAAAACCTCGCTCAGCCACAAAGCTCACTGGGTGACCTTGGGCCGCTCACTACCTCACAGCCTAACCTACCTCACAGGGTTGTCGTTGTGGGGATTAAATGAGGGGAGGGAGAACCACACACCCCACCTCAAGCTCCTTGGACAAAAAGGTGGGATATAGATGCAATAAATAAAAATAAAAATAAATAGGATAGAGAGCAAGGAAGGCAATGGGGGTTCCATCACTCGCTCTATCTTCTTATGTAACATGCTGAAATCAACAAAAGAGTTAATTAGATTCTGATCTCTTATCGCACAAAAAGGTGGAAGGGACCCAGAACATAAAAACACATGAAGAGACTGCAGGATCAGGCCAATGGCCCACCGGGGGCGGAGGGGTTTAAAATGAGCTACTGAAGCAGAGGAGACTCACTGCGGATAAAGGTATTGCACAATTCAAGGAAGTTCAATGCATATCTTTTCTATCTTTTTCACTTTGGCTGGTAGGATGTTACCTCTCCCTGGAATTTCCAGACTGATAGCTACAAGCCACAATTCATCAAGGAACGAGGAAGGCTGGGTGGAACGTAGACTGGGAAAGTGACACACACACAAATTGAGTCATCACAGCGCGGGGGGGCTTGCCAGGATGGCAACAAACAGCAGATTGTGAATGATTTTGTTTTCAGATGAAAACATCGACCCTCATTCAGGTCGATGCTCTTAATAATTGCCATTGCTTTGGCTTGAAAAGCAATTTGCTCCCTCCTCCGCCGAGATGTCACGGATATGCGGGATGCTTGCGTCTATCGCCAGGGTGAGTCCAAGGTGAGCCTAAAAAGCTATTTCCTGCCAGGTAACTGGATTGCTTAATAGCTGCTTGTGACAGCAGGGAGGAGGACATGACAATAGCCAGGAAATGAACCCCCGCTAGCCTGGAGGAGAGGGCCGGCACGCCCTGTCTCAGGAGCAACCGTGTCCTTGTGGATCAACAGCTGGATAACTTGTTCCAGGGAGGCAGATGGAGCTTGCAGTTGCTGGTCTGACCTGCGCTGGTTTGCAGGGCTCGATGCAGCATCAGGAAGGACCATTGCTCATCTGCTCCGCATGCAAAAGGTCCAATGTTCTCCAGGGTTTCAGGCAGGGGGCATTCCCAGCCCTACCTGGCAATGCCACGGATCGAACCTGAAACCTACTTCATGCAAAGCAGATTTCACTGCATATTGCCTGTCTTTCAGCCCTCCCAATTGACACTGCCGACATGCTGGTGGTGCAACAGTCTGATCGGTCCTAGAACAATGGGATCCAAAATGCAGCAGTCTGATTGGTCCTAGAACAATAGGATTCAGAATGCAGGTCTGATTGGTCCTAGAACAATAGGATTCAGAATGCAGCAGCCTGATTGGTCCTAGAACAATAGGATCCAAAATGCAGCAGTCTGGTTGGTCCTAGAACAATAGGATCCAGAATGCAGCAGTCTGGTTGGTCCTAGAACAATAGGATCCAGAATGCAGCAGTCTGATTGGTCCTAGAACAATGGGATCCAAAATGCAGCAGTCTGATTGGTCCTAGAACAATAGGATCCAAAATGCAGCAGTCTGGTTGGTCCTAGAACAATAGGATCCAGAATGCAACTGTCTGATCAGTCCGCAGCAGCCACCCAATCCAGCTCCAGGTGGAAGTGAATCCGCAACCTGATTGGCCTGCAGGAGAATCCCAGAATTAGCCAATCACATGAGGCCCATTGTGTAAATAATGTATGTAAAGCAGACATTTTGGGGGAACTGGCATTCCTCACTACTATGAGCTGAATAAAGAGCATGAAATCCACACTCGACTCTGAGTATATTTCAATTAGGTCTGCAACAAAACCTCCACAGCTTTGCTTCCGTTACTCTGCTGCTTTTGAAGTGCCAACAATAGCAAATGTGGGTTCACTGCACCAGGACCTATTCCTCGGGAATGTTGCTCTGCTGCTCCTGCGTTCCTGTGATTGGAAGGTCAGATAAGGTGCTCCCGACACCCAGCCCATGCAGGCCCTGAAGACATGGGCTGTATATGGGTGTACGTTCACAGCTGTCCCACCCAGTGATCGAACCTGCAACCTTGGTGTTATCAGCACCATGTTCTAACCGACTGAGCTATCTGGTAGGGTCTAAACCAGTCTTCCCTAACCTGGTGCCTTGCGGCTGCTTTGGACCACAAATCCCACCAGGCCCAGCCCAGGGGATGGGGTTGATGGGAGCTATAATTCAAAACAGCCAGAGGGCACCAGGTAATAAGAAGCAGGAAAGCCAGGGAGGGGGCGAAGCCAGGCAGCAAAGCGGCAAGATATGCCATCCCTTGCATGGGAGAGAAATTAGGTCAGGCAGAGAAATCCAGGCTTCTTTATCTGTCTCTCCCTTTCTGGAGAATGCTAAAGAACATCCAGAGCCAATTTCTTCTCTTGCTTGCATCCCGACTCCCGCAGGTTCTGGAGCGATACACAGCGAAAGCAGTCCATCTGCCCAGAGAATAGGCTTTCAAGGTCCCCACTGGAACACGCTGGCAGCAGCAAAACGCACTTGCAAAATTCTGGCTGCTTTAAGGGAAGAGTCAGTTATCGCCGCAGGGCTGCTAAGCTGCGAGGAGAAAATGATTATTATCTTTCCAGAGTAATCTCTAAAGAGCTAGCAGGGCAGCTCCAGCTTAGTGTGATGCCAAGAGTCCCGGTAGCTGCATTCTGCATTATTATTATTATTATTAGTTTTAAATACCACCCTCCATCAAAAGATCTCAGAGTGGTTCACAAGTTAAAAACACATAGAAATTAAAAACAAGACTATCAAGGGCTACGAGCCATGATGGCTGGGCTCTGCCTCTACAATTTGAGGCAGTGATGCTTCTAAATTTCATTTGCTGGAAACGATATGAGAGGAGAAGGCTCTCGTGTGGTCGGATCCTGCTTGTGGGTTTCCCCACAGGCATCTGGTTGGCCACTGTGAGAACAGGATGCTGAATTTAGATTAAGGTTACCAGGTTTTTTCCAATGAATCCGGGGACACTTTTCAACTTCAGTGGATTTTGTATGGGGACTGAGTTGTAAATCCAGGGACTGCCCCCGGGACATGGGGACGTCTGGTAACCTTAATTTAGATGGGCCATTGGCCTCGTTCAGCAGGCTATTGCTGATGTTTAATTTTACTGTTTACTATTAGATTCCGATGGATTGTTGAATGTTGCTTTGTTTGATATAATAATAGAATTGTAATAATAATAATAATAATAATAATAATAATAATAATAATAATAATAATTTATTTATACCCCGCCCATCTGGCTAGGTTTCCCCAGCCACTTTGAGTGGCTTGCAAAAGCATATTAAAATACAATAGTCTTTTAAACATTAAAAGCTTCCCTAAACAGGGCTGCCTTCAGATGTCTTCTAAATGTCAGGTAGTTGTTTATCTGTTTGACATCTGGTGGGAGGGCATTCCACAGGGCGGGTGCCACTACTGAGAAGGCCCTTTGCCTGGTTCCCTGTAGCTTAGCTTCTCGCAGTGAGGGAACCGCCAGAAGGCCCTCGGCCTTGGACCTCAGTGTCCGGGCAGATAAATAAGTTGTTTATTTTAAAGTTATTGTGACTTTTTATATTGGATCAGATTGGTACTACTAATGTTTAATGCTTTATTATGTTTTTTATGTGTTGGAAGCCACCCAGAGTGGCTGGGGCAACCCAGCCAGATGGGTGGGGTATATTATTATTATTATTATTATTATTATTATTATTATTATTATTCTCTTAAGTCCCATCAGCCCTAAGCTTCCAGATGAAAACATCTGGAAGGCACCCAATTGGGAAAGCTTTTACATGAATGGTGAATTCATGAGTTTGGCGCTGGGCTCCGGCACTGTGCAGGATGAGACTGTTGGGAGATGAACTGCAGAACATCTGGATTGCACCAGCTTGGTTGATGTGAACTGTACTGATGTGAGCACTGTGCATAGTGTGGGGCCCACAGCGAGCTGAATGCAGCCCATGAGCCTTTCAATTTGTCCCAGCCACAATAGATGACATGTATGTCATTTCACTTGATGTTGTGCAAGCCTATCCTGTGAGGCTCAATATGGGTTGTGTTTCTACACAGGTAGACATCACCTTGCCAACAAAGGTCCGTATAGTTAAAGCTATGGTTTTCCCAGTAGTGATGTATGGAAGTGAGAGCTGGACCATCAAGAAGGCTGATCGCCGAAGAATTGATGCTTTTGAGTTATGGTGCTGGAGGAGACTCTTGAGAGTCCCATGGTCTGCAAGAATATCAAACCTATCTGTTCTGAAGGAAATCAGCCCTGAGTGCTCACTGGAAGGACAGATCCTGAAGCTGAGACTCCAATACTTTGGCCACTTCATGAGAAGAGAAGACTCCCTGGAAAACACCCTGGTGTTAAGAAAGATTGAGGGCACAAGGAGAAGGGGACGAGAGAGGACGAGATGGTTGGACAGAGTTCTCAAAGCTACCAGCATGAGTTTGACCAAACTGCGGGAGGCAGTGGAAGTGCCTGGCGTGTTCTGGTCCATGGGGTCACGAAGAGTCAGACACGGCTAAGCGACTAAGCAACAACAACAACAGGCAGCTGAATGTAATGCAAAGGGATGAAATAATAGATTCGAGAAAGAGATGATTGCTCACAGCACTGAGATGTTTTTGCCTCCCTTATGTGATTCCTTTTACCTGCTAGAAGATTTTTCACCAATCTTAATGGCCGGTCTCTTGCATTTTAGTTGGGGAGGGTTATGGAGAATCTCAGTTTTCATTCAAAACAAAATAAAACCTATCCTCCCCAACTAAAATGCAAGTGTCTGGCATCCTGTTCTCACAGTGGCCAACCCCACAAGCAGGACCCTGAGCAAGAGAACACTCTCTCCCCTTGTGTTTTCTGGCAACTGCTATTCAGAAATCATTTACTGCCTCCAACTGTGGTGGTAGAGCAAAGGGTTGCTATGCTATTCAGTGTACAATGTTGACAGCGTTCTTGTTTTCTGTCTGAATCCTCCAGACAAGCTGGAGCATGAAGAGAAGGAGGAGGAGGAAGCTGCAATCCAGCACCAGCCAGTTTGGGTCTGTCTCATTCAGACAATATTCAGGCTCATTTTAGCAGATGTACCAAGGAGATCCCAACATGGAATGACGTCTTTTGAGCTGGAAACGGAATGGAAGGGAACACATCTCAAGCAAGAGAAGAACTCTTGCATGAAGAAATACATTCCCAAGGACACCGAGAGGTCATTTTCAGGGCGGCCAACGTTCTGCAGAAGGAACATCATGAAAGATGCAAGAGTTCCACAGGACGGCCATCACGCTTCCTTTCTAAACAAGGCTGCTGTCTCTCTGCAGTGTTGCATTAAGCCTGCTCCACTCAAAATGGTCCCTTGTAATGGCATCCATGGGGGCCACCCCCCTCATCCCTGACTATTGGGGCGATGGGAGCTGGAGCCCCACAACAGATGGAAGGGAACACAAGTTCCCCTTCCCTGTTTCAACTCAGATCACAAATTGTCTCTCTGTACTATATTTGCATTAGTCTGCAATTGCGCTGTTTTCACTGGCTGTTCCCCAAGGCTCTAAATGCACCGGTGGGGGAACGAGGAAGGGCAGGAATAAAAAAAGAGGGAAATGGAGGATATGGGACCCTCAGATATTCCATAGTCCCTTCACATCATGTATTTAACACCAGGAGCCATGTGTTGTTTTCAACATGAAGTTTCAGATTCAACGAAAGTAAATTAGAACAGAAAATACATTAGCAAGCAAACACTCATATATATATTGTTTGAAAAGCTGGGTGTCTCCCCCTCTCTCTGCCAAGCAGTGGCAAGAGCCCAAGGGCTTCCAGGGTCTGTGGTCCTTTGGAGAACTGAGACATGGAGGAGATTGTTGTAGCTTTAAGAAATATGGTTTGTTCACCTATTTACACCTTCAGCCTGCAGGGAGGGGGTCCAGATCTTACAGCATGGTCATTTCAAGAGGGGCTTGTCCCCCACTGCAGAGCAGCCCTGCGGTCCAAGACATCTCTCCCAGCCAGCCTGCAGCCAACCTGCCCAAGATGGATCCCAGTCTTTGTTTCTTCTTCTTCTTCTTCTTCTTCTTCTTCTTCTTCTTCTTCTTCTTCTTCTTTCCAGCAACCCTTGCTCAATAACTCTATTTTCCTGTCACCTCACACCCAGTTCTGCTGGCAACCTTCCAAACCCCCAGTCTCTCTCCACACATCAGGACAATGGGGAGGGACAGTTCTCTTACCTTGCCAATGACCCCCAATGGCCCCCTATTGTTTCTTAATGGCCAAGTCATTTTCACACCCCAAATAATCAAAATCCTACCATTTATTAATTTCTAGGGTGTAGGGTAGTCCCTCATAAAAAAAAATCTCTAACACCATGTCCAACATCTATAACATGAACATAACCTTCTCTAACTGAAGAAGCTAACTGACAGACTTGCTGTTAAAAGATGTTCTGCCCAAGACCCAGAAGCAGCGTCCATTAAAGTAGATAATATTGTGCTAGATGGACAAATATCCAAATAACCCGGTATAAGGCAGCTTATACCTATGTTAATGTTGGCTTTTTTGCATTTCCCGAAACTTGCATCTAAACCCAAGCCCTGGCGGCATCTCTGTTTTCTTTTCTTTTAAACTCTCTAAACCTCTCTCATTTTACGTGGTGATCTTATAATATCCTTATTTATATGGCTCCTGCATTTCGATTGATCATTTGTTTTGGTCAACATAGGCTGGAAATGGGGACCATGTGTTGTTATTCATTTCTAGGCCTTGCTGTCTGGACATGGACTTCCGCTAGGAAGCTGTCTACTCGTGTCTCATTATATGGAACCTAATTTGCTCCAGGAACTTGCATTAGCGAAAAGGCAGAGGGCAAATTAAATCCGAGATTTGCCTGAAACAGAAAAACAAAGCCTCCGTTGCAGATCCATTGCTTCCGATATCTCCTGCAGAATCAATGGGAGAGACAGATTCAGAATTTGCTTTGCTGGAATAATTCCACCTCGTCCCACCACTGCCTTTCGGCTGCGTTGAAGAAGAAGCTAAAAGAACAATACTCTTCAGTGGAATGAATCGCTCAACAAAAAGCCAACCTGAAGAGATGTCTTTCTTGTCTCCGACTGCCAAGCCTTGCCGCCTAGCTTCTCAAACGGAACAAGGAGGGGAAATGAATGCCCTGCTTTGTTTGGGACTAATCCTCACCAACGGTGCTAATGTTTAAAACAGAGTAGAGTAAGATCAAGAGGAGAACAAGGGAGGAAAGGTTAACATTTCATATCATGTTTATGATTGCTTCCAGGTGCCCCAGGTTCCAAGAAAACTCACCGTTGAAATGCCTTTCCAACTTCTGCTGCGGCTTCCTGTCTGTGTTGAAGATGCAACTTTAGAGTGGGTGGCAGTGAGCTGTTTTCCTTTCTCATTCTTATGTATATAAAGTCACACCAAGCCGACTGGACCTTCATGTCTGCTGCGTCCTTGGATCGGTAAATCAAAGGGAGGCCTGGGAGAAAAAGCAACAATCCCAGCCTCCCACTGGCTGCAAACACATTCGCTGGGAGGTTTGCTTTGTTTTTGAGGAAGCAGAGATTGAAATGCACAGCTTTGGGATTTAGGATGGGTCACTGGGAAGGAAAGCAACCGGGCCAAACCATCTCACACAACAAGCTGCCCCAGAGAGCCAAATCTGTGGGGTGGGAATAAGCTGTGTGAGGCCTTGTTAACTCTGAAAGCAAACAAGAACTACTTTTACACATTTCCCTCTCAAGTCCAAAACAAGCAGTCTTCAGGGAGTGTGTGAGATAAGGGGATACCACACCAGCCCAGGGATGAGTTTCAGATGTGGGTTTCTGCTAATGCAGGATTGGGGGTGTTGGTGTCCCTACAGATAATATTGGACAGCTCCCATCCTCCCTGACCATTGGGCATGCTGGCTGGGCTGATGGAAGTTAAGAGTCCAGCAACATCTGAAGGACTGCAGGTTCCTTTGCTCTGGGCTGAAATTTGGCAAGGTTGGAAGAACTTTTCCCGCCCTTAATTCATCCTAGAGATTTAAAAATTCACTTACCTAACTTGTTATAGTCAAGAAAATTGCTATATAGAAACCCCCTTGACGGAATCAAAAAGCGATGGGAGGATGACATAGGTTATGAGATTAACCCCACCCAATGGACCAGAATGTGGTCTAAACCTCCCTTTAAATCCATATTAGCGGAAAGAAAAGAACTCACTCTGAAACTCACTTACAGGTGGTACCTAACAACACGGAAACTAACGCTAATACACCCAGAAACCTCACCCAAATGCTGGAGAGGATGCACCTCCACAGGCACATACCTCCACATGTGGTGAGAATGTTCTAAAATCCAACTCTTCTGGACATCAATCATACAAGAAATATGCAAAGTAACTAAGCAAGTATTAGAAGTCACCCCAGAACTGGCCCTACTAAACATCTTCCAAGATAATAATGCCCACTCACATCACAAAGAGCTCATAACCCACCTACTCTCAGGATCTAGAAACATCATAGCCAGACACTGGAGAGATCTGTCAGGAGTAAGCATGGACCAATGGTATCAAATAGTATGGGAAACAGCCTTATTAGAAACAACTAACCAACAAACTGAAACTGACATGGGGACAAATAGAAGATGTCTTCACCCTGGTATGGTTCCCCTTTATCACACACACAGCCCAACAAGACAACAACCTGATCCAAACACACACACATACCCCACACACACACCTGAAAACAAATTTCACTACAGCCAATCAAACACAACCAACCACACCCTAGGCCACCCCCAACCTCTCTCACCACCAAATAAATACAACAAGCGAATAGTAAAGAGAACCCACGCAAGTGACGCTGACACAAAACCACACATATACACTAAGTAGAAGAATAGAAGCATTGCCACCTGGCCCCACCCCACTCACCATTCCCCCTCTCCCTCTACCCCCTTTTCTTCTTTCTTCCTAACCTAACATTGTAAGAAAAGCACACACACACAAACAAAATTGCTATCTAGATTCCAACTCTCTATATCCTAACAGAAAGTGTAAGGGTCATAGCTCAATGGTAGAGCATCTACCTTGCATAAAAACGGCCCCAGGTTCATACCCTGGCATCTCCAGTGAGAGACCCAGTCTGAAATCCTAGACAGCCACTGCCAGTCAGTGTAGACAGTACTGAGTTAGATGGACCATGGTCTGAGTCAGTATAAGTCAGCATCCAATCTATCTTACAAAGACATTGGGTTACCAGTTGTACAAGGGTCATAGTAGGAGACAATGCACAAGTTGAAAGGCTCTAGGAAAATCCTCCAAAAACACGTTTCTTGACTCAAGGCAATATTTCTCAGTAACAGTAATATTTCTCAGAAATCAGCCAGCAGCATCACTTGCATGGACCCAGTTTCAATGGGTGCAAATTGCTCAAGACGCCAGCTCTGGATCCCGTGTCCAGCACCAATGGCAATGAACATCCCTTCACAGGTGACAACGCCAGCAGACATTCCATAAAATAAATAAAATAAATAAAACCCCACTGTGTGATGAAGGAAGGAAGGAAGGAATCAATCAATCGATCAATTAATTAAAAGGATGAATCGATTCATGTGTCTTGTGGCAGCATTCTTAAGTGGTCAAAACATGACCTGAGAACTATGATTTGTGGATCGAGGGCCCAACCCCCGCTATGTGAAATAAACACACAAGGACACGTGATATAAGGTTAATGGGCAAGAAAAGGCCAGAACTTTTTTGATTACAGCAGTGAAAAGGTATTGGCTTAGGGAATGGATGACTATAGGAGGTGGGTTTATTCAACAGTAGGTGGAGCCTGTTGATGCTAATCCAACTATAGGCTCCCCCCTGATGTCACCGAGGGTCGTGCCATGGCCTCCCGCCAAGCAGGCATCGGACGGAATACACGACCGCCAGATTCCTTTAACGGAATAACCCACGGTAGATAGCATAGGCGATGGCCACACCTAGCCCTTGACACACATGAATCCAATGCCTAACCTACCCACCAATACCACAAAAGTTGTGACGATTGCTACGAGGTAGGTGAAAAAACCAAAAAGCCTAATGCCAAATGGAAAAATTCCTACCAGGCCCCCCAGACAACCGGGGTGACCAACCTAAGGTCCATAGCAAGGCCAAAAAACCTAGACCCTGAGCTAAATGGGAGTGGAGGGTGGGTGACTCGCTGCGGGACGACGACGACTGAGGAGACGGAGCTGGAGCCGCAGCATTAAGCTGCTAAACACGCCCCCCGGAGACACCTGGTTGGCTGCCTCCGGTGGGCGTGGGCGCCAGCCAGGTGAGGAGGGGCGGGGGCTAAGGCCCCGGGCCAGGGGCGGAGCTCGGGCTCCCGCCCACAACCACTCCCCTCTCTTCCAGGGAGGAGAGTCTTTGGCTTCATAGAATCATAGAACTGTAGAACTGGAAGGGCCATCTAAGACCAGCCCCCTGCAATGCAATCATCACAGCCAAATCATGTTGTAAACATACAACCAGTGGCGTAGCGTGGGTTGTCAGCACCCGGGGCAAGGCAAGTAATTTGCGCCCCCTAACCCGTGGATTTGCGCCCCCTAACCCCCAGATGTTGCGGCCGGTGCGGCCGGCCCCCCCTGCACCCCCCACGCTACGCCACTGCTGGTGAAGGCGCTGCAATTGTGCGTAATTGCGCGGCGAGGTAAAACCAGAGTCCCGAGAACAATAAGCGAGGCTGCCACAAACCCCCGAGGGGTATTTAGCTGGAGGGTCGCCGCCGGCCGAAAGAGAAGCAGCCGGAGGGCCCCGGAAGAACCCGGCTCGGAAGAATCCTCGCCACAGAAGGGCGACTGGCGATTAGGAACTGCGCTAGAGGGAGCGTGACTATCTCTCCAGAGGGAAAGGCTGCAAAGGGCGCCCCACATGCCGGTCAAGGAAGGCTCCCCTCCTCCAAAGCAGACCCGATCCAGGCGGCTCCATAAAGCTACTGGAGAGAGGCGGGGTGGGGCGCGGAGAGACAATGCCAAAACTCAGGGGGCTCCTTGAGCAGAGACACTTGCGGCAGTTTAAGACAATTGCCAGAGATGAGCCCCGCAGGGGGAGGCAGGGTCCTCTATCGCCCACCCCAGCTGCCCTTCTTGTATCTACAGCCAGTTTGGCAGGGGGCGGTGGAAGGGTCTGGAAGGAGCGGGGACCAACGCGGAGCACACATACCGGGAGCTGGAGAGGCGAGGCCCAGCGTGATAAGCCGAGAAGGGGCCAGCCCGGAAGGCGCAGCTTCACAGCCGAAGCTGTCGTCGGCTTGGGGAGCCGGAGAAGCTGTCGGGTCAGGGCCCTGGCGCAGGCCTAGCCGCTCCCGGGATCGGGGCCGCCAGCTCAGCGCTGGAGCCGAGGGAGCCCCCAGGCAGGCCTGCGAGCAAAGGCAGAGCCGCCGGGCGGTGGCCGCTTCTGCAAGGCGGCCGGAGAAGCGGGGACCCCCTCCCCTCCCCGCGTCCCTCCCCCCACTCGCTCCCCCCTCTGAAACTTTGCTAACACTTCCGCACTGAGCCTCTGACAATAGGGGCGGGCCGAGGGCACGACGCGGCTGGGCCCTCTGGACTCGCGCCCCCCCAGATGTTGCGCCCGGTGCGGCCGGCACCCCTGGCACCCCCCACGCTACGCCACTGCATACAACTAAATCTAATTGGTTACATGGCATGACAGCTTCCCTGACTGGCTGACCCAACTCTCAAAGACACTGGTATTTTATTTTATTTTATTTTATTTTAAGCACAGGGGTTTTTGGAAGGTGATAAACAGGTTGCTAACAGCTGTGAGAAAGTGAGAGAGCCTTTCAAGGAAACCGTGGGGCCTTGGAAAGCTGCCCTTTCACGCCCAAACTGTTAACTTGTGAACCCTCAACACAGCGCTATCAGTTTATGATGAGGCTGCCTTTTGACATTTGCGACAGAAAATGTGCTTTCGAATGAAGTTAAAATGATGTTATCTGGGAGAGAACATGTTGTACACAGGAGGGACTGGAGCTTGTTCAGACTGCCAGAGGAACCCTGTGCACATCGTTCGAATGAGTCACACTCGAACCATCTTGCAAATAGGATAAGCACAAGAAGTAGCTGAGTGTTCCCTCACCACCGTCACCACCGGGAACAGGAGTGGGAAGGGGTTGCATGGCTGCAAAATTTGTGTCTCACTCCAGCCAAACGCACCTCATCGGCCATGAACTGCAGCTTACCAACTGCTGAATGACGCTGCCCGTTTGTGCGGGCCACATTACAGTGCTAGGAGTTTGCAAGCAGCTTGGCGGGTCACACATTGCACAGGCCAGAATCATAGTCTCAAAACACATGCGATTTGATGAATGAGCAAAACAGATCTTCACATAATCAGACAAGGGGCCTGGAGCAGTGATAGAGCATAGGAGATGGTGCCAGAGTCACTGTTAGGCAGCAGTCCCAGGGAAAGACTTGAGATTGAGTGCCCAGCTGCTGCCAGCCTGTGTGGGCAATATGGGCTAGCTTTGTAAGTCCTGGGCGGCATGCATCAGCTGTGTGTGTACCCCAAATTACAAGGTGAATCAGGGTGATTCAGGGAAGGACTCTCCTTCGGTCAGAGGCTGGGCAGAGGAGGAGGAATGGTGGCATCTGCCTCCGCATCCTGACCCTTCCAGGGAGGAGGAAGACAGTATAGATTTACAACAGGGGTTTGCAGGAGGTTACAGCTCAGAGGCAGATGAGGGGAAAAGCTGGGAAATAATGGGAGAAGAGGAGCAGGCAGAAGCAGAGCAGCAGCTGGCTGACATGTTGTTACTAGAAAACATTCCAGACCCACCATCTCCCAGAACCTGGCGAGCCTTAAAAGGAGGAGAGCAAAGAGCTCAAAGACAGAGGGCACATAGCAGCATCCGTAGAGGAGACGACGATGAATGAGGAAGTGGGAGAGAAGGGGATTGGAGATTCACTCAGGACAACGCCATTATGGCCTCTGTCGGCAAAGTTTGAAATAAAAAAGGACTGTAAGAAACTTTTCCTTGTCTTTATACTTCCCTGGGCAACCAGCCGGGAGCTGCCGACAGCATCCTAACACCTTCATTGGAGGTTTTTAAGCAGAGGTTGGATGGTGATTTTTTAGCTGTGATTCCTGCATTTCAAGGGGTTGGACTAGATGACCCTTGCATCCCTTCCAACTCTACAATTCTAAGTTGGCTCACACCATTAACAAGGCATCCCAAGTCAGGCCGAGGTCTCACTAAGCTTGCAGGTTGCTTTTTGGCCTCAGCTATTTAAAAACCCGCCCACCATTTTCCTTGCTTTCTGAGAAATACAGCCAAGTTGACATAAATTAGGCACGCTGTGTTA